>NC_085842.1:104519850-104832350 GCF_035594765.1 Anolis carolinensis | reverse complement strand
ATATGTTCTAGTGGGTTACATGTGGGCACTCCCTCCTAGGTTACAATAATGGTCTGAGAAATAAGTTAGGCACCTCCCCCCTCCCTGATGTTCAAGACTTACTTTTCAGCTGTCTTAGACAACAACTCCCATAATTGTAAGGATTTATTGGAGTATTACAATCCAACAAGGGGCCATGGTGATGCAGTGGGTTAAACCACTAAACTGCAGAACTTGTGACTGGAAGGTTGGCGGTTTGAATCTGTGGGATGGAATGAGCTCCCGTTGTTAGCCCCAGCTTCTGACAACCTAGCAGTTTGAAAACATGCAAATGTGAGTAGATCAATAGGTACTGCTTTGGCAAGAAGGTAGTGGCCCTCCATGCATTCATGTCGGCCACATGACCTAGGTAGTGTCTACAGACAACACTGGCTCTTCAGCTTAGAAATGTAGATGAGCACTACCCCCAAGACTCAGACTTGACTAGACTGAATGCCAAGGGTAAACCTCAACCAATTTCTGGAGAGCCAAAAATTCCTGAACTGTAGGGGAAAAAAGGTGTTGTTCTAAGTCTGGGATGGGATGAGAGAACAATTTGTAGCACCCCAAAGATTATTTAAGGGTGGTTAAATGTGTTTGGCCCTGTTTGCTATGTTTCCATTTTATTAAGTTTACTGGCTAAATGAGTTTATGAATAGCTAGTGATGTTGGGGGCGGGGGGGGGGGGAGAAAAAATGTTCATCTAGTATCATCGGAAGACACAAAAGCTGCATTTATATACATTCTTGTTTGAGATTGAGCTCCCTTAATGAATTTAGAAGTTGCTGTGAGCAAACAAGTTAATGTTAATTAGGTCAGTTGCTGGCAATGTAAATAGGCAAACCATAGAATGCTAAATGTAGACTATCTTTGTCCATTTAGATTTCTAAGTAGCATGCAAAAAAAATGTAAAAGAGGCTAAAATTACTTTGTGCTTTCATCTTCATTATTTCAGCAAAATCTTTATAAGGTTCTGAAAAGCTACTTGCATGATCACAACACCCATATTAGAATTCTTAACATAGAGCACTCTTTTCCACCAAAAAGTCATCTATTGTCCATTCTATATTATTTAGTTAAATAACAGGTGAGGCTAAGACTGTCGCTCACTTCAAACTTTGCTCCCTCATTGATGCCTGTCTTTATTAGTCTTACCATCAGATCTAGTGCCTTCTAAGTCATGGAGGCAAAGCCTTGGAAGCAAGACAAGATTGAGACCCCTTCTACACTGCCATATAAAATCCAGATTATCTGCTTTGAACTGGATTATATGGCAGTGAAGACTCATTTCATTGGCTTTGCCAGTGGAATGATAAATTCCCTTTAGGTTTTAGTCTAGTCATAAAAGAACTATTTAAACTGCGGAAACAAATCCCCCAAATAGGTTCAGCATCTGAGGCCCCTTCTACACTGCCATATAAAATCCAGATTCTCTGCTTTGAACTGGTTTATATGGCAATGTAGACTCATATAATTCAGTTCACAGCAGATCATGTGAATTATCTTCTTTGATAAACTGGATTTTTTATCATGTCAGAAGAATTGGGTTGCTTTTGGTGCGAGAGAATCGGCCATCTACAAAGACATTACCCAGGGAATGCCTGGATTTGTTACCATCCTGGTGGGAGGCTTCTCTCATGCTGCCACATGAGAAGCTAGGGCTGACAGACGGGAGCTCATTCTGCCTTGCAGATTTGAACCACCAACCTTCAGATCAGCAGTTCAGCTGGCACAAGGGTTAATCCATTGTGCCTCCACGGTTCCCTGAAAATCTGGATTATATGGCATTGTAGAAGGGACCTTAGACAGTTTCTTTGAAGCAATCCAAAATTTGGAATAGATTCAAATCCTACAGACATGGGGCCCTTCCACAGAGCCATATAACCCAGAATATCAAGGCAGATAATCCACAATATCTGCTTTGAACTGGATTATCTGAGTTCACACTGCCATATAATCCATTTCAATGTGGATTGTATACAGCTGTGTGGAAGGGGCCATGGAAGAAACCAGCCATAACTGGCATAGAGAGCATGCTTTTGTCCTGGCTTTCGTAGGACTCAGATCTTGCTACCAGTCGTCACTGGACAAATTCATTTGGTTGCCTCTGCTGCTATCCCTCATCTCCCACTTCCTTTTTCTGTTTATTCCTACTTGCCTTTCTCCCAGAACTGAAGCAAAAAACATTTCACAAAAATTTAATCAGATACAGGAAAATCAACATACGGTTCAAAACATATAACAACTGTAGAAAAATATAATTTAATGACCCACAGAATTAAGAACAATTTTTAAAATCTCAGTTAAAAAGGCAAGAAGTATATGTATGGTTGCATACAATTAAACAGTCAGGATTTTTTTCCTGGAATTTATTTTAAAATGTAGCATACAAAAGAATGCAAAACAGGCTTGTAAAAAGAATGTAAAAAAGTGTTGGTGTGTTGGAATTCTGTAAGCTCTGAAAGATGCATTAAATATGTTTCTTATCTTAATTTATGCTATGTGAATGTATGTCAAAGGGACACCCTATTAAGTGGGCTGCTGGGGATAGTGTGAATGGGATTTTGTGGGGTTGTGTTATTTTAAATGTATTTTAGCAATTTTATGTTTCATGACATAAATAATTTAATTTTTTAAAATATATTTATATTTTAATTATTTTGTTTTAATTGTATTGCATCATGTTTGGTAACTGCATTGTGTTCCTATATCAGGAGAAAGACAGGATAAAAATAAGGTAAATAAATAATAGAATGTCTAAAGCAAATATTAGCATAATGTGTTGTCGAAGGCTTTCATGGCCAGAATCACAGGGTTGTTGTATGTCTTTCGGGCTGTGTGGCCATGTTCCAGAAGCATTCTCTCCTGACGTTTCGCCCACATCTATGGCAGGCATCCTCAGAGGTTGTGAGGTATCCATACCTCACAACCTCTGAGGATGCCTGCCATAGATGTGGGCGAAACGTCAGGAGAGAATGCTTCTGGAACATGGCCACACAGCCCGAAAGACATACAACAACCCAAATATTAGCATAGTTAGCCACTCCACACTGAAACTACTCATTTGTTGATCTAGCCTGTGTTTTTAACTATCTGGTTCTCTAGGGCATTGTTCTTTAGCTCAATGTTGGGGTCCCAAAAATTTTGTCAACAGTAAAACTAGTGACTGTTTTAAACATTTACATGAATTTGTTTGCAACAATGGGCAGTGTTTACAGTGGACACCACAGATAATGCTTCAGCTATGCTCCACAAAAAAGAAAAACAGCCTGTTTAGCAAGCCTTGCAAATGCTGATTTATTACACTATGTAACATAATTTTTGTTTCTGGGTTATAAATGTTATTTCCTAATTGGTTCTATCATAAAAACATGGAAAAGGTTTATCAAACTGCAAAAAACTTTGTTTTTGCGGGACATCCTACAGTACATTTTGCTATAGTTTTTCAATGAATATCTCAAAGAGTCTGAACCCAGGCTGATCCCAGAAGGGCAGTTGGTTCTCGCAGAAGCAGAGGAAGCAGGAGGACATTTTTGCTCCCTGGCTTCAGGTAGGATTTGGCTAAGATTTGGCTAAGATTTTAAACTGAGTGTGGGCTTGGCTCCTGTGGTCAAAGTCTAACTGTTGTGTGACTGTTGTGTTGAAAGAGAGCCAGGTACTTAAGTTGATTGACAGCAGGCATTGTCCCCTGTTAATTGAGTTTCTGGGAAAGCTTTATTTGCCAGAAAAAGGCACCTTTACTAACTATCCTTTGCAGTACATACAGGAAACAAAGCAACATAAACAAATACACAAAGACGTGGTTTGTTGCAGTCTGCACATAAAGTGCGTGCATATTACTTAACTGTACAAAGATCCCACTTGGCCACCACGCTCACCAAGAGATGCAACAAAAGCAAAACATTCCCATCACATGCACCAGCTGTCGCATGTTCCGCTTTTTCACACAAAAACTAGACAACTACATCTGCTCCAAATGCAAACAGATGACTCTGATGGAGCAGAGGATCCAACAGCTCGAGCACCGTATTAAGACCCTTAAGGACATTCAGGCACTCGAGCTCTTCTTGGACACTGCACAACACGCTGCTGTAGATCAGCAGCCTGCATCACACCAACACCACCAAGACCATGATCAGGAACCTTATGGGGAGATCAACTCAAAGGTAGACAACCCTCAGGCTTGGAAGGAGGTCACCCATAGAAGGAGACGCAGGACCAGGCAGCCTCCGCAGAACTCCTCTGCTCAGCTGCATTTACACAACAGATTTGAAATTCTTACATCATTAACATACAATCAGGAAACACATCTTGTGGAGGACCACAGTTTCTTAGATACCACTCAGTGGACCATCCTGGATCAATGCGCAGGGGATAGCCCTGACAGGGACAGTGCATCACCACAGTCACACTTATGTAATCATGCAAATGCTCCATCCCCAATCATAGACCAGGAGCAACAGGAACATCCTTGGGAGAGTAATGGGCTCTCGGATGTATCTCAATGGATTGTCATTGATGAATGCACTGGGGATGTTGAGGAGGAGGACAACACTTTACACCTACATGATTCACTTCAACAGGAACACTCTTCAGGGGACATACACACTGTCTTGCACAAAAGGGATCCTGTCAATCCTCAAAGGAAACAGGTCTTGGTAGTAGGTGACTCCCTCCTTAGAGGAACGGAAGCCATCATTTCCAGACCGGATGGGATGGCTCGAGAAACATGCTGCCTCCCGGGGGCAAAAATACACCATATCACTCAGAGGCTCAGCAGGCTCCTAAAGCCCCATCACCCTCCCCACCTTATGTTGATTCATGTAGGTACCAATGACACCGCTAGGCATACTTTTCAAAAGATCACAAATGATTTTCGAGCTCTGGGAACAAAGCTAAAACTGTATAATGTACATGTGATCTTTTCATCCCTCCTCCCCGTTGTAGGACATGGCTCTACAAGGGCCGGAAAAATAGTACAGGTCAATAACTGGCTCAGAAAATGGTGTCAAGAGGAGCATTTTGGCTTCCTTGACCATGGTCTACTCTTCCAAGAGGATGGACTACTGGCAAGCGATGGGGTGCATCTCACACAAGTAGGAAAACATCTTTTTGCACACAGACTCACAAACCTCATCAGGCGCACTTTAAACTAGATCCACTGGGGGAGGGGAACAACAGCCTGGCGAACACTATATTACCCACGACCACAGGGAACCGCCGAAAGGCTAAAAGGAGGGCTGCACAAACACAGCAAGGACCAAGTACAGAGAGCACAATAATCCCAAATAAACAGTTCGAGGGGAGGTCACAGGGGCTTACATGTCTTTACACTAATGCTCAGAGCATGGGAAATAAGCAAGACGAACTCCAACTCCTAGCACAGCACCACACATACGATGTCATAGGCATCACTGAAACCTGGTGGGATGACTCCCATCACTGGAATTTAACCATTGAGGGCTATAACCTCTTTCACATAAATAGAACAAAGGGGAGAGGAGGGGGAGTAGCTTTATATGTCAAAAACAGTTACGTTGCAGAAGAAATGCAAGACTGTAATCCGGGAAACCAGCTTGAAAGCATCTGGATAAGAATCAAGGGAACCGGGACTCAAAAAGATCTTGTCGTGGGTGTCTACTACAGACCTCCGAGTCAGGATGAAGGACTTGATGAAGCCTTCTGTCAACAGCTGACCAAACAGGCACAAAGAAGAGATATAGTAGTCATGGGCGATTTCAATTATCCCGATATCTGCTGGAAAACAAACTCAGCCAAGAGTACAAAGTCCAACAAATTCCTCACTTGCCTTGCAGATAATTTTATGGTCCAGAAGGTAGAAGAGGCAACAAGGGGATCAGCAACTCTTGATCTAATCTTAACAAATGTGGAAGACCTGATCAATACAGTTGAAGTGGTTGGATCCTTAGGGGCAAGTGACCATGTGCTCCTGCAGTTTGCAATACAAAGGAATGCTGAAACTAAGACAAGTCAAACACGCATTCTGGACTTTAAGAGAGCTGACTTCCAAAAAATGAAGGAATTACTGAGCGGCATTCCATGGACGCCGATATTAAAAAACAAGGGAGTTAAGCATGGATGGGAGTTTTTCAAAAGTGAAATACTCAAGGCGCAAATGCAAACAGTGCCAACAAAGAAGAAAAATAAGACAAGTGCAAAGAAGCCAGAATGGATGTCCAAAGAACTTCTAACTGAGCTAAAGCTCAAAAGTGACATGCACAAGAAGTGGAAAAGGGGAGAAATCACCAAAGAAGAATTCAAACGTATAGCCAACTCCTGTAGGGAAAAGGTTCGCAAGGCTAAAGCGCAAAATGAGCTCAGGCTTGCCAGGGACATAAAAAACAACAAAAAAGGTTTTTTTGCTTATGTTGGTAGAAAAAGGAAGAAAAAGGAGGCGATAGGGCCACTGCAAGGAGTAGATGGGGTGATGGTGACAGGGGATAGGGAAAAGGCAGAACTGCTTAATGCCTTCTTTGCCTCGGTCTTCTCACAAAAAGAAAGCCATCTTCAACCTCAGCAACATGGAATGGACGAAGGATTGGGGGAAATCCAACCCCAAATAGGGAAACAAGTTGTCCAGGAACACCTGGCCACTCTAAACGAATTCAAGTCCCCAGGGCCAGATCAGCTACACCCAAGAGTACTGAAGGAACTAGCGGAAGTTATTTCAGAACCACTGGCAATTATCTTCGAGAGTTCTTGGAGAACAGGAGAAGTCCCAGCAGATTGGAGGAGGGCGAATGTGGTCCCTATCTTCAAGAAGGGAAAAAAGAACGACCCAAACAATTACCGTCCGGTCAGCCTCACATCAATACCAGGCAAGATTCTGGAAAAGATCATTAAGGAAGTGGTCTGCAAACACTTAGAAACAAATGCGGTCATTGCTAATAGTCAACACGGATTTACCAAAAACAAGTCATGCCAGACTAATCTGATCTCTTTTTTCGATAGAGTTACGAGTTGGGTCGATACAGGGAATGCCGTGGATGTAGCATATCTAGATTTCAGTAAGGCCTTCGACAAAGTCCCCCACGACCTTCTGGCAAACAAACTAGTAAAATGTGGGCTAGACAAAACTACGGTTAGGTGGATCTGTAATTGGCTAAGCGAACGAACCCAAAGGGTGCTCACCAATGCGTCGTCTTCATCATGGAAAGAAGTGACAAGTGGAGTGCCGCAGGGCTCCGTCCTGGGCCCGGTTCTGTTCAACATCTTTATTAACGACTTAGACGAAGGGTTAGAAGGCACGATCATCAAGTTTGCAGATGACACCAAACTGGGAGGGATAGCTAACACTCCAGAAGACAGGAGCAGAATTCAAAACGATCTTGACAGACTAGAGAGATGGGCCGAAACTAACAAAATGAAGTTCAACAGGGACAAATGCAAAATACTTCACTTCGGCAGAAAAAATGGAAATCAAAGATACAGAATGGGGGACGCCTGGCTTGACAGCAGTGTGTGCGAAAAAGATCTTGGAGTCCTCGTGGACAACAAGTTAAACATGAGCCTACAATGTGATGCGGCAGCTAAAAAAGCCAATGGGATTTTGGCCTGCATCAATAGGGGAATAACGTCTAGATCCAGGGAAGTCATGCTCCCCCTCTATTCTGCCTTGGTCAGACCACACCTGGAATACTGTGTCCAGTTTTGGGCACCGCAGATGAAGGGAGATGCTGACAAGCTGGAAAGCGTCCAGAGGAGGGCAACTAAAATGATTAAGGGTCTGGAGAACAAGCCCTATGAGGAGAGGCTTAAAGAGCTGGGCATGTTTAGCCTGCAGAAGAGAAGGCTGAGAGGAGACATGATAGCCATGTACAAATATGTGAGGGGAAGTCATAGGGAGGAGGGAGCAAGCTTATTTTCTGCTGCCCTGCAGACTAGGACACGGAACAATGGCTTCAAACTACAGGAAAGGAGATTCCACCTGAACATCAGGAAGAACTTCCTCACTGTGAGGGCTGTTCGGCAGTGGAACTCTCTCCCCCGGAATGTGGTGGAGGCTCCTTCTTTGGAAGCTTTTAAGCAGAGGCTGGATGGCCATCTGTCGGGGGTGCTTTGAATGCGATTTCCTGCTTCTTAGCGGGGGGTTGGACTAGATGGCCCTTGAGGTCTCTTCCAACTCTACTATTCTATGATTCTATGATTCTATGATTCTATGAACCAATTCCACATAATTTGTGTCAGTCACAAAAACAAAGTTTCTGGAGTATAACAACTACTTTCAAAGTAAGTACCACACAGTTAAACAGGAAATAACACTTTCAAACCAGGAACAGATTTCCCCTCCCAATTTTGTTACATAGTGTTATAGGTAAATGTTTGATTTTTATATCTATTTTATATTCCAATATACCTTGGATTGTGTAATTTTTTTTGCGTTAAAACAATTTTTTAGGTGGAAAGAGGTCATGAGTGGAAAAAGCTTAAGAAGCCCTTCTCTAGGGGTTTTTCCAGCTCATATTAGAGACTAAACTTGGAACTTTCCTTTCCTTTGCCACTGAGCCACAATCCCATCATTCGCAACTCTATCTAACCTCATGGCTACAGTCCTATACACATTCACATAAGAATATGGTCAGTTCAACAGAGGAACACTTAGTGAAATGCTTAAGGAAATGAAATCCCAGAGGTAAACTCTAAAAGCCCAGCAGTGACTGAGGGTATAGAGCGGGCAAGTTGTGCTGGCTGATTGTATCCCACATGTGCAACCTTTAAAATCCAAAGCAGCAACTCATTGCACGCAAAAGTGATACTGAGACAAACGAACTATGCAAAACATAGGATTATATATAAGAACTCTCTTTGGACCCACATTTTATTATTCCCTTGTGAAAACAGAATAGCAGATGCATTGCACAGAAAATGGTAAGCAAGGCACATGGTTGTGAATGCCAAGCAGCAAGGCGGAATCCACATTATATCTGGGCCTTCTCTTGATAAACCTGGCTTTGGTGTTTCCCTAGGATACAAAATAACTTTGGGTGATTGTGATCACCATTACGCTCATCCTCATTTCTCGTCCTCTTCCTCCTCAGTGCACCCATGAAACAGCAGTAGTGTGTGTGTGTGTGTGTATAATATGAGAACAATAGACAACCACCAAATCATTTCAAAACATAATATGGCAAACCAAATAACAGTTTATTTAAATACTATTAGCATTATAAATAATGTACTGGCTACAATACCTGAATATTGAGCTGAGCTCAGCTTTGTAGATCATAGATAGTTCATTCCTGCTGTACAGAAAAAAATAGTAGTACATTTTCTGCCATGGTTAGTCAGGAAGAAAAGGGTTGTAACATGAAGGATGTGTTCAATTTGTGAATGTTCATGGTTTGAATTCAGCTGGAAAACGCTCTCCAAGGCACCGCTCCCACAACAGCAATACTAATTAGACAAAATGACATGAAATTTATAAAAAAAAACACACCCTCAAATGAAGTTGACTAAACAAAAAGTCAGGAAATGTCACACAAGAAAACCAAAGAGTTGCTTCTGAAAAGAAAGAGAAAGAAAAGGATAAGATGACAGCAAAGCAAATGAATGAAAGGAAGAACTGAACATGAAAATCTCAACTGATGCAAATGATTGAATATCAAAGGCCAGCCTTGAAGAAGAAAAATGCAAAACCCAATGATCTCTGGGATTATAATCTTTCTTCAGCTTTCTTCACAAATTTGGAAACAAAATCCCTTTCATTTTAACTCTAACTCAACAAATCTCACAGTAAGATGGTTTTAATAGCACCGGGAACCATCTCGCAGACTTTTTTTGTGTTAAACAGCACATCCTGATATGTTACTCATTTGGTTTTAATTCGCCCTGCACCATGTGGTTACAACAAGCTCAGCCTGTTTTTGTTCCTGCTTATTTTTGAGCTGCTTTCAGTTATTTCCTCTTCTTTCACTTCAGCTTGTGAATTTCAAGGTCAGGCTGAAGTCAAACGTTGCCATTTTAATGATGAAATGCAAGCAGATGTGGCCAGTTTGTCTGACATTGTCCACACCCTTCCAGCAGAGGCTTTTTTTTTCCATGCGTGTGGTGAGGGGCAATCCAAAGAAAACCCAATCCCTTACAAGATCCTTATTTTACAGATTCAGATTTCAAAGCTGATGCCCACTGGGCTCACGTTTACCAAAGGATGTCTGAATAGGGAAGTTAACTTTTCATTTCAACAACAGTTTGTTGATTGGTTTAGGCAAACAAAACAAAATACCCCACCCTTCATTTTTGCACCCACAAGTCCTGTTAAAGGCCATTTACCCGTTAGATGTGGTTTGATTTCTGATTTCATTAAAGGAATTCACCTTCCCTTGCTTACTGGTCCCGGTTTGTTAATTTTTTTTTTTTTTTGCTGAAGTCTTAAAGTTCCAGGCAAAGCTTGGAAGTATATGTTTTGCTTTGTTACATGGTTTTTATTGGAGGGGGGGGGGGGGGGTTAATGAAAATGAGGTAAAGTTACATTTTAAAAATACTAAATGGGCAAAAAAAATATAGATGTTTGGGGAGGGCATAAAGAGTAATATTTGGTAGTTTCTTTTAGTTACTTTAAAAAGACATTTCAGGAGCTGTTTTAAGTGGAATTTTCCAGGATGTATATCATTCTCACCAACCCTCAAGATTTCTACCCTCTTAAGAATGTAATGAATGGTTATGAGAAACAGCATTTCACACTGCAAACTAAACCAAACCAATGACAATTATGATAGCTGCAAAGGACAATAGGAACAAATTACAGAAAAATCAATTTTCCAGCTTTAGTATATTTCTGGTGGCTATCCTGATTGCTTCTTCATCATAATGACACAGACTGATGGCTAATGAATAACTTTCTTTGAAAATATATGATGGAGTATATACACAGTCTGAACCCCTTATCTGTGGAGTTGATACCCACAGATTTACTTACCTGCACTACAAAAAACATTTCCCTTCCAAAAGTGATTATGAGCCTTTCTAGTGCAATTCAGTAATATGCTTCCAGCCCAAGAATAGTCAAAAATATAGGGTTCGCTATTATTCATGGTATCCACAGTAACCACAGGATGACTGTGGTCTTGGAAAATATCCTCCATGGATACATGGGTCATTTTATATATGCATATCTCATGTATTCATTATTTATGTTCATGTTTTATTTAGATTTCATTTTTATGCAGTAAAGTCTTCCCCTCTGCAAATTATTTGTTATATATTTGATTTAGGAAATGTCAGGGATCCACCTTCATATTTGTTTCAAAGTGGACTAATTTATGTCCTATTAATATCGACTAGTCAATGATTTTTAAAAAGTATTTCAAATTCCCCTTTAGCTCTTATTTTAATGCCTTTCTTAGTAAGCCACTGTTGACAATCATAGTCATGTTCTTAACATGCCATAATGGTGAGATTCCAAAATTCAGACACCCACATATATTATTCTGGATTACCAATCCATAATATAATATATTCTTTCACAGTTGCTAGTACATTTTTGAATTCACATTCCAGATCTCATTCTCCAGGTCAAATTAGTTCATTGTCAACACTGATTATTATCTAGGACTTCATCACATGGGGGACTCCCCCCCCCCCCCAATGCCATTTCACCAGTCTCCATGGCGAAATAACAGGGATGAGGGGCGACTGTCAACCTGCATGCCACTTTGTCAGGGCAACGCTTCTTCCATCACATGGGGGAAGCATCACTGAAGCGGCATAGATCTGTACTGGTTTCATTGGAGCCAGCACAATACGGGCTTCCTAGGATGCTTCCACTCTGGTTGTGGGTGGGGCCTCTGCTAGAAGTCCAGCAATGTTGTGTGATGGGCAGCATGCTCACCCATCTCTGGATTGGTGGAGAAATGTCCTAGGATGCTAAAAAAACAAACAAACCCTGAGTGATGGAGTGGTAAATAGCTAGCATTTTTCATAGTTAAAGTCAGTATTAGAAATTTAAGGAAAGGATTTTCTTGTTTTTCGGAAGGATGGTTATGTATCTTTTTTCACAATCCTGTTTTAAGTCTTCATTTCCTAGCAAGAAGCATGGCTAAGTACCTCCTTTTGCCCTTTTAAGAGCTGAATAATTGACCCTGTCTTCAAGGACCCAAACTGCTGAAACTATAGAGTGTGTCATTAGTGCACATTTAGAATAATTTGAGATTCATTTGTTTGAGCCCAAGACTGTCATAATTAAAGGTAAAGCAGGGTGAAGGGATAAAGAACTAAAGTAGTATCCATAGGAGTGAAGGTAGACTCCCCACTTATCTCCCCAACATCATTTGCCTCAGGCATTGTCCTCTCAGTGCGGCTGCCGTAGAAGGTGTGTGTGTTTGGGAAGGAGGGACTCCAGTGGCAGAGTGCAGAATTAAACAGCCCTCTGCTCATATCAATTAAAATCTGAAATACTTCTGGTTTATTTGTAATTGGGGAATATCCAAGAATTTAAATGGTTAATATAAGACACAAGGAGTCCTCTGTTAGATCAGACAGATCCTTATTCTTGTTCCATAATGTCCAGCTAGATGCTCCAATGATAAGTCCACAAACAGGACTCATGGCATTCTCCAACTCATGCTCCCTTGTAACTGGGATTCCCTAACTTTCTGCCTCCAGTATTGGAAGGAAAATATTGCCATCATAACCAGCAGCCAGAGGCAGACTTCGGCTGCCATCACATTTAATTTAATCTTCTCCAGAAAGAGGCTTTGTAAATGATTCTTAGTTATTTGCTCTATTGTTTGTCCTCCTGCCAGAGGTTTCCATAACATGGTGCCTAGTACTCTTTGCTTCATATCTTAAAGTGTGATTTACTTTCCTAATTATTGCTGTGTCTAGGAATCTAAATATGCTTTGTAATTGTCTACTTTCTGAGAAAGACAAAGCCATCCCCCACCACAATTTTTAATTAGAAGAGACCTCCCTTCCCTCAATGGAAAGGTAGGCACAAGGTTTCTTTCTCTCTTCCCTCCTGGGGTTAAACCAGTACAGAAAATGAAAGTTATTCATCCTTATTATTCCTGGTTAGGGTCTTCCAGCCTGCTTTAGATTAGGATGAAGCAGCTGCAAGAGAGAGTTGTAGATACAAGGGAATAATGGTGTGTGTGTGTGTATAAAATTTCTCCTTCATTTCTAAAGGGTTTCTGACACTCTGGAGAGTAGCAAAATAAGGACAGAAGACCCCATTTTATAAATTCTAGTGGGGAGAAAATATCTCATTTCCATAGACAGTGAAGTGTCACTGACTTTTATGGGCTTCATTTGGGGGTGAGGTTAATCGTATGCACATGTATGAGCAGCTCCTTGAAGCATAACACTGTGGTGGTGGTGTTGGTAGGGTTGGGGGGCACTAGGAGGATAATTCTAAGTATTTGCTGCTACAGAGAGAAAGTTGTTAGTCTATTTGAGCAATTGGATGCATTTCCTTGGCATTATTTATTAGAAGCATTTAGGTTTCGGTGTAGTGTTACTTCACATAAGATAGTTCACTCCTTTTTGAATCTATATGTATTAGTTGTGAATGATACACCTGAAATATCAGTAGTCCATTTAGCACAATTGCCCTACACACAAGGAATGAGAGATCTTTCTAAGTTTTTGCAGTGATAATGTAAGTAAAACTTTATTTATACACCGCTCTATCTCCCTGAGGGGACTCAGGGCGGTTTCAAATCATAAATACAATGTACAATACATAGACAGCATAATAAAACACATTATCAAAACAAGGTAAAACTGTAACTTGTATTAAAATAAAAAATAAATAAAAATAGCAACAAATCCTAATCGAGGAGATGGGGATCATGAACCAAATATATTAACATGGTCCGTTTAGGGATAGATGAGTCTTATATAGTATATTTTGGGGCCAAAGATCAGCAGTATACCAGAGAAGATTAATCAAAAACCTGCTGGAACATCAGGTCTTCAGTTCCTTATGGAAGGTGGACAAAGTAGGGGATTGCTTGATCTCCTTTATAGTCACTTCCCAGTTTATTATAACAGACTTATACATTTTGAAATGTCTACATGTAGAAGAGCAACACATTCCTGTGAACATCAAGCATGAGAGATAGCAAAGGTAGACAACTAGTTTTCTAGGTGTTTGGTTGACTAGTCCCAACTAACAAGGAAAAGTGGGAGTTAGAAACCAACAGCATCTGAGTTCTCTGCTCCAATAACAGATGAAAGCTCTCACCTTCATGTCCTTCCTATGAGACTGCAGTCACATCACAGTTGGTTCTGGAATCCAAATCCTGATCTTTGAAGTGATGCTGCAGGGCAATCCAATTCATGATGAAACCATAGTAGTATTCCCTCCCAGTCAAAAGAAAAATACGCAGTTTTCAAATGGCTAATTGATGTCCTGGGTATGATATGAAAGAACAGGAGGCATCAAGCTTCTATTGTATGCTCACTTACCTCAAAATACATTTTCTGAACCCAAATGGATGCATTTCTGCGTATATATGACTAGAGTGCTTTGGGGATCTTGCTGACAACACAAAAGTTTGGGTCTTATCTGTGGCTATGTGTGTGAATATGCACGGCTACACTGAATGCAATTTGAAGACTGAGCTTAAGAAGTAATGTATTGTAGATAGCATAGTTATCAGTGATTAGTTCTTGTTTGGAATAATGAAGGTATAACAAAACCAAGTTTTAAAAATAACATCAACATAACCTCAATATTACCTTATTTGTATAATGAATAAGGATTTCAGATATCACTTTTAAAGAGCATTCTAAGGAGATGTTTTGACAGTAAGTCCTCTTATCAGTCCTAAGAAGGATCAGGAGATTCAGTCTTTGAATATGCTCTCTAATGAAATCAATGGGAGTAATAACACAGATTTCATGTGTCTCCCATTGACATAATTGGGACTTGTGCAAAAGGATTTCTATTCAGACTGTGGCTGAGATCACTCCTGGGAATACAACCATGTTGCAATCTTACATTTCTAAACTATGCCAATCATAAGTTGGTTTATGATGTCATTAATTCTCAACAGGATTCTAGCCTGTGTTTTAGCACTCAAAGCCCTCTGTTGTTTCCCTGTGATTTAGCATCTCATATAAGTTTGCTAGGTTGCATAAAGACTGCCTTTTGCTAAGATGATTAATTCTGGATTAAACTTTATCACAGAATTGCATGGTGCTGGGGCAAGATTTCAGACATGTGTTTGCAATTCATTGCCTGTTTGGTCTGTCTCAATTTGGAGAAATTGTGCTTTTTTGATAAGTCTACCCCAGTGATTTTGCACTCCTTGAAGACCCACATTTGAGTTGTTTTGATGATAACCACAGTAGTTGAACTATGGTTTCCAGCTTTCCTTCCAGAAGACCTTCAAACAACCTCCCATCTTGAAGTATGAAGAAATGCACACAGGCATCATTCTCCCTTTCTTCCTTTATATGGGTATGAAAGGGGGAAAATTCAAAATATTTTCCACTGTGAAAATTTACATTCCCCCTCCTTGTCGCATTCTTGAGTAAGTTTTCATTTTCATTCTTTTGAATGAGCTCCATCAGGAGTGACATAGTGGAAACTGTTTTGTTTATCAACTCTGTGCTCCTATTACCTGCCTCAGCAAATTTTACGGATGTCTCACAAGGCTAGGCTACCTGTGTGTTACATAAAAGGAACATTCTCTGATCTTCAAGGGGGAAAATAAATGTGGGTGTTTTGTTTCAGAGAAGACAGAAAAATTTATAGCACTGAGTTGTGCTCACTGATTTCTGCCTCCACATTTATGAGTGCTTCTGATTCTCATTATTTCTGCATTGCCAAGAGTATAAAACCTCTGGATTTCCAATTACTGATGCCTTTTGTTGACAGACTAGTCTTATATATTTTCTGATACATAATGTCTCTTTTTGCAAAATGCAATTTATCTAGAGCAGGGCTTCTTTAACATTTTTCACTCGTGATCCCTTTTCACCCGAGAAATGTTTATGTGACTCTGGGTCAGGGCCGGTTCTTAATGGAGGCTCATGAAGCCGCCGCTTTGGGTGCAGCCCTTGCAGAAATCTCATGAAATCTCACGAGAATAACAAGTACTTCCTTGTTCCATGGCGAACGACCCAATGGTCGCCGCCGGCGGTATGTTGGGGGGGCATAATTTTGGGGGGGGGGCTAGGTTCGCTTAGATACTGAAAAAACCTAGGGCTGCTCCTGCTCTGGCTATATAGGTATATAAAAAAGGTATAAAATCAAATATTTGCTTACAACAAATCAGCATTTGCAAAACTTGCTGAACAGTCTGAGTTTGTACTCCTTTTTGTGGAGTACAGCTGAAGCATTTTCTGCAGAGACCACTGTAAGCACTGCATGTTGTTGATAACAGGTTTGTGTAAATGGGCAGCATTTGGATTTGATGACCCCATCATTGAGTTTAGGGGATCCCATTTGGGGTTAGGACTTACAGTTTTAAACGGAGTGATGTAGACTGGTATATAGACCTGTTACAGCTCCCTTAATAAAGATATTTAATTAGGATGCACAATGTTTATTAATTAATTTTCAATGCAACTGGTTACCATAAACGGAACATGGCAGTTAGGTTAGAAGAAGTATCTTTGGCATAAATCCAATTGATAGTAAACCAGTGGAATCAGTTGATGATGGCATCAGCATTTAGATAAATCAGATTCAGTGTATTACTTTTGTTTTTCAGTGTGTTTCTATGCCCCTGATCAGAACTCTTCCCTCAATCTGCTTTACCCGGTATCAGCTCCATAGAGAGAAGGAGGGGTATCTTGCTCATGATCAGAGCATAATTGAATGATATTTCAGTCAGGGAGCCAGGGCAGCTATATCTGAGAGTCTAAGAGTGGTACATGATAACATCAGTTTAAAATAAGTTAAAACAATAATAATATTTTAAAGAAAACTAAACAAAACATGAAAATGTAATCTAAACTATTCTCTTGAATTCTTAATACTTCATTTTAGGCAATTAATACAATTATGATATTTTTTTCAAATTTTGTATCCCAAAATAGACTTAATTGTTTTAATTGGGCTTAAAAGCATCCATCTCTTTATTGGATCCATCTTGAAACTGCTAATGGAGATTAAAAGGGGAAGTCAATAAGTATATTTGTGAAAAGATATTTGAGAGCTGGGAAAATCATTTGGACTTGGTAGTGGTCTGACAGTAGATGGCAATGCTGTCAGCTGAGTTAAAACAAAACAAAGTCAAGGACATACTGAAAACCACAATAAATAAATTTTCTGGAGTTTACAATATAGTGTCATCCTGGACAGGTCTACTTGGAAGCAAGTCCTCCTGAGTTCCAGATATGTCTGCACACTGAATTCCTAAACCCAGTTGAGTTTAATATGGTGAAATCTCATACACTCTTACCTGGGGGTAAATTTGGTTGAACTGATGGAATTTATTTCATGCATAAAATTGGGCTGTTGGTTTATTAACTCTGAAGCCCTTGTGACTGCACTGTTGAATTTCAATAAACAAGCAATTCTTAAAGTCTACCCTGTATCTGTTAACGTTCTCTGTGTCTGCATCATTATCTTTTTCTCTGCACCATTGCAAAACAGCCCTAAGCAGAATCATATTAAAATGTTCCAGAAATCCAGATGCCATTTCAGTTTATCTATATCTAAATAGGAAACTGCCGGGGTGTGGGTGACTGCTGTGTTAAAAAGCATATGAGGGATGTGCAGGCTTGATTCAGAGCTTAATTTAAAGTTGGAGCATGTTTATTTTAGCTGAAATTTTAGTTGCCGAGAGGGGCAGGGAGAGCCCCAAACCTCATCTGTTCATGGCAAACAGTGTCCAGACTTATAGCTGGTCTGTCACCTCCTTTCCCCAATGAATCTGCACCATGATTATGTTGCCCTTAGGCAATGCTAACATACTACTCACTCAGACATGTAGGCAGTTGGCTTCAGCTCTGAATGTGCTGGAGATGCAGCAGGTGGGACTCTGAACACCTTGCTTCCACTACATGCACAGCGATAATCTATATGTTGATTAGCATAGAAAAAGCCCATGAAGGCAATGGTGTCATGCTCTATTTCAGAGGTAGGCAGTTTGGGCAGGTCTGCTACAAGGACCTGTATGGATTGCCAGAAATTGAATAAAAAGAAACAATGAACTGTACAGTTTTGCCAAGCCCAACCCACTGCCATGTGTAAATGGTCCTCCAAATAGGGACTTCCTCTTATTTTTGGACTTGCTCCAGAGCGCCAATCATCTTCATCTGTCCTTGTAAAGGAGTGGGGAAGAAGATGATATATGATGTGTACCTCCACCACTACATTTCTGACACGCTCTCATTTGTACTTAGCTGTACCCAGCATAAAAAACTCTCCTACCCCTGTGGTCTACTGGGAAAACATTAGAGTAGCAGTCAAACCAGTGGGAAGGATTGCTCACTGTACTATAAGACTTTGAAATGTATGAAAAGAAAAAATAGCCACAATGAGTTGTCTTTGGATTGAAAATTAAAGCACTGGAAAAAAGAGAGTCAGGCCCTTTGGTTCATAATATCCAGAAATATTTTGGTAGACTCAGAGCCAATATTTGTACAGAAAGCAATGACACTGGGTAAAAACGCTACATTTCAGCCAGCCCTTATTCCTTGGATGAAGGAAAAAAAGAATTTTTGGCCCATCTTTACATAAACTAAATAGAGAAAGTAATTAAAATCCTGCAAGTTCAACAAATTTATTGCAATGTAATTATTGTGGGGGGAGGGGGGTCAGTTGTAATATTGGTACAGTTATTTATATTATGAGAAAACTAACATTTTGCAGAATGAACGGCTATTGCAAAAGTTGATAAAAAACAGATTGCCATGGCTGATGTGTGAGTATATATACAAAAGTTGCATATATTTAATAAGAGAGAAAGATGTAAACAAGTTTTAATACCCCTCCAGAAATGGTTTTGAAATAGTTGGATTTCTGTCAGATATGCTAGAATTGTACACTGAAGACTGATGTTCCTTGATGATGAAAATATGGCTCAAGGAAATTGAGAAACCTCACATCTAGAAAGTTCAACAGATCTGAAGGATTTAGCAGCTGCTGGAATAATATGAGATTCCATTGATGTTATCTAGTAAATCCTAAAGAATTAATGGTGTATATACAGCCAAAATGAACTGAACTGGCACAATGGGGCCTGATAAGTGTACAGTTGAAGAGAGAAGAATGAAGTAGCTTCAAAATCAACTTGGGTAGAAATGCAGGTCTTGTAGTGACCATGTCCAAGATAGCATGAATGTGGATTTTTAATCTTTGGCAGGAAACTGAGTAGATAGAAGTGAGGTTCTCAAAGCCTGGATCTACATTGCCAAATAATGTAGTTTGAACTACACTGGGTCTACATTGACCATGTAATACAGTTCAAGCCACACTATTTGGCAGTGGACATTGAAGCACCATGGACAGCTCCTAGTTAGCAACTTGCTTGGACAATGTTTTGAAGTCTTTAATGCTTTGACCTTCAACCCCCCCCCCCCTTTTCCAAATACCCTTGCTTGGCACTTTGTCCTATGTTGGTGCATCTGAACTATGCATTGTATATCCCCTGGAACTAAGAGTGCAGGTCCCTTTCTAGACTGAGAAAGAGGTGCATGAGTCTGTTTACATTCACAGTGCTGCAGAGTTTGAGCATATTAGTTCTGGGGGCCTCCAGATCTTGTGTTCAAGGGTCTCTGGGTCTGTAATTGGGAGTTTAGGTCTCCATCTGATTTTTAATAAAAAAATCAGGTTCTTTCCATCCTGTTTACAAAGAAATTTTGGACTCATTCATTTGATTCTAAATTCAAGTGTAGGTTTCTCAGTGTGTGGAATAATTTTTACCAGTTATGAATGAAATAGCCAAGGTCTGCTGACACTGTGCTGAATTCAAGCAATTCTCAGACCTAAATCCTTTGATATTGCTCCCTGGCATAATTTTGTGCTGACATATGGCAGTGCCCTTGAGCTAAAGGAGGGTTGCACCTAAAGAAATGTGACTGCTCCCTTGCCCCATATTTTCTATGTCCCTTTTTGGTTCTTCTGCTGGCATATCCTAGTCAGCAGAATGGGTCTGCTGGCAGCCTGCTGTTTGACAGAACTTTATGATCAGCTGGCAGAAGAGGATTATGCTGACAAAATGGCTTTTCACTGGACATCAAGGATTTCAACTGGCAAAAGGAATTTCTTGCAGGCATTAAAGTCTTACGACCTCATCAGACAGGCTGATTTACCCATTGTATGCCACTTGCTTTCCACTTTTAACAAGGAGCCCATTATGCGATGCACAAGGACTTTTAGCTGGGCTCCATGCCAAAAGGGGAGAGCAAGCTGCATACGCCGTGGTGGCAGCAACACGGGAAGCTTTCTGTGTTACCTTCGGAACAATGGGGGAAGCCTGGTGGCGATGCTTTACCCTGTGGGATGGGGGTCCAGGTAAGTCTGGTGATGCCTGGCATGGAGTGATGGGTTCTCCACTCCCCCCCCAACTAGGACCCCATGGATTTGCCCCTTGTGATGAGGTCCTTATGTCTAATCCTAAATCTTAAGGATTGACACATTATTGAGTTAATGATTTATTTTTATGCTGATATTCTCAATGTAACCATTGTTTAGACAGTAAAGAAACACTAATCAATTATCCTGTATAGTTCCTTTGAACAGTGGAGGAGGACAATTCAAAATTATGACTGAAAGGCAAGAAAAATCTGCAGGATAATATGGAGACTACTATCTGGGAATGACCACAAGGGATGGTGTTTTCTCACTCAAAATGACCACCAAGCATGGCCTGTGTAGTAGTTGAAACTTAAATCTTATAAAAAAAGGTAGAAGCTAATCTTGCCCTTAAAGTAATCCCCTCACACACTATTTCCTGGCACCACTCTAAATGAAAAAATACAAAGCAAAGTTTGCTCCCAGGCCAGTCCCTTTGTGCAATCAGATCATGCCATGTAAAACATGGCACACCCTGAGTGTGCCATGCAGTGTCAAACTGAATCTCTTTGGCAGAGAAGGCTAAAGACCTTGTAAAACTGCAACTCCCAGGATTTCATAGCATTGAGCCCTGACAGTTAAAGTGGTGTAAACCAACTCCAACTTTGTCTTTGCACCTGAGGGAAGGGGAAAAGGTTAATTTTTGTTTTGTGGACAGAATGGACGTTGCATCTTCCCCGTTCCCCTTCCCCCCACATTGTGACTCATCATCATCATCATCATCATCATCATCATCATCATCATCATCATCATTTAATTACTTATTAATCGCCCTCCATCCACGATGCTCTAGGCAATTTACAAGATAAAATTGTAAAGGATAAAAATACATACATACAAATATTGATTAAAAAATATTAAAATAGATTAAAAGCTCTAGTAAAGAGCCATGTCTTGAGTGCTAGGGTAAAAGGCCCCAACTCACGCATGGCTCTCATATAGGGCGGCAAGGCATTCCATAAGGCAGGGGCAGAAACAGAAAAAGCTCTTATCTGGATTTTACCATAGTGGGTTAACCATGGAAGAACCACAGGAGAACCCATTTTAGGAGACACATGCGATAATGTCCTAGGAAGGAATATGCCATCTGCCAGTCCAAGTTGCCAGTACAGAGCTAGATAGACCAGTAGTCTGGCAGATTATAAGGCATCCTTCTTTTTTATTAAGAATATGGGTCTCCCTGTTCTAGTCTAGTAGTTCAACAAACCAGTGTCCCGAGTTAAGCAGATTGTGCCATTCACCTTGTGTCATACAGGTCTTCACAAACTTAATGTCATTGTTGAGCTTTTCTTTTATTTATTTTAATTAAATTTATGTTTCAATCTTTTAAAATGTGTTAATCACCTTAATTATGCTTTTAGTTTATTTAAATTTTATTGTTCAAACGGGTTATACTGATTTTGACTTGTATGCCTCCTTGAGATCTTATGATACAAGGAAAATATTTTAATTAATAAATAAATATCTATGTTTACCCCACCTCAATGGTAGACCTTTTGTTTCAATTCATTCTTTAAAAAAAACCCCTGCACATTAAGGTAATCTGTGCAAGAGTGTATTGGCCACCCAGAGAGCTAAATGGATAAGTGGCCATTAGAACCAAAATCCCTCCAGTGTTTACACTATTTCAGGGATGTCAGACAGCTTCCCTCCTTTGCTTTGTTATTTTTGTTGCTGTTGCTGCTGTGATTATTGGGATGGGAAAACACAAGGAAATGTGTCAAAACCTGCAGTTTCTCCTTCAGTTCTCATTCCTGTGTATCAGGATTTCTGAAGGGAAAAATCCAAGCCATCCAAGACCCTGGAGGCACAACAATACAGGCTGTCCCAAAGTCTCCCTATATACAGGAGAAATTAACAAACTCATTTTAGCTTCAATTTCCAATTTCCCCTATGTATGGCAGCTTTTGGGACATCCTATAAATATTGTTTTATTGACCAAAATTGTAGGCCTTGAGTAGAAAAATGTTGAATTCATACATATACTCCAATCTATACTCTGAAGGGAAAATGGGAAAAGGGGAAGTTTGAGTAGAAAACATAAGGAACAGAAACATTTATTTATTAAATATTTTAGGTAGTTTCTGTTGCTACAAAAAAATAAAAGCCCACAATGATGCAAATGTTGTTAGCATTTGAACTACTTCTGAATTACTAAAATGCAGCTCCGTCTGTAGTTGATGATAGACAAATGATGGCACAGCGTGTTAAACCACTGAGCTGCTGAACTTGCTTGGGTAGTGGGAGTCAGCTGTAACATACTGGAGGACAGGATTGGGCAGCCCATGCAGCTTGCCCTTCTCCTCAAAGCTTGCCTTCTCTTAGGATCCTAAAAAAAACAAAGCAACAACCCCTTAATGTTGTTGCTGGTTATATTAAAGTCAGACTTAACAGTTTCTGTAAAAAGAATATAGAATTGTAGAATCATAGAGTTGGAAGAGACCTCATGGGACATCCAGTCAAACCCCCTGCCAAGAAGCAAAGGAGGAATTGGCTTACTATTAGGCAGAATGATTTTGGACAATAAGAAAAAGCAGCTATGTTTTATAAATGTTTGTTGTTTATTTTGCTGCCAAAACTGGAGCGAGAGACTTGTGAGGTTTTTCTCTTTCATTTGCTATTTCTCTTTCATTTGGTTGGTCTGAGGTTCCATGTGCCTTGAACTTAGGTGAGTGGGGAAGGGCGGTGTGGCATTCACTTCTCTACCTCAGGTAGCAAAAGTTCTTGGGCTGTCATTGCTAAACAGTAACAATGTCCTCTAGCTCATGTTATAAAGTTCATTTGGTGGTCTTCTTTTATCAGTGGGAAGAGGAGATAGAGATGGTGCCACTAAGGAAAAGAAAAGTCAAGAAAAGAAGAGGGGGTGGCATAGCAGATTGGCAGGATGAATTTGGCTGAGGTGAGAGTCAGCCTCCAAAATAGTTATATCCAAGCCACCAGGTATGGAGTGACACCTCTGCACAGTTTACTCTTATCCCTTCATGATGTTATTGAGATGTTTGCAAGATGTCACTCTTGTTCCATTAGGTAATTTCCTGTAAAGGGGCTGTGGTAGGATTTATTTATTTATTCTTATATTTTTATAGACTTTGATGTTAATTTATTACATATATACATATATTTTAATGTACACATTAATTATTGCTGAAGAAAGGATGATAGGATGGGGAGAACACAATTTTTTCCCCTCAGTGTATCAAAGGACACTGTATATTTTTGATTATTTTCTACACTCAAGCGAATGGTATCTGGCAAACCTAGCTCCTTTTATCAACCAGATAGTTTTAGATGGCCTAATCTTTTAGGCTTTACATTGTTAAAGGTCTAAAACCCTCTGTGTTTAATATCATACAGTATGCTGAGTGACATAGTATCTTCCCGGAACACAGACTTTTACTGTCATTCTTTCTGCCACAAATACACATCCCACACTACTCCAGCACTAAATTTTATCAGTATTTCCTAACATCAAGATTATCCATAAATTTCTCATACTTTTTTCTCTTAAGTAAAGTTTATTTGCAAACTGCATCATTTCCCCCCTTAAACTCTAATGTTGTTTAATGTCCTGGAAGGTATGTTTACCCAATCTGTAGATGACACCAAATTAGGGGGTGTGGTGTACAGGATCAGAACTTCAGAGGACAGGATCAGAATTCAAAATGACGTTGACATGTTAGAGAGCTAGGCTGAAATGAACAAAATGAATTGAAACAGCAATAAATGTAAGGCACTACATTTAGGCAGTAACAAAGACAAAAGGGAAATACGGGTGACACCTGGCTTGAAAACAGCATATGTGGAAAAGATTTAGGGGTCTTAGCAGATCATAGGTTAACATGAATCAACAATGTGATGCAGTTGCCAATGCAGTTCTAAGCTATATCAATGTGAGTATAGTGGCTATAATGTCAGATCACAGATAGTAGTAAGTAACTTTATTCTGCTTTGGTCAGACCTCAACTAGAATACTTTGTCCAGTTCTGGGTGCAACATTTTGACAAGCTATTGACAAGCTGGAATTTGTCCAGAGAAGGACAACTATGATGGAAACTAAGTCTTATGAGGAGTGACTTAGGGAAAAATTTGGAGAAGAGAAGACCGAGAGGTGACATGATAAATATCTAAAGGATTGTTATGTAAAAAAATGAGCCAACTAGGGGACTGGGGCACATCAACACTAACCATTTAGGTTGGTGTGACCTCAGATCAGCCCCGTGGTGGGTAAATGCTGTATGTGGCTGATCTGTTTTCAAATTACAAGGAAAGAAATTCTACTGAAGAGGGGTTCAGCTGTAGAATAGATTACCTTAGTGGATGGTGGGCTCCCTGTCTTTGGGAGTCTTTAAAGAGAGGTTGGATGGACAACTTTCAGGAGTAGGGTTTTAGTATATTTTTAAACGGTAAGGAGTTGGACTAGTTGGCCCCTGTCTAACTATAAAATATTATGATTCTCACCAGACCAGTTAGAATAGTGCTGGGAAACTTTGGAAGGTTCAGGGCCAATTTTTACCTCTCAGGATGAAATTATTTATACCCCATGTTTCTCCACAAAGACGCAGAAAAAGCTCTTCACGTTAAAATGCTCTTTCTCTTATGATACAACAGTGGTATACAAATGCAATAACAAAATCTAATCTGTTAATACAATTAAAAACAATTAACAACATCAATTAAAAAGTAAATGGATGTCACAATAATCTTAAAGTATGGAGAGATTGTCAAATCTTAGACTCGGACAGAATTGTTGAAAAAAAAATCTTTTGAAACCATTTTAATTGTTATGATTTCTTCCCAAAGAACCCTAGGAACTATAGCGTAGCAAATGTGCTTTTTTTCCTTCTTGGAAATCCTTATCCACTATAAAACGACTGTTCCCAAGTTTCTCTGAGGAGTCATAAGAAGAAAACCAATGATAAGTCTCCTGCAGGCAGATGGGATGTCTCCTGCAGCACAAAAATAAACAAATAAATAAAATGCAAAACAGAGTAAAAATTCACATAGGCCAAACCCTCAAGAACATCCATTTATTTTTTACTAGAAACACTTCTCATGTAACAGTAAAGTGGAGTTGGGATAAGCAGTATTAGCTCATTTCTGAGTAGATCCCCATGTCTAATTTTTCAATCACCATGGGGTGATCTTTATATTATACTACAGCTAAGAAAATAAAAAGTTGATTACATGCTGGGGGTTTGCTGCTATGAATGTGCAAAGATCCAAAAATGAGATGTGCTTGTTTTTGACAAGAAGAATTCCAGTGTGTGCTGAATTCTTTCCAGAGCTTCATTTTATTGCATGTATTTTTAAAAAGGCCACCTCAAGTTGTAAAATATCACTGTGAGTTCATTTGTTTATCCTTCCCCATGTTTGACTCCCAGTTTCAAATGACAGTTTTCCCACACAAAATGTCATTTCCTATGTTTCTGAAATATACCACTCTCAAAGTATATTCAGTGCCCATATTCCGACAGAGCTGGGGGAGAGATGCCAAAGGGGTGGAAAGGTATTTGTGACACCTCACTGATATATCTGCCTTCAGAATTGTCATAATAAACAACAACATTTGCCTAGGATAAACATTTCCTCCAAGAAAACAGCTTTTGATAAATTTGGGGCCTTTCTCCAAAAAATCCAGAGGAGACAATTTTTTATTAAAACCATAGCATGTTAGAAATTCCATGTCTGAGGGTGGGCAAAGTGTCACCCTTCTGATGTTGCTGAACTCCCATCCACTCTAGTTAGTAGTAAGGAATGCTGGGAGTTGTAGTTCAGCAACATCTACATGGTACACTTCTACTCCTTTTGTAGATTGACTTATGTGGATTCCTGCCACTGTACAAAGAACTCTGTGTACACAAAATACACCTTTTGCCGACCAAAAGGTCGACAGTTTGAATCCAGGGAGCAGGGTGAGCGCCTGTCTGTCAGCTCCAGCTTCACATGCGGGGACATGAGCGAAGCCTCCCACAGGATGGTAAAACATCTGGGCGTCTCCTGGGCAATGTCCTTGCAGACGGCCAATTCTCTCACACCAGAAGTGACTTGCAGTTTCTCAAGTCACTCCTGACACATGCACACACACACACACACTAGGCCCTTGGGTCCTTTTGTTGCTGGTGAGAAGACTTTTGAGTCTTTATATGGTGACTGTCTTATGGTAGGCATTTTCTCCTGTTGACTCTATAACGATTTGAATTTTAATGGTAATATTTTAAATGGGTTTGGACTGGCACATTGTGTATACTTGCAACAATCCTAAACAACAAACAGAGGCAATAATTCAGACATCCAGTGTATAAGTTCTCAGAACTTTATAAACATATAGAGTATAAACACTTCAACGGAAAGAAAAAACACCACAAACTTCCTGAGATTGAAGCTGGAATTTATGCCGAAGTGTTTCACATTTAATAAAGACTTTACAAACACATTCTAAGCTCTTATAAACTACATTTGCGATTGACTGTTGTTGTTGTTTGGGCAAAACAATGAAAGCCAATGGAGAAGCAAAATGCTTATATTTATTAAAAGTGCCCAGTGTATTTCATAAAGCCTGTAATTCCTTCATCATAGGTAACATGATAAAAGAAGACATATCTTCCTAGAAAAGACAATAATGTTGGGTAAGGTACAAGACAGTAGGAAAAGAGGGTGAGCACATTACAGACAGACTTCGCTGCCATATAATGCAGTTTGACTGCTTTCAACTGCATTATATGAGTCTACACTGCCCATATAATGCAGTTTCAAAACATGACGGGGTAGATGGAGCCATAGGCAGTTCCCATATCATGTAGATGAGCCATGTGGCAAGGCGGCAAGCCATTTGGAGCACTCATTGCATCAGGGCTGTTTTTGATGATATGGGCAATGTGTATTCTTGGCCTCAGCTTAGTAATTTTATTTTAGTGAAACTGTTTCTGGCTGGGAAACTATTTAATGTCAATTATAAGTAACATTGCTGTGAACTGTCATAATATAATATGGATGAATGTGTTGGACTTTAAATTTGCCATAGAGAACTCATTTTGAATATGGGAAACAGCAGTACATACAGGATGCCTCGAAATGCAACAGTTGTTCATCACAACCTATTTAAATTCATAGCAGCAGCCTTTGGCATTTCAAATGTACTTAAAGAATTACAATGTAAAATTGTCACTGGTACAGCCAAATAGCCCAGAATTGTCCTGGATCCTGAGGAATTGACAAACTCTCCATGTAAAATAGCTCTTCTCCTCAAAGTGGAAGATTTCCTTTTTGTGCCTCTCATATGGCATCCCAGCACTAAGGGGACAGTGCCCAACTTTTCTCTCAGTTTAATCAGAAAACAAAATTCTGCCATTTCCTTTCTTTTATTCTCTTAATCTTTCCCTCTTTGTCAATCAAAATCAAAGGCTTAGCATTCTTCTTGGCAGAAAATATTGTGCTGGTATTATATTACCCATTTCAAAAAGGATAAATATAACCTGTGGTCACATATTTTAGACAAATCAATTTTCCTGATTATACGAAGCACCAAGTTTGATGGTTTGTGGATGAAAACCCTTGCAAAAAACTCAAATAATGGTTCAAAGCCATTCAGATTGTTCAGCAATGTGAAGCATGCAGTAGTCCTACTGGAAGATCTGGTTTCTGTTAAATGGCATCTTGCCTTGCATTATCTCTACTATATCTTCTTAAGTGGATAATTGCATCAGGGAATTTTCTTTGTTGTTATTGCCATTTTCAGTGGTAACATTATAACAAACACCTTATTATTACTATTCTCTTTTCAAAAAGCATCCCAGACTGGCAAGCCACATGAGGCAAAACATGAAATAACACTGACTGCTAAATTTTACACCCAATGGTAGAAATGGAATTTATATCACACTGTATTGGAAATTGAGGACTTTATTGCATGAAGGGGGCAAACAAGCACAATGCTGTGTGCATCATGTGGCCAGTCTGCCTCCTCCCCATAATTAACCTCCCCCCCCCACTATTGATGGGCACAACCTGCCAATAGCTGCCAGTCCCTCAATATTCCTGTCACATAGCTTGTGCAATGGGTCTGTTCTGCTTATGTGCTAGCATCAGGGAGTGGGATTTTTTTCTCCCTGTCTCCCCCAGCTCCCCGTCAGTATTTCTCCACTGTATTTCATATTTTACAGTATTATTAATTTTTATTATGACAGAGAAGTGGGAGGTGCAGGAAGGCAGGGTTAAAATAATATGTGGAAGTATGATAGCGGAACTATGAATCAGCAAATTGGCATAGTTGCATGAATGAAGAGAGATGTAATAATGGTGCTCATGTTGGTATATATCTAGTATTAATGATGGTGCAACTGCTGTGGAATAGCAGCTTAATGCGATAAAGTCCAGAGTGTCCACTTAATCTCTTTTATAGATGACAGCCTTTAGTTTGAAGGCCCTCAGAATATAGTCTAGTGCAGGCATAGGCAAACTTGAGCCCTCTGGATGTTTTGGACTTCAACTCCCACAATACCTAACAGCCTACTAGCTGTTAGGAATTGTGGGAGTTGAAGTCCAAAACACCCAGAGAGCCCAAGTTTGCCTATGCCTGGTTTACTGGCATCCTGTTGAGAAAGTATAACAATTTATGATTTGGTTAGTGTAGAATTGCAACATTGTACAACTGTTGTATTCCCAGAAAGGGCATTCTGTGATAGCTGTGTCATTGGGACCATTGTACAAGCAGAGTGAACATCATTGCCATTGTGACACGTTGTAGGACAGGTTGCTCTTAAACAGCGTAAGAAGAGACCACAGCACAAGATTATATATGGGATCATCTACATAGTTCCATCATTATAAAGTTATAGATATCGGCCTGTAATACAGGACCTTGGTGAGTCCTTTTGATGAAAGATTGTCCAGTCCAAGTTGATTTTCATACAAAAAAACCAGATGGAAGGTGATTAGGTAACTTGAAACTACCCACCCACAGTTGGGTAGCAGTTTTAACAAGCACATGGGTTTCCCAGCTTTCTCCATTCAGGTGTACTGTATCCCTGATTATTCATTTGTTTAAAGCATCTATACGCAACCCTGCAGTCTCCCAGAGTGGCTTATAAAAGTGTTTGTTTGAAGGTTCTCTCCCCTCAGGTTTGCAATCTAACTAGGACATGACACACAAGGAAAAGGAAAGTGCACTGTGCATGTGTGTGTGGATTAAATCTAGATACTGCTGTTTATTTTCTCCTTCTGAGGCCAGGACAGTGGCAGCTGGAATGAAGGGAAGGCCTTCACTGGTCCCTGGACCCAAGACATGTTGGAACCATGCCTGTTTGAATTACGAAAATAATTCCTATTTTTACATCTGTACATATAAATTCCTGTCAACCTAGCAGTTTGAAAACATGCAAATGTAAGTAGATCAATAGGTACCGCTCCTCAGACCTTCTGTATAGTACTTTTTAGATCATGGCAGGGGGAAAGGTGATAAGAAAATCTGCTTCTATCAGTCAAGCCCTATTCCTTAATGAGGATATTAATGAGGAATTCTGATCCCCCAATGAAATTTTCCTTCCTTTTAGCATTCCTGAAAATCTTTCACACCTAGGATGCTCACATTTGCTGTGTTCGCATCCCCTTGCTAACATTGCCTGCTTCTTTTCTTTGGATACCTAAACTGTATTTCTAAATGCTCAACTGAAATCTTTAGTTTCTGCAATAATAGATATTTAGGGAGTGAAAGAAAATTTCATTTTTGGGGAGTAGTTAGAATTCTTATTTGGATGGCAATGCCCTCATCTTGCTTCCCCTAGTAGCTACATCCTTGTAGCTACAGCAGGAGTGAGGGGCGGTTACTTCTCTGTTTTGCTGACGGAAGGATCTGTCAGTGGAAGAGCCCTTTTGGATCCTGGCCAGTATGATTCTGCCCTTAGAGAAGTGATGTCTATTTCTGTGTATGCCTACACCTGGTTACAATTTTTCTTGGAACAGTAACATACATGTTGGAAAAAAAGTAAATTTCGCACTTGAATTCAGCTTCTCAACATAGCGTAGCAAGAAAGCAGCCATGATTGCAGTTTGATAGGTGAGGCGAAGGGGTGCTAAGTAACTTGCCAGAGGGTAAGTCAGGATTCGAAATCTAATTGTAGGAATGTAACCAAAGCTCCAAGAAGTAATATATTCTGACAGTTCTGATATCTTGTATATTAGCAAAGCTATGGTATCTACAATATAGTTGCTTGACTAAGCATGCCTACTTTATTTGCAGCGGAAATATTAATGAACTTCACAAGTTAACACTCTAGCAATGATACATATTTGGCTTTTACACTTGCAAAAAGGGGCTGCTAGCCAATTTGAAAATTGGAATTACTTGCTCAAATGGCTAACCCTAGGGAAGAATGTATTCAAAATTCCAAAGAAATAAGAAAAACACAAAATGATTTCTTATTTTATGACATACTCTGCATTTTGGACCTTAAGTGTTCAGAGTTCAGATGAATTTTCTTTTGCACTTGCCTACCAGCCAACTCCCTATATTGATTTTTAAAGCTGCTTTTCATTATACAATACAGTCCCAAAGCCAATAACAATACAAATAAAACATAGTAATGAAAGTAAACAAATTCAAACCATGAAATAGGAGATAGCTTTTTGCAGAATTTGAACCTGCATTCTGAACGGCAATGTGGTGGAGGGTATACTTTAGATGGCCTTAATGAATAGATGCCAGAGTGTTAGCACATGGTGGTAACTAGAGCCAACATTTTGTATGTGATTGGGATGGAGGTGGATGCTAATTACTGCCTGCCACCCTCTTATGCTTTTTACCTGGCAGGGTGCCAAGCCGAATGCTGCCATTCTGGGGCTCAACTGGCATTGAGCAAGCATGCCAATGTGGAGTGGCTAGACAGAAAGGACCATTGGAATGATTGATTGTCTCTTGGAAGAGCACACGGGGAATCCTCCATATGGGCTAGTCATTTGACTTGTTGGGAATGACTTGGGCTGCCTGGAAGGCAAGACCCTTATTTTGCAAACTCAGGATGACTTCAGATCATGCAGAGTAGATAGCTTGCTGTTGTCCTAGTACTGAACATTAATTTGCCATGCTAGGTTTGGAGAGGTAAGGGAATTCCCAATGTCTTAACCTAGGTTAACAGATAGGTAAAGGTTTTCCTATGACAGTCTAGTTGTGTCCGACTAGAAGCTGGGGCTAACAGCGGGAGCTCATCCCACTCCCCTTATTCAAACCGGCAACCTTTCAGTCAGCAAGTTCAGTAGCTCAGACATTTAATTCACTGTGCCACCGGATTAACAGAGAGACATTTAATACTTTGCACAGAAGGTTGGGCCACTCCTTCCACACCCCAACATTGTTTTTGATGCCCAGAGCTTTACCAGGTTGTGAAGGAAATTTGATCTTCTTGGGGAAGTTGCAATAGGGGGTGAGCACCCAACTGACTGGCCTGGGTGGCGGGAGGCACTAAATATATTTTTGTCCCTGGCATGCAGCTGGGGGAGAATTTAAGAGTCTGGTATACATCTTGGCACCTGGAGCTGGAGAAGGAGTCTACCCTTGAGGTTGTCCTGGAGGTTTGCTCACACTTGTAAAGTCCTGTGATTTGAGTGGGAAGTGTCCTGGTTTTACCTTCCAGAAAGGTAGCAGCCCTCAGGGATCAGGTGTCTCACACTAGGGAAGTCTGAGGAAGCAATCTAGAGTTGATACCTGGCCTCAATTTGCTCCCTGTTCATGCTCCTTAACAGATTCAATTTAATTTTAAATAGATTTTAGGTCAAATAAGCTGACCCTTATTTAACTCAACTTTATGCAACTGATCTTGTTTTTCCATGTCTGGTCATCAAATATTCAACCAAAAATAAGTCTTCAGGAGAAACTGACATTTGCAAGACTCAGGATGTTATCACACACATCTCATAAAATGGGTTCTCCTGTGGTAAACCTGTCTTGGCTGAGAGCATGCCTGCCTAGCCCTTTACTGTATGATTGCTTTTTGAACATGCTTTGAGTGCATTCATTTTATTGTACATGCAGGGACATGACTCGTATCCAATTCATGCTGTCTTAATATATGCCCCCTACCTTTGTTTTTATTTAAATATAGGAAGTACACAACTTAGATCGTTCACAGGTTCAAGGCCTCCTACCCTTGGAACTTTTGTATTTTTGTATTTTTGAAGGTTTAAGCTTACTCATCTAATTTTTTTAAAAAAAGAAACACTTTGAAGTGTTAAAATATTTTGGTATTGTGTTTATTGAGCATTTGGAAGGTGTACTTTAAAGTTTTTTAGCTTTTGCAATGGGGCAAAAGCATGCACAAGAGGGAAGTTTTGAAAAATGTTTTTGCTTTGAAAGAAAACATTGAATTAGCAGGGAAATAGCTTGTTGCATAGATTGTGCCCTAGATTTCACAACGTCAGAATAGTGCATTTGATTGAGTCTTAAAAGTACCACCCACACAGACCCATCAGCACTCAGCAAATTGGGACCTGGTGGATTGTTCTTCCAGCTGTCAAAATCAAAGATGTGAATCTGAAGTTACCAAAGCAAATTCACTTTTCGCAATATGTATCCAAGGGAATCACTTAATCTCAGAAGGCGCTAGTGCTAAATCAAACTGGAGCATCTCTCTGGGTATAAGTTGTCCATTTTGAGGTATGAACTGTAGAAGGCATGACAATTTGATGTGTTAATTGGAGAAGGCTGAAGAGGCAGGGGTGAGATTTTTCTTTCCTAAACTTGCAGAAAAGTAGTCTTTCAGCCTTAGATCAAAACGATCAATCACCATCCATAAATCTTCACAAGATCCTGCAGTATTTCCATATGTTTAAGTCACGCTTATAGAAAGACCAGAGAAAAAGCCTTTTAAGACTAAAGTCAGGAAACTAAATAGCTTCAGCTCAGAAATCTATTCCAGAGTGGGGGATTTAGAGGAACAGCAGCTGCCAAACAAGCTGCCTGTGTGGCAAATGGGTGTTGTCTTTGGGGCTGGCCCAGAATCAGAAGAACATGTGGCGTTCGGTAGACAGTCAGCGAAAGGGGAATGATATACAGAAAACTCCTCCAACCACTGGGCTGTTTTTGGAAAAAAAAACCTCCAAAGAAGATGCATTTCCCAGTCACAATTCAAAGGGGCAAAAGAGACAGATACAGTTCAAAGGCTTCCGTCACACAAACCCTGTGGTGGATTCAGCATTAGGTTGGGTTGTGAGAAACCCAAGGTTAAAGCCCTGTTAAGTCCCAAAGTTTCTGGCATGGCTATGATATCTGAAAGATATCTGTGATACACCCCCAAATGCCTTTTTCTCAACATGATAAAATGCATCAGCATGTGTCAGTACCAACAGAAATGTGCACATAATAATGTGCCATAGAAATTGTATGAAACTGTTGATGGGAAGTAATCCCTTTTCTCAGGGCCCTTCCAGTCAGGCCCTATATCCCAGGATTTGATCCCAGGTTTTCTGCTAGCTGCAGAAAATCCTGCTGATCTAAGTGTCGGCAGTTCAAGTCCGGGTTGAGGTGAGCACCCGCCATCAAGCCCCTGCTCCTTGCCCACCTAGCAGACCAAAAGCAGAAATGTGAGTAGATAAATAGCTTCAAAAAGCAGGGAGGTTATAAAAGGCACCCATAAAGAATTTGATCTAGAGGACATATAAGGATCTGGAGGACATATAAGGATGACAAAAGCTCCTCGGCATGGAAGATGGAGTGACAGAACAACCCCCCCCCCCCATGGCCAGGGTCGAGCACAGTCGCCAGAATTTTTTTGTGTCAGGAGCAACTTGAGAAACTGCAAGTCGTTCCTGGCACAAGAGAATTGGCTGTCTGCAAGGACGTTGCCCAGAGGACGCCTAGATGTTTTACCACCCTTTTGAGAGGCTTCTCTCATGTACCCCCATGAGGAGCTGGAGCTGACAGAGGGAGTTCATCCGCACTCTCCCCGGATTGGATTCGAACCGGCAACCTTCAGGTCAGCAACCCAACCTTCAAGTCAGCAGTCCTCCCAGCACAAAGGTTTAACCCATTGTGCTACCAGGGGCTCCAGATGCTGGAAATGGAAAAGATGGGATAAGCCTTTACTTCTGTCTATGTATTGTCTATCCTTGTTAACTGTATAATGGCACTGAATATTTACCATATATGTGTTCTGTAATCCGCCCCGAGTCCCCTTGAGGAGATAGAGCAGAATACAAATAAAATATATAAAGTTTTACCTACTATTGTTTCTCTTCTCCCTGTGTGCCTCCCCTTTCCATGCTGTTTGTTCAGTAATTTCACCTGTGATTCCTTTATCTAGTCTGAATGTTCAGCCTGCTAGTTCAGAATGGAAATATATCTTTCAATCTCTCAAAGATCCATTTTAAGCACCATATAAAATTAACAAAGAAGTCAACTCTCTCTATCAACCCCCGCCCTCCCGTCCACTACTCTGCCTTCCATCCCCTCCCTGGGGAATACCCTGACATTTTCACAACCTTTTCAACTTTGCCAATTTCTGCCTTTTGATTTTTTTAAAAATAATGTTTTATTGTGGGCTATTATGGTGCTTTTTTGTGCCTTTAAGTCATTTCCAGCCAATCCTAAGGTGTAATGGGGTTTTCTTGTCAAGATTTGTTCAGTGACCTTTACCATTGTTTTCCTCTGAGACCAAGAGAGAGTGGCTTGACCTGATCTCCTGGAGTCCTCAAACCACATCATACTGGCTCTCACCACTCTGTTTCATCTCCCAGTATTTATGTACTGATCTATGAAGCCCAAAGTATGAGGAAAGCACTAGCATCATTAACAACATCACAACAGTGAACAAAACAACAGTCAGGCTGAAGGCAACCAATTCTCTTTTAAATGAAGGAATGAGTGCTGATACGCAGAAGCTGGTCTCTCAGCATTCCAAATCATATTTAATATTATTTATTTGACCTATTACCAGAAGTTGGATTGAGTATCACGTTTTTTAAAAAGTATGTCATTCTGAGACCTATGACTATAGGGAAACTTGTATGTTAAACAAATAAACAAATTAATGTGGAAAAAATGTAGCTTCATCATTTTCCCTGTCCTGACTGGGATTTCCTTCATGAATTTTGGCATTCCTTCTTTTACTTAAGAGGCAGGCATACAGCCTAACCCTCAAGTTCCATTCTCTGTCTTTTTCTTTCTGTTCCTCAGATTTTCTCAGAAATGTCTCCCTGGGTGGTGTTTGTTGACAGACAAGTTCTATTAGAACCAATGTGCTTCAAAGGCAGCTTGTCTCTTCCATACCTAATGATTTGGCCATGAATAGGCTGAACACAAAATGCTTCTCAGTGCTTCAACTGAGAGGAAATGAAGTAACTTCTGTGGTCACTTGGGGTATTTTTTTCTTGTATAGGGGAAAAGAGTTCCCAAATATAAATAGAAAAACCTTACTTGATGGCAAGAGTGTCCATATCCATCAGTTGTCAAGCACTTTGGGATGCTAAGAGACCAGCTCTTGCATGTCAACACTCACTTCATCATTTTAAGAGGAGAACTGCCTACCCTCAGACTGACTTCCTTTGTTTGCCATTGTGAGGTTGGTAATAGTGGCAGTAATTTTAGACCATGTAGATCAGAAGGGAAATACTGGGAGATGAAACAGAATGGCCTTGCAAACTTCCAGTACTAAAGTATAAACTTTGGTTTTAAATGGGCCAAACTGTAATGTAAGTTTTACTCAGACCACAGAAGTTTTCTTTCCCTTTATCATCATTGCAGCTCTTCATACACACTCCAATTTACTCTAGGAGTCCCTCCAAACCTCAAGAGCAGATCTAGGGGCACACTGCAATTTACAGCTGAGGGAATGTGGAACCAGTGTGATGTAGTGGACTGAATGTTCGATCAGAGTTACTCTAGAAAATATTAACGCCTTCAGTATTTCCAGAAAAAAGGAATATTTGTACAATCCTAGGCATATTTACTATGATAAATAAATGGGATTTATTTTCTTTAAAGGGTATTCTAGGTATTGCAGCTTCATTTGGTTTCTTATTTCCTCTTTTCAGTAAACATCTAGAAATTCAACAGAATACTTTCCTTTCATTACTACAGAGAAATACAATTAATGATTTGAGATGCAAGTAAAACCTTTAGGGAAAACTACTATGTAGGACCAAGCAAAAAAATAATAATAATGAAGCTGAAAAGTAAATAAATTAGAGATACTATATTTATTAACCCAAACTCTGAAGTCTTGGTGATTTCTAACATTACAGGAACCAATTGTATTTCACAGGTATACATGAAACCAAGAGGGTTTTCAATTTTGTAAATAGATGGTATTTTTGAGAGGAAGGAAACCAGGTACATAAACCGATAGCTTAAAGGTTATCAGGATATTTCAGGGAACTAGTATCAAGCCAAGTTAGTAGAATGGCAAATCTACCTTAGATTTTAATCAGACTTCCAACCTCATCAGACAGGCAAAACTGCCCATCTTACAAGGCTCCCTCTTGACTTGTAGCACGGAGCCCACTGGCTCTCATCCCATGTCATAAATCTACTTCTGGTGGGGCTCCATGGCGCAAGTGAAGAGGGAGTGCCATACAGGAGGCTTCCTGTGTTGCATAGGCGACAATAGACTGCTTCACCCCATGGGATGGGGTGAGGGATGTGGGGTGCTGCAGGGCACAGGGCAACAGATTCCCCCACCTCCTTCCGGGCCCTGCTGGACCCCCCAGTCTTAATGTGATGAGGTCCTTTAAAGCTGTCCATAGTGCTGAGCCCTTTGCCCCAAACAGCTTGGAAAACCTTTTTAAATTTCAGGCTAAAATCCTAAGTGCATTCATTGTCCCTTTGGCATGAAAGCCATGGGCATCCACTAGTGGAACTCAGTTAAGCAAAGAACACATAGAAATCGTGTCATTTTATACTAACTTGTGCAAGCTGGAGATAAAGATATCCCAGAGCTGTGAAGTACATAAACTGTTTCCTAGTTAGCAACAGAATCACACAAGAAATACAAGAAAAAGAATGTGAAAGCAAATAGATATCCAAGTCATGACATGTTTCCATCAGAATCCTTTAAAGCTGACTTCTTCTTTGCCCTGTTAATCTTTTTAAATGGATGCCTGTCTCAAAAATCAAAAATTTCTGACACATAAGTGGAAGCTTTGATGTAACCATTATTTTAACAAAAAGCAATGCTCCATTATCTGGCAATTCAGAAGTTGTGAATTGCCATTAAGTCAGCTTTGACTTTTAGAAATCCTATGAACGGGAGACCTCCAAGATTTCTTGTCATCAGTTGTCGTACTCATGCCTTGCAGACTCAAAGCCATGGCTTCCTTTGTTGAGTCTATTCACCTGTGGTATAGTCTTCATCTTTTCCTACTGCCTTCCATGTTATCAATCATTATTCTGTTTTCCAGTGAGTGACATTGTCTCATTATATTCCTAATGTACTACAGCTTCCATTTTGTCACCTTCACTTTTAGTGAGACTAGATCTGAGTTGCTGTAAAACTCATTCATTTTTATTTTTGGCAGCCCATGGTATCTGCAGAATTCCCCTCTTTTCAAAAGAGTTAATTTTTTTTCCTGTTGGTGTGATCAGAAAGGATGCAATTGCACACACAGCTTTTCCACATAGTCAGGAGTAAGTGGCACATGGTTTTGGTGTGCATGAAAGTCTCACAGGAATGCAACTAATGTAAACTATTTCCCCAGGTCTGTTGCCATAGGGTATGGAGCCACTACAAAAACACCTTTTGGCTTTCCCTCTCTGAGCAAGGTTAGTCTGGCCATAGAAACACACAGGATTAATTATATTCTAGTAGAGAGAGCCAATATGGTGTAATGGTTTGAGTACTAAACTATGCCTCTGAAGACCAGAATTCAAAAACTTGCTCATCCATGGCTTTATGGCTCAGCATCGCTCACTTGCATGCTCTCACTGTGTGCAGAAGTAGCACTTTCTGAGTACATTTTTGCCATCAATTATTATCATAACTTTTGAATAATTTAAGATAATGTAACAAATACTTGTACAAATTATGTCTATTGTAGGCAAAAGTCTCCTGCATTTTGACCATCTGTCTGTCTGTCCACCTGCCTTTTTCATTCATTCATTCGTTCATTCATTTATCTATCCATCTATCTGTTTTAAGTATGAAAGCTCATAACATTTCTTCAACCCTTCACAGATTCCCTCAACTGCTAGGAATTCTGTGGCAAATAAAAACAAACAAAGAAATACCAACAGGCCACAATTCTATATTGTAGCCTTTATTCCATTATCTAACAAAACTCTCCTAGTGAATTGTGCAGATGCCTTTCAGGGCAAACAAGAGCATTCGGCTTTGCTGATGCACAGTGACACTCCCTAGCTGATGTCCCAATGTGCCTTGGTTCCTGATGGTCTTTGGTCTCAATCTGCAGTGATAACTTTGCTGTCTCTGCTATATAGTAACATCATGGCAGCCCCTTGCCAAACACAGAAATGGCAAACCTGGTCAGTTTCATTTCCTGAGGATGCAAGTCCACTTGCACAAATGTAAAGTCCCATACTCTAGTCCCAGTCTTTAAACAACTTCTTTCACAACAAGCATTTTTTTTTAAAAAAAGAAATGCCATACACATTTAAAAGAATCAGAAAAGCCACCTTGGTTTTAAGCACCAAAAGCTTATACAAAATCTTCACTGCCTGCCAGATGCCGAAGAGGCTTAATATCCCTTGGTAGGGTGTTCCACAGCTAGGGTGCTTCTATGGGGAAAACTCTGTCCTTTACATTTAGCGGAGTTGGGCATGAATAAAGCCTGAGTAGAGGATTGCAAACCATGAGGAATCTCATGTTGGAGTACACGTGGTCTTTCAATTATCTGTGCTACGAATACATTGTTTTTCTATGTGTATTTGTGTGTAGAAGAGAGGTGAACAAGCTTGGCTTTGTTCACTTCAACTTTGACCCTGACTTTTACAGGTTTTCCACCAACCTCTGGACTATGGCCCCTGGAACATTCCCCAGAATGACATGTGGCTTCAAGCTGAATAAAGGTTTCCCCACTGTAAAATTCTGCATAAGCAAAACCAACTTAGGCCATTTTGTTTTGGCAAAGGAAAGACATTTCAGCAGGATCTTTGTGACTTTTGCAAATAGAAATATAGAGTTCAGCCTCTTACTGATTTTCAACAACGTCTTCTCCCCCTCCACAGTCATTAATAATAAACAGCCCTGCATAAAAAGATTGTAAAACCAGATCAACTGCAAAAGAAATGATTATTTCTGGAGCTGTAGAAAAACTTGTGGGTTCAGGTCCAGCTGAGGCTAAGGCTAAATCAGTCTTCCCATCTTTGACTGGCAGGCAGATATTCTCCAAGTCCCTTCATTTTGAGGCAGTGCTTTTCAACAGCTTTCACCATACATTCCTTCAGTATTATTCTCTGAGCAGACAAATGGCATGCAATCATGGGCTGGTATGTTATTGTAGGGCAGAGCTAATAAAACATCTGGCTCATTCTCAGGAAACTTTCCAATTTCAAAATACTCTCCTAATCTTCAAGGTTACCCTGTTATGCCTTTTCACCTTTGGACTATATGGTTTTGCTTTAAAACCTTTCATCTTAAGAACCTTTTCCGCTTTAAAACTTTTGCAAACTGAAACGAGAACAAAATATTTCAGGTTACAATAACTGGTTAATGCTTTTAATCAGCTTGGCCTAATGTGTGTTCAATTTAGATGTATTCAGAGAGTTATTAAGCACTAAAACCCAACTGATTTTGAAAACAGTAGCTACCACAAGTTATGCATCTTCAAAGGGTTTACAACTATGACTTTATTCACATGGTGATACCGACACTTATGCAAATAGGAGAACTGAATGTTACTTGAGCCCTTGTTCCTTTGCTACTCAGCACATGCATGCTGTCCTCTGAATGTGTATGCTATCTCTTGTTATTGAAGGTGTAACAGTTACATCTGCAGTTATTGGTCTACAATTGCTCATTTGCACGTGCAGTTGAAAGATGCTAAATCTAAATGTTGTTTATACATCTGTGAATTCCTGTATCCACTCAAATTAAGAAAGGTTCGTGAATCTGAGGACTATTTCATTTGACCCTTCCCAGCAAGGAATTTAAGAGAATATTTCTTAAATCTGAACTAATCAGAGTTATATCTCCCCATAAAAATGAAAGTATTGCAAAAACACCACTCTAGTTCATCAACTAATATCAATTTATTGTTTTATTTTACATTTACCTTGGCATTTACTATAATTAGAATACATTATTCTTACAATTTGGCATTTATTATATGGCATTTACTATAATTAGAATATATTATTTTTACCATTTGTATGAATTTGTACACATTTATAATAAAGACATCAATTACATGAACCTAATGGTGGTGCAACATTACCAGCCTAAAAATATCTGATTGTTCAGTTGTGCTGGATTGCAAAGATGGTTGAAAAACAAGTTGTTCAAAACAGTTGTACGAGAAAAGGTTGTGGAAATAGCTGACAAAGCATGCACAACCTCCTGGACAACAACTTGTGCAACCAAAACTGTATCAAATGTCTCTTTCAAGAAGAGAAACTGGTGGCATGGCAATAATCACACTACACTGCCATAGTACTGTAATCCCACCTTAGCTTGTGAATTGTAGTTTAGGAAGCACTAGAGATTTCTGTTTGAGAATTTAAAATACTCCCCATAAATGGCAGGTTCCAGGATTTTATAGGATGTTGTTATGCTAGGTAAAGTGGAATTGTAACACATATCCTATAGTGTGGAGAAACCTTAATTTTCTATATATTACACTGGTGTCCTGACAATTCAGCATACGGTCAATACATTCTTGGTTTGGATTCCTGAATACTGACTTTGACTTCATTAGTTAGAGATGGAATGATAATATTTGAAACCAGAGAGGGTATTTTTTAATAGTAGTGGGAATGTGATGAGCTAGATGAGAAAAAAACCTAAATGTAATGAATATCATAGTAAAATATGCAATATATCAATTGTGGAGTTTGATATTGTGGTTTTTAAGTAGGTGCTGCTGCAAAAGGAATATTTACATATTAGTTATTTAGTGAAGTACTTGCTGTGGAAGTCATTCAATGAATTACATGGTCCTTGCTATAGAAGCTACTTCAAAGTATGCAAGATAATTGAACCTGATGGGGCATAACTTTATTGTAGGCACGGTCAGCATGTTTTTCTGGACAGCAAGTAATACTGAGCCCAGTGAGATATATTTCCAGCTACAAATTCACTGGACTACATTGTATAAGTATTTTATGTTCACTTCAAAATATAATATAAAGGCTTCATAGTTTGATTAATCAAAATAAACATCAGAATCATATAATCATAGTTAGAAGAGACCGCATAGGCCATCTAGACCAACCCCTTGCCATTCAGGAAAAGCACATTCAAAGTATCCCTGACAGATGGCCATCCAGCCACTTTTTAAAAGTCTCCAAGGAAGGGCAAAGAAGTTAAGGTTTATAAAACAACATTTACAAAATGCAAACAGGCCAGGCAAATGGTTATCAAGAAAAATATGAAAGAAAAGACAAGCACATCATATTGTAAAAATAAAAGCTGACGGCACAGAATATACTACTGATTAACAGATAGCTACCCAGTTTCAAAAGTTTTATGGAAATTTATATGCCAAAGAGCAAATAAATAAGGAAGAAGTAAATCAATATTTGGGAAAATTAAACCTTCAGAAAATTTTGGAGTCACAGAGAGAAAATTTAAATAAAGAGATAACAGAAGATGAAATTTAAAAAATCTACCAGGAAGCTAAATCAGTCAAAAGCACCTGGACCTGATGGATTTATGGCCATATATTACAAAACCTTTGAAAAAGAAATAATGCAATTTTTAAAGAAACTTATGAATCAAGCAATGGAGGAACAAACAATTCCTGGATCTTGGAAAAAGGAAACATTATAATGATACACAAAGAGGGCTCAACCCAATTGACGTAAAGAATGATAGACCAATCTCACTTTTAAATATAGATTATCAGATTGATGCCAATATATTAGCCGAAAGACTGAAGATTTTCCTTCAAGAGTGGATACAAGAAGAACAAGCAGGATTTCTTCCAAGACGTCACATTAAGGACAATGTCAGAACAATAATCAATGTAATTGAATGAAAGGCATAATCAGAAGGAATGTGCTTTGATAGCACTTGACGCCGAAAAGGCATTTGATAATGTGAATTGAGATTTTTGCTCTTACTTATGCAAAAATTAGATATGGGATACCATTTTACGAAAGCTGTGAAATCAATATATGATTGACAGGAAGCAAGAATTATAATAAATGGTACAGAAATGGAAAACTTTAAAATCAGCAAAGGAACAAGACAGGGATGTCCGTTATCCCCATTGTTATTTATAATGTCATTGGAAATACTACTGAAGAATATAAGAGAAGATAAGGAACTAATTGGCGTCTATATAAGGAAAGAATCTTATAAGATCTGAGCATTTGCGGATGATTTAATATGCATAGTAGAAAATCCAATGGATACTATACAAAAATGGTTAACAAAAATAGAAGAATTTGGAAAAGTTTCAGGATTTGAGATAAATAAAAATAAAACAATGACTTTGTCATAAATAAAAGGAGACAAGAGGTTCTACAAGAGAAAACAGGAATACAAATCACAAGTAAGATAAAATACTTGGGAATAACTTTAACAGCTAAAAATGCCCAACTGTTAAAACTAATTATGATGAACGATGGAAGAAGGTAATAAAGGACCTGGAAAACTGGAAAAATTTGCAACTCTCCCTGATGGGAATAATATCAATCATAAAAATGAATGTTCTTCCAAAAATGCTTTTCTTGTTTCAAACCATCCTTATAATAAGAACACTAAAATTAAAGTTTCCAATGAAACCAGAATACTTCTTACTAGGTATAACAGATTCAATTTTTAATAAAATCAAGATAAATTATTTACATATTTCACCACAGCCTCCAGAATAGAATATGCAAAAAAATGGAACATTAAAGAAATACCTAATATGGAAGATTGGATTATTAAACTTACGGATATCATGAATATGGACATTTTAACATACCATCTTAAAAATCATCAAACTCATCCAATCAAAAAAATGGACATGTTTTAAAGATTATATAAATTCAGAGAACAGCAAAACATTCATTTGAATATATATGAACTGTGAAGAGGTACTAGGTAAAGAAGGACCATTTTAGTTGCCCTCCTCTGGACACCTTCCAGCTTGTCAATATCTCTTTTGAACTGCATTGCCCAGAATTTGACACGTCATTAAAATTAATAAATATAAAAGAAATAGTTGTGGTATTTAGGTTAATATAATTTCAAAGTTGCCCTATTACATCTGGATGTGCTCATAGTGTACTGTAACAATCAAGATTAATTGTGGCTTACTTTTAATATACATAGATTTGAATGTACAGATTCAATAACACACACTAGAAAAATGCTGCCTTTGAAACAGATAGTAAAAATTAGAGCATATTTAGTGTGGACTTAATCATAAGTATCTGCTCTGCCAATGTCATATTTTAAGATGCAAGGATTAAGTATTGAGATAATTCCTGTTCAGAACTTGGAAGTGCTATGTTAAAAGAATAGTGGGCATTGCCTTTTGGAGTATCTGTTATTGTCAGAATTTTTGTGGAATGAATATTACTTGCTGTTCTAAAAACATTACTGGTGAATGATTTTGGGCTTGTTTTGTGACCATTTTAATTTTGTTTTTGTTTTATTTGATGGATAGAAAGAATAATAATGAGTGCAACTCAAAAATAACATGTCACATTGTTCATCACTTGCAGGCAAGAAGGATGAGCAATGAATAACACCATACTTTTGTTTTAAAAAACATACATGGCTTATGGGTGAATGATGAGTAATATATGAGTAGTGTTGCTTATGACTTATTTATTTATTTATTTACAGCATTTATATTCTGCCCTTCTCACCCCAAAGGGGACTCAGGGCGGATCCCATTACACATATAGGCAAACATTCAATGCCTTTTAACATAGAACAAAGACAAGACAAACATAGGCTCCGAGCGGGCCTTGAACGCATGACCTCCTGGTCAGAGTGATTCATTGCAGTGATTCATTGCAGCTGCTCACCAGCCTGCGCCACAGCCCGAGCCCAATGATTTATATGACTAGACTGTCTGAAGCCTTATATGTTTAGACCACATCTTTCCATATGAGGCTGCCTGGGCCTCAGAAGCACAAGAGTGGCCTTTCTCTCAATCCCATCACCATTACGGGTATATCTGATGTGAGTGGGGTATTCCTGGGATCAGAAATGTCTCCCTTAGGGCCCGTCCAGACAGTACCTTTATCCCAGAAACTCTTGCAGCAATCAGGAGGGTGGCCAGACAACGTTCCCTGTAAACCTGGAAGCAATCACTACAAAAAGGCAAAAACCACAAGATTTCCAGGTGCGGGAATATTGTGGTTTTAGCTGAATATCTGGATCTTCACATGTCTGTATGTCCCTGCAATTGGAAATCACAGAATTTTTTTATCTGGGTTTGTTCCCGATTGGTCAAAAAGAAGGTGACATTTGAGTAGAAGGCAAAAACTTTGTCCTGGGAAGAGGAACTTCGTCCTTCACCTGTTTAATGAAGTTTGTGACAGAAAAATGAACCTAGGGTGCAACAAGTACTTTCACGTTAAGTAGTACACAATGAAAAAGAAACAGACACATTCAAACCAGGAACAGAATGTCATCATTACTGGAGTTAATTTGACCTTGTTGTATGGCCATCTGTGCAGACAGGTTTCATGGTGTACTTGTGCGAGGGAACAACAGGATGATGTTGCCAGGTTATACATGCTGGGTCCTCATTGGGTGTATGCTAACAACATGGGTAGGGTTTAGTAAATGGCAAAAACTTACTACTGGCTGTTGGGATGCGGATGTGCTGGAGGTTAAGGATTGTAGTTGATGTTAAATAGAAGCTCTTACGTCCACCTGTGAACCAAAGTCACCCTGCAGGATAATGATGTGCCACTCAGCTTTGTAGAAAAATTAACAGGAACTTTACTGACTTCAAAATGATCAAACACAGAAATAATATTTACAATAGTCTCTCTGATTGCTTAGAGTGAAAAGTACGAATAAATAGTCCTTTTAAAGTCCATAAAATTGCCTCAGTGCCTTAGAAATAACAGGGCCTCTGAGAACTGGCAGCCATCTTCTCTCCTGGCTGTTTCCAGTCAGCATCCACACACGCACTCTGAGGTAAAATCTGCTTAAACCGGTTCTCCAGTAGCATGGCAGAGAAAATAAACAATCAGATTCCCAGATCTTCTCAGGCTCAGGCATTCGGCTTCTTGCATGTACTTTTCTAGTTAGCCATTACATCATGGTGTCTTTACTAACCACAGCACTGAAGACGAATGTAAATACTGAGAGCCAAGGTCATGCAGGTGGATAATAGAAACAGCCATGTATAATCCAGGAATAGCACCCTATTGTTCCATGCCACAAGTACACAAACAAATCTGTCTGGACAGATGGCCGGGCTCTAAAAAGTGTTAATAATGACAAAGTTCTGTTCTTGGCTTGAAAGTGTGTCTTGTGTCATTGTGCAGTGCTGATTTGGGCAGAAGTGGTCCTACTCCATGAGGTTTATTTATGTGGCAGATATTTCATGAAATGTTTGGAAAGCAGTTTTTCTGGCCAGGACAAAGAATGGAACTTTTGCAGAGATCCGCATATCTGTATATCTGCATCCCGGGACTTTTTTTTTTTTAAAAAAAAAAGCTGCTGAGGTTTCTGGTGGAAGTCCTGTGGCAGCCATCTTGAGAGCCTCTAAATCTCAGAACAAAGCAGCAAGTCTGGACAACAGAAGCAGAAATCCCAGGACTAACAGGTCTGTATGTGGACCTCTTCTGAAGTCCAGGGATTTTTTGCCCCTGTTTAAAGCCCGTGATTTAATGCTGTCTGGAAGCTCCCCTAGAAGACTCTAGAACAGTGGTTCCCAGCTATTTTTGGCCATTAACTTGGTCTAAACAACCTTCCAAAGAACTAGGCATCTATGAAAGAGAAAAATACAAGAACGAAAGTACAGTTGAAATACTGAGGAAAAAATAACTAAGAAATTGTTAAAAAAATATATGAATGAGATGAAAATACCTCGGGAAATTCATGCTTTATCAACGAGGGAATGTATGACACTTTCGTGTGGGTCCCATGCTTGATAAGTGAGGCAAATATAATAATAACTGCTAGAGAACTCTAAATACAAATGATATTAAGGTATTATTTAAGGTATTAAATAAACTTCGATCACAATTCCATGAGAGTTAATGCACCTTCTCCAACTTCACGAAAATTATTTGATGGCATGTTTGGTATTCTTTCATCCTAAAGAGACACAGGCAGTGAAGCTAGGTCCAAAACTTGTGGGTTTTTTGACATTATGGTCAACGTCATTTGTTGATGGTCAATGATGTGTCAATGCCTGTTCTTTCTATGCTCATTGGAAGATGAAGCATGGTCATATTGTATCTCTGTGTCCAATGCAAGATCTCAGCCAAATTTTTACAAATACGAGGTCCCTGTAAGTAATTTACACTCAACCTAGCAGAAAGGAGAGTAGAGGAAGCATGGAATTTTGTCCTTTCCAGTAATATCAGGCAAAAGCAAATTGTTCAGGCTCCCATAGCTTGTATATTTTTCCTCAATGATAGTTTCTGACATCTTGATCCAATTCTGATGTTGCCTGATCTCACCCGTCCCAGTTTTCATCTGTGAAATGGTGGGTATGCATGTCCAAGTGGGCAGCCAGACAAAGAGACAGACAAGTAGACAGAAAAGAAAAGAAGGATTTGAGAAATATCTGGGACTAGCATCACCTCAATAGGTCACAATGTATGTCTGCTTCTGTAAAAAGACCTCCCACAAAGCACATGGGAATAGGAGGACAATGTACCTCTGAGTGGAAAGGTGCTATACCTGAGGGCTTCTGTTCTCTCTTATGATGGCAGTCTTAAAATTGATAACAAGGGCAACAATTTCTAAAATGGCATGGACTCTGAAGTACTAGGGCTTTCCCTTTCAATGAGCACGGTGCATGGCATGGTTTGCCTTCCAGCTTTAACTGTCAAGCTTTTGAAGCTGTTCCTTTCTGGTAACAATTGAGTCTAAAGCTCTTATTTACAGTGGCTGTTGACTCATCTTAGGTGGAATTATGTACAGAAATAAGTCAATAGTGCTCCATTCATTGTGATCCATATACAGCTCAGGCTGATGATACAATGCAAAGCTCCTGTATAGACAAGATTCTTGTTTATTGTGTATTTTTCCAGATCGCTTAGCACGTTGCTCCACAAACGTGCTTTTAGGAGTGTAAAGCCTGGTGTGAATGGACTTGGAGTTTATGTAGAGTAATTCACCCTTGAAAACTAGCAGGACTAATTTTTCAAAATTTGCACTGCAAACACATTAGGGATGAGCTAAGCTATTACTGGCAAGCTTTGAGTACCTCCCAAAATATCAGGCTATTAGGAGATACTGTGTTTGCTTTTAAGGCTGTACTAGTATTCTCAACCTTGCAAAGACGTACATCCAAGGATTGTCATTCTTGGAAGTAATCTTGGTGAAAAATGCATGTGGGAAAATGCTGCTGTCAATGAAAGTTTATTTTGAAATATTTTTCCATTTTACCCCCAAATAGTTCCTAATAGTTATCCAAAGTATTGTCACAATCACTGACACATTTTTTGGGAAAGGTGTCACCATGGCATATTTTGGATGCATTTTCCAAAAAACCTTGGGAGTGAAAAGGAAATGTAATCTCCTTTAATATCAAATGGACAAATTTGCTAAAAGAAAGAAAACATTCAGTTTCGTTCATACTCTGAAGGTGCTTGCAGTCTGATGTATGTTGGTAAGAGTTTTATGGCTCAAGATTTGCTATGGCTGAATTAAATACTTAGTATAGGTCTAGGGACCTCTTCATACATGCCACCAGTGTCTGTCTGGGAGTGTGGGGAACCCATTGCCCCCATGCCCTGCATCACCAAACTCACCCACATCTACATCCCACCGGGAGAAGTGTCCGCTGCCCGGCTTCCCCCCCTCGATCCAAGGCAACATGGGAAGCCTGCGACCATGGTGGTATGTGCTGGTTTGCCATATGACTGAGCCCCACTGGAAGTTGCAGTATGTTGTGGGAGGGGAGCCAGTGGGCTCTGTCATAAAGGAGAACACAAACTGGCACATGCCACTGATTTCAGCTTTGTCTGATGAGATCATTAGATAGATAACATCTCAGCCTTGCTCCAGAGATTTTCATATAGAACAGTAACTGAGAGTTAGTTAAATGTGCCAAGGGGATCATAAAAAGCCCCTTCATTTTCTTTTATTTGCAGGGAGTTGGTAGATTCGGTGTTGTAATTCTTAAAAGTCAGCAAGTCAGCTTTAGCTTATGAATGAGTCTCTTTTGCCTCTTTGAGTTTCTTTTGTAGAGAGAGAAAGTGGAGTAACAACAACAACAACAAAAACAACAACAACAATGAAAGACTGACATCCAAGTTCACCTATCCTACACTGCCCCTGCTCAGGTGTTGCAAGGCTTCCTTGATCGACTCCATCCACTTGGGATGCTGTTTTCCTGCTTTCAAATGGCCTTATAAGGCATTATTGCATGTTATTGTTTTACTATTAATTTTCATTTATATCCCACCTTTCTCCTGATGATGGGATTCAATGCAGCTAACATATTAAAAACGACACAAGCTAAAAACAGTACAAAAATCAGAATAAAACTATAAATATATGATTGAAAACAGTTTGTAAATGAAAACATTAATCATTAAAGTATTTTAAAAATTCTTTAAAAATCTTCAAAACAGCTTGCACAAAACATTAACAATCCAATCTTCCTAAATCTGTAATGGCTTGGCAGAACAGAAATGAACAGAAATATGCTTTGGTGGTGGAAGAGAGAGAAGAACCACTCCAGATGATCTTAGGACCTCTTCACATGGGGCAAATTTCAGCAGCAACTCCGGTTCCACAGCAGCTTTGCCACAGAGCCTGCCATCTTCCATCACACATCGGAGAAATACTTCTGGGGCAGCTCCATGACAAAACTGCTGCAGAACCAGTGTCACCACTAAAAAAGCCAGCAGCATCAATATGGGATGCTTCTTGTGGTTGCATTGCCTTCAGCTGGGCAAGCTGACTGGTGGTTGCTTCTCCCCATGTGATAAGGTAAGTGGGAAGCCAGGACGGTGTGGGGTGTGGGGTGATGAGTTTCCATGCCCCTGGACATGTACCACCAGAGTCACCATGATCTGTGGTGATTCCGGTGCCACGTCTGAAGAGGTCCTTAGAGTCCTAACAGGGTTATGAAGGGATATATGGTCTTCCAAGCAATCTGGGCCCAAATCGTATAGGGCTTTAAAGATCAAAAACTGCATTTGAATTGTTCCCAAGAGGAACAGGTTGCAACAAGATAGCCAGCCACATGCTTCCTGTGTGTGATCCTGGTAAACAGTTCAGCCATTCTATCTTACAATGGTGGAATTATTGTCCTTTTGCATTAATGGGTTGGCTAGGGCATTCAATGACTTAGAGGATACATGTTAATACATATTTTCACAATCAAGATTAATCAAAAGGAATGATAGGGTGATAGTGATTTCTTCACCTTTCATAAGTGGGTATACATGTCACATGATAGGGAGGTACGCTGTTGAACACAAGGTGTGATTACATCTAAGTCTCTCAAGCATAGTAGAAGGATCTGAGAAAGTAAGCTAGCAGTGACTTTTGCCTACCAGAAAAGAAATAGTTGCTTGGAGCAGAAAACAGTATTTTATCACATATCATGGGGTGGGGCACTATATTTCAGAATTGTTTGCACCCATTACCATGTACAGGATGTAATATGAGACCCAAATGAACATGGGAAAGTTATGTGTGATTCACATAACCTCTATGTTTTGTTCATCCATGCTGGGACAGGGGTTGTTGAGATAAAGTAAATTATACATATATTCCTAGCCAATTTTCTGAACTCATATTACTTTCTATGCATGGTTGCAGGTCCATGTAGCCTGTAGGCCTGCCACCACATTCCATAGCTGTGAGCAGTCCTTTCAGCAGTTGAACTACCTTTCAGCACACACAAAGAAGGCATGTTTGTAGTTACATATTTGCTATCTAGTACTGTACGTGTACAGACTGGCATTAAGACTCTGTGGGAAAGAAATAGAGGGGGTATCTTTCTACTCCCCAGAAATGACAATGTACACCAAAATATAAAGGATGAGTGATCAAAGAATTCTAATATGAACTCTCAGGTGATGTGCACAAACAACTAAATGAAGCATAATATAAAATACATATTTGTTTACAAGTAGCTTGTTAGTCCTGTTCCCTCTTCACTATCCCCTCACTGCTGTCTCTATGTAAATTGTTATCAATGTTAGCTTGATCCAGAAATATTTTAGAGATTCATAATTCAGTGAAAAATATAAAAACCAAACTGTTTCATTGAATATTTATGCTTTCTGATATATAAAACTTTGAAAGATTTTTGAAAAACTGGATGGCTACTATTCCCATATAACATTAAATTACATGTCTTTGCCCTTCTATCACAATTTGTTTGATCTATCCTATGATTTTATGCAAAAGAAATTAGAAAACTATGTGAGGTAAAAATATAATCTAGGCTCAAATGTAAGCATGAATATGTTATAATTGACTATGTATTTTCCCTTAAAACTGAAGAATTTCCTTTTATTATTATAAATTTTAAGAGTTCAATAAAATTGAAGGAGATTCTGTTTAGCTATATGTTAGTTTTCTCATCACAGAGTTGGTTTCAGGTTTACTAAGGGCACATCTACACTACTCAGTTTCAAACTAGCAAAGAGAATGTGGTTTTGGTGTGTGAATGGTTGATTAGACTGGAAATCCTGGAACCAGTTCAAGGCCAGATAGTGATTACCGCAGGAACTGGCTTCAAATTGGTTCCAGGATCCACAGAGGTAGCGATGTCCACCAACTTGGGTGGTTTTAAAGGAGGAGTGAACAAATTCATTGAGAATAAGTCAATCTATGCCAATGGTTCTCAACCCTTTTTTTGACCAGGGACCACTTGACCAGGGACCACTCTGACGAGGGACCACTCACCAACATTAGTACCAAAAGTGTTATGAATCAGTTTTTGGTCAACTTTAGATTTGATTTGGTTATTTGGGGTGCTGATTCAGAAAATTGGATTGGATAGACCACATTAGCTCTGGTTTCTGATACAGAACATAGTCACTATCTGCTTGCCCATAGAAAACCATATTTAATAATCTAGAATGGATGTGGTTTATCCAATGCAATGAAGACACCAACACGCCCTGCTTCCAGGCGCCACATGGAATGGCTACGCTCAGGGGGAGGGAGGAGGAGGAGACACAGCAGTCAGGAGGCTTGTTGATGAGCCTTTTGTGGGTAGTCAGCCTCCCCCCTTCTGACATCCCCTTTGCCTCAGCACTATAAGAGAGATTTGTGAGACCAGTCGTTCTTGTTGCAATGGTGAAGTAACGTTGAGGCTACAGACCATATTTTAGTTCTTGGGGACTACTGGTAGTCCACAGACCACAGGTTGGAAACCACTGATCTATGCTAAACTGTACTGAAGATAAACCTATCTCCTATTATATTATGCACAGTATTAGTGCCATTCTGTCTCAGAATACTAGCAGCGTGATAGTGGTGATGATAGAAGCAGTAAGGTACTGTCTTGTCAGGCAGATAGATGATTTTAGATTATGGTCTTAATGACCTTATGTGGGTGTGAGGGATGACCAGGGACTTTATTCAGTTGTAATGCACACAACTGACATTTCTCTTACAGAGTCTGAAAACAAAGTTATAAATAAGAAGCTACTTGTAATAAATGTATTTCTCCAAAAGCGAAGGCAAGTTAAATTATGCTATGATAGTAACTTTAAAAGGGAACAATTTTAATACTTTTGTAGTGGAACAGTTTCTTATAGTTACAGTACTTTTATATTCACATATTGTATTGCCTCATTCAATGGCAGAGGAAGGATATCACATTGTCTAAATGCATCATGTGGTTCCAAAGCACGTGGTTACAAATTTTTAAAGCAAAACAAACAATTGTAGTTAATTTGAGGAGAAAAAAAACAAAGTTTTACCCTTTCCTGGCTACTCTTAATAACAGCAACTAATAATTTTAGTAATCAAGTACTTTCTAAAGTAACTTTTCAAGTTCCTATACACACCACATACTGCAATCTTATGCTTTGCATACGGTACATACTTCTTCTGTATTCTTGAAAAAGTTAATGCTGAAAAAAGCATCAAGAGACCATTGACAATCCTGATAAAAGAAGAAATATTCTGAGTACAGGTAGTGCTGTGTTTGAAAATTAACGCATTATAGCATAATCATGATGTAAAAGGGAGTGTCATAAGCACATTTATTTAGGAGTAAGAGCTCAAAGGTGGTTTGAGGCTGGGGTGACTAGAAAATATTCTCCCCCAATGAGATTTCCAACATGAATCCAACTGGAAAAGGAAGGAATAAAGCAGGCAGGCAGGATACTAAAATAATTGAATTCAATAATGTATGAAAGCTAGGGGACAATGGTAACAGTTATTTAAACCCAGCTTTCCTCTTGCAGAGAGACTGGGACATATACTGTTTCCAGCTAGTGAATACAGAAACATTTTCTTCTGAACACACTGCCACTGTTTGTTGAATTTGCTACTCTTTAAAGCTGCTATAGTCAGTGGTATTTGAGGAAGGCCAGACTCCCCAATGCTATCTTTATTACATCTGCGGCTGGAGTGGCATTGCTATTGTCAGGAGGATTATGTCTCTTCTCTTTCTCAAATATCAGAATATTTCAATGGCTTAAATGTCATTTGGTGGCATTATGACACAGGTTTACACCCACCTTCTGGCTGCTGTGCAGTATTGTTCAAGATTGTGACTGTGATTGGAGCATAAAAGAAGGCAAGCTAATTAACCATTTGTTTTGTTTTGTTAAGATTTTTATCAGTCACCAGGCATTCACAGCAAAACACTTTAACTACATCTGGTCTTGTCTTCACAGTAGTGGAAGGAGAGAAGGCTGGAACCCCAGCTATTATAAAGCAATAGATTTGATATGGAAGCACTCAAGGAAAATTGCTCTTGTAATGCCATTTATATGGATTAGAACACAAGTGTGATCAGAACCAGTACTGTTCATTCTATGCAGCAAGGACAGATGTTTGTTTCTTTCAAGTTAAAATTGCCTTTGTGTTTTAAATATAGTGCTTTAAAGATGATGATGATATAGCACACTGATTTATAAAGCAATACAGTACTGTCATACTTATCCAACATAAACGGGCCGGCAGAACATTGGATAAACAAAAATGTTGGATAATAAGGAAGAATTAAGGCAAAACCTATTAAACGTTAAATTACGTTATGATTTTACAAATTAAGCACCAAAACATCATGTTTTACAACAAATCTGCCACTTATTTGGGAGTGTGGCTGCACTTGTGTTGTTTTTGGGTGTGTTGGCCTGCTGCGCATTGCTGCCTAGAGAAACAGCTGTGGATTAGGGTGGGAGGCAGACTGTGTTGGATAATACAGAACATTGGATGAGCGAAGGTTGGATAAACAAGACTCTACTGTAATTACAATAGCTTTCCTTGTACCAAAACTTCCACTTGAGCAAAGCTTTCCTCTTTCTTTCTAATCTCTGTGTCTCACGGTAGGTTAGAGTGTGCATAGTACCACGGTATAAGTGATAAATCCATCTACACTGTAGAATTATTCAATTTGACACCACTTTAACTGTCATGGCTCCATGCTATAGAATCATGAGAGCTGTAGTTTTACTTCAGGAAGCTTTACATACAGGAAACAAAGCAACATAAACAAATACACAAAGACGTGGTTTGTTGCAGTCTGCACATAAAGTGCGTGCATATTACTTAACTGTACAAAGATCCCACTTGGCCACCACGCTCACCAAGAGATGCAACAAAAGCAAAACATTCCCATCACATGCACCAGCTGTCGCATGTTCCGCTTTTTCACACAAAAACTAGACAACTACATCTGCTCCAAATGCAAACAGATGACTCTGATGGAGCAGAGGATCCAACAGCTCGAGCACCGTATTAAGACCCTTAAGGACATTCAGGCACTCGAGCTCTTCTTGGACACTGCACAACACGCTGCTGTAGATCAGCAGCCTGCATCACACCAACACCACCAAGACCATGATCAGGAACCTTATGGGGAGATCAACTCAAAGGTAGACAACCCTCAGGCTTGGAAGGAGGTCACCCATAGAAGGAGACGCAGGACCAGGCAGCCTCCACAGAACTCCTCTGCTCAGCTGCATTTACACAACAGATTTGAAATTCTTACATCATTAACATGCAATCAGGAAACACATCTTGTGGAGGACCACAGTTTCTTAGATACCACTCAGTGGACCACCCTGGATCAATGCACAGGGGATAGCCCTGACGGGGACAGTGCATCACCACAGTCACACTTATGTAATCATGCAAATGCTCCATCCCCAATCATAGACCAGGAGCAACAGGAACATCCTTGGGAGAGTAATGGGCTCTCGGATGTATCTCAATGGATTGTCATTGATGAATGCACTGGGGATGTTGAGGAGGAGGACAACACTTTACACCTACACGATTCACTTCAACAGGAACACTCTTCAGGGGACATACACACTGTCTTGCACAAAAGGGACCCTGTCAATCCTCAAAGGAAACAGGTCTTGGTAGTAGGTGACTCCCTCCTTAGAGGAACGGAAGCCATCATTTCCAGACCGGATGGGATGGCTCGAGAAACATGCTGCCTCCCGGGGGCAAAAATACACCATATCACTCAGAGGCTCAGCAGGCTCCTAAAGCCCCATCACCCTCCCCACCTTATGTTGATTCATGTAGGTACCAATGACACCGCTAGGCATACTTTTCAAAAGATCACAAATGATTTTCGAGCTCTGGGAACAAAGCTAAAACTGTATAATGTACATGTGATCTTTTCACCCCTCCTCCCCGTTGTAGGACATGGCTCTACAAGGGCCGGAAAAATAGTACAGGTCAATAACTGGCTCAGAAAATGGTGTCAAGAGGAGCATTTTGGCTTCCTTGACCATGGTCTACTCTTCCAAGAGGATGGACTACTGGCAAGCGATGGGGTGCATCTCACACAAGTAGGAAAACATCTTTTTGCACACAGACTCACAAACCTCATCAGGCGCACTTTAAACTAGATCCACTGGGGGAGGGGAACAACAGCCTGGCGAACACTATATTACCCACGACCACAGGGAACCGCCGAAAGGCTAAACGGAGGGCTGCACAAACACAGCAAGGACCAAGTACAGAGAGCACAATAATCCCAAATAAACAGTTCGAGGGGAGGTCACAGGGGCTTACATGTCTTTACACTAATGCTCGGAGCATGGGAAATAAGCAAGACGAACACCAACTCCTAGCACAGCACCACACATACGATGTCATAGGCATCACTGAAACCTGGTGGGATGACTCCCATCACTGGAATTTAACCATTGAGGGCTATAACCTCTTTCACAGAAATAGAACAAAGGGGAGAGGAGGGGGAGTAGCTTTATATGTCAAAAACAGTTACGTTGCAGAAGAAATGCAAGACTGTAATCCGGGAAACCAGCTTGAAAGCATCTGGATAAGAATCAAGGGAACCGGGACTCAAAAAGATCTTGTCATGGGTGTCTACTACAGACCTCCGAGTCAGGATGAAGGACTTGATGAAGCCTTCTGTCAACAGCTGACCAAACAGGCACAAAGAAGAGATATAGTAGTCATGGGCGATTTCAATTATCCCGATATCTGCTGGAAAACAAACTCAGCCAAGAGTACAAAGTCCAACAAATTCCTCACTTGCCTTGCAGATAATTTTATGGTCCAGAAGGTAGAAGAGGCAACAAGGGGATCAGCAACTCTTGATCTAATCTTAACAAATGTGGAAGACCTGATCAATACAGTTGAAGTGGTTGGATCCTTAGGGGCAAGTGACCATGTGCTCCTGCAGTTTGCAATACAAAGGAATGCTGAAACTAAGACAAGTCAAACACGCATTCTGGACTTTAAGAGAGCTGACTTCCAAAAAATGAAGGAATTACTGAGCGGCATTCCATGGACGCCGATATTAAAAAACAAGGGAGTTAAGGATGGATGGGAGTTTTTCAAAAGTGAAATACTCAAGGGGCAAATGCAAACAGTGCCAACAAAGAAGAAAAATAAGACAAGTGCAAAGAAGCCAGAATGGATGTCCAAAGAACTTCTAACTGAGCTAAAGCTCAAAAGTGACATGCACAAGAAGTGGAAAAGGGGAGAAATCACCAAAGAAGAATTCAAACGTATAGCCAACTCCTGTAGGGAAAAGGTTCGCAAGGCTAAAGCGCAAAATGAGCTCAGGCTTGCCAGGGACATAAAAAACAACAAAAAAGGTTTTTTTGCTTACGTTGGTAGAAAAAGGAAGAAAAAGGAGGCGATAGGGCCACTGCAAGGAGAAGATGGGGTGATGGTGACAGGGGATAGGGAAAAGGCAGAACTGCTTAATGCCTTCTTTGCCTCGGTCTTCTCACAAAGAGAAAGCCATCTTCAACCTCAGCAACATGGAATGGACGAAGGATTGGGGGAAATCCAACCCCAAATAGGGAAACAAGTTGTCCAGGAACACCTGGCCACTCTAAACGAATTCAAGTCGCCAGGGCCAGATCAGCTACATCCAAGAGTACTGAAGGAACTAGCGGAAGTTATTTCAGAATCACTGGCAATCATCTTCGAGAGTTCTTGGAGAACAGGAGAAGTCCCAGCAGATTGGAGGAGGGCGAATGTGGTCCCTATCTTCAAGAAGGGAAAAAAGAACGACCCAAACAATTACCGTCCGGTCAGCCTCACATCAATACCAGGCAAGATTCTGGAAAAGATCATTAAGGAAGTGGTCTGCGAACACTTAGAAACAAATGCGGTCATTGCTAATAGTCAACACGGATTTACCAAAAACAAGTCATGCCAGACTAATCTGATCTCTTTTTTCGATAGAGTTACGAGTTGGGTCGATACAGGGAATGCCGTGGATGTAGCGTACCTGGATTTCAGTAAGGCCTTCGACAAAGTCCCCCACGACCTTCTGGCAAACAAACTAGTAAAATGTGGGCTAGACAAAACTACGGTTAGGTGGATCTGTAATTGGCTAAGCGAACGAACCCAAAGGGTGCTCACCAATGCGTCGTCTTCATCATGGAAAGAAGTGACAAGTGGAGTGCCGCAGGGCTCCGTCCTGGGCCCGGTTCTGTTCAACATCTTTATTAACGACTTACACGAAGGGTTAGAAGGCACGATCATCAAGTTTGCAGATGACACCAAACTCGGAGGGATAGCTAACACTCCAGAAGACAGGAGCAGAATTCAAAACGATCTTGACAGACTAGAGAGATGGGCCGAAACTAACAAAATGAAGTTCAACAGGGACAAATGCAAGATACTTCACTTCGGCAGAAAAAATGGAAATCAAAGATACAGAATGGGGGACGCCTGGCTTGACAGCAGTGTGTGCGAAAAAGATCTTGGAGTCCTCGTGGACAACAAGTTAAACATGAGCCTACAATGTGATGCGGCAGCTAAAAAAGCCAATGGGATTTTGGCCTGCATCAATAGGGGAATAACGTCTAGATCCAGGGAAGTCATGCTCCCCCTCTATTCTGCCTTGGTCAGACCACACCTGGAATACTGTGTCCAGTTTTGGGCACCGCAGATGAAGGGAGATGTTGACAAGCTGGAAAGCGTCCAGAGGAGGGCGACTAAAATGATTAAGGGTCTGGAGAACAAGCCCTATGAGGAGAGGCTTAAAGAGCTGGGCATGTTTAGCCTGCAGAAGAGAAGGCTGAGAGGAGACATGATAGCCATGTACAAATATGTGAGGGGAAGTCATAGGAAGGAGGGAGGGAGCTTGTTTTCTGCTGCCCTGCAGACTAGGACACGGAACAATGGCTTCAAACTACAGGAAAGGAGATTCCACCTGAACATCAGGAAGAACTTCCTCACTGTGAGGGCTGTTCGGCAGTGGAACTCTCTCCCCCGGAATGTGGTGGAGGCTCCTTCTTTGGAAGCTTTTAAGCAGAGGCTGGATGGCCATCTGTCGGGGGTGCTTTGAATGCGATTTCCTGCTTCTTAGCGGGGGGTTGGACTAGATGGCCCTTGAGGTCTCTTCCAACTCTACTATTCTATGATTCTATGATTCTATGATTCATTATTTTGCACCTAAGAGAGCTGGTTCCTCACCAAACTACAACACTCATGATTCCATACCATTGAGCCATAGTTGTTAAAATGACATCAAACAACATTGATTCGAAATTATAGATGCACCCTTGGACTCTGGGAGGTCAAGGTTCAAATCATGGCTCAGCCAGGGAAATCCACTGAGTGACCTTGGGCAAGTCAAATGCTCCCAGGCTCAGAGGAAAGCAATAGTAAATTTCCTCTGAACAAATATTGACAAAAAAACCCTATGATGGAGTTATTATAAATCAGAATCAACCTGAAGGTACATAAGAAAAGCAGCAGCAGCAATCATAAAGTATCATATGTTCAGGAGTAGGTTTTGTGGTACGTGAAACAGAGAGGCTGTCACAGAAAATGAGGATCCAAGAAAAAATTCAAGCAATAGTTTAGTACAGCAGTAGAATTCTATGACTGAGAATTTTGAAGGCCCATTCCTAAACTGAAGAACCAAAGATCCCACAAGTTGTTGCCATGACAGCTGAAGTAGAATACAATGCTATAATTGTGTAGTGTAAAAGGGCCCTAAGCTGCCTCCTCCACTTCTCTCTTTGGTTGTAGTAAGTGGACTGGGTTTTAGAGCTTGCAATTGTTCCACCTTTGGATCTCCTACTGCCCCACCCAACAGGATTGCTGTTTTCGCTGCAATCTTCTACCCACTTATCTTTGAAAAAGAGTTTATTTCAGCATAGACAAGCATGGATGTGCAGGCTTGCATCACTTTTGAGGCTCCAAAAGGAGACTTGCATCACTTTTGAGGCTCCAAGCTAAGTGCAACCCAAAAGCCAGTGGCTGTGCCCCTGTATGTGTTGAGAGGGATGCAAAACTGGATGTTGCAAAGAACCTGGAAGGCCAAAAATGCACCTGTAGTTTTACTAGATCTTTAGCCTTCTCTGCAAAGAATCCTAAGTTCTCACCAAACTATAGCTCCCAGGATTTCAGAGCATGGACCAATGGCAGTTAAAGTATTGTCAAAGTGCATTAACTCTGCAGTGTTGATGAATCACTAGGAACAGTATAGGTAAGGCAAGTATCCCGTATTGGTAACAATTTATAATCTAGTTTCACCTAGATCTTTGAAGAAATATTTTTTTTCTACTACAGTTCCCTGAATCCACCAGCTAACATGGCCACAGTGGAACACTAGGCTAAATCCTATTGTTACTCTTGATTACAGAAGAACCATTGAATAAAATAGATATAGGGTACTTTTGCATTGACACTATAAAGCAGCTTGGAACCAATTTGGGAGGAATTGGTTTTGGTGTACGAGCAATCCGATTGCCATGCCTGGAACTCGGTTGAGGCCAGGATAATAATTAATCACACTTGCTTCAGAACCTGGACTTAATCATTTTACAGAGCTTTCCCTCATTTCTGGGAGAGATGCACATTACCTCTGGAGGCATACAAGGTGGGGAAAAAAGGAAAAGTGACAGCAGTAGGGGGATCAGTTAGTCCCTTGCTGCCCAGCCATGCCCTTGGGTGCTTTTTGGCAGCTCCTGTTCTAGATTCTATATTGTGCTTCAGCAGGTGCGGGTATCTACAATGCGATCTGCTATTTTGTCCTTGATCTGGGATACACTGGCATCTGCTGCAGCATGTTTTTTTTTTACTTAACTTGGACTTTCCTGAGGCTTTGTAAAAATTAGGATGGCTCCCTCCTTACTCCCCTACCAGCAAATAAAAACTGTCATATTCCTTTTAATTTTTGGCAGTTGACTGTTGTGGTTTTTGATGGTTTGTTGATTTTTTTTTAAAAACTGTTTCTTTAATTAGTTGTATATGATAATTTTGTATGTTTTGATATGTATTTGTTCTAATCAATGGTCCTTCTCCTTGAGTCCTGTTATTAAATGGACTATAAGTAAAACAATAAGCTATCATTTATGCTATTTTAGTTATGTGGTGTATTTATATTTTGTAAGGCATTGAATTTTGCCATTTACTTTGCGGTTAACTGCTTTGAATCCCCCAGGGATGAGAAAAGTGGTAAATAAATAAATAAATAAATAAATAAATAAGCAGAAGAAACAGAAGCAGAAGCAGTAGAAACAGAAGTAGAGACAGCGGGAGGAGGTGAAGAAGTGGTGACAGCAGCAGCAACTACAAAATACCTATTCTGGACTGCTGAACACTAGACCAGAACCCTGATTTTGAAGAAGGGCGAAATGAGACCAAGAGTCAGTGGATCCTCTGGGGGCTACTAAATCCAAAATCTTCCAAGCCCATTCCCAACAGGGAGAGAAATTGAGGTCTAATTCTTTCCCATCCCATTACTTGCAAGGATAGGATTTTTCCTACAGGGGAATGTGAACTTAATACTGGCTCAGTCAAGACCTTCCAAAAGAGGGCTTCAGAGGTTGGAAATCTCTGGTGCTTCCTGGCAAAAATATATATCAGGAAATGCCATGTACAATTCTTGCAAAAAACAATTTTATTTTGGAAAACCATATGATGCTTTCCTCATCTCAAAGTAGTTTTCGGGAGCTCCTGGCATGATCAAAATCCTCATATTCCCACTGTTCAAGATGCCTGAAATTAGCCCAGTATTTTAAAAATAAAATGTATTGGCTACTTGGTGTGTGTTTCTACTGTTTTGACCCAAATAAATACAAATATTGTTTCTAGGATACAGGTTCAACAGAAGTTCAGGCAAGAGAAAAAAGATGTTAGCACTAAAACAAAATGATCCTAGGACTTTCCCACACAAACCCATCATTCTACTACAGTCGCTCTATCATTGATAGCAGATACAAAACAGGTTGAGCACCATTGACATCACAGCGCTCTTCAACTGTGCAGTTGTGCAGATTTGCCAGTTTGTGGTTCTCTGAATATAATTCAACATATGCTGTTCCTTAATTTTTTATTTTTTATTTTAAAAGCATTTGTGCAATCCAACCTTTCAAATCAAGGCAAATATAACTAACATTTAAAATAAAATGAAAACTTATATATAAGGGTGCCCATCTTGGAAATGGATGTGGCATTCTGGCCTTTACAAAGCCACTGTGACTGGTGTTTCTGCAGAAATAAAGCTTCTTTGTTATAATTTCCTAGTTTCTGGTTGCAATTGGGAAACAAGGCCAGGAATATTTAAAGGAAGGCCTGTAATGGACTACCGTCCTTTGATAGTTCCTATTGCAATGCTGGTTTGCCTGCATTGTGTCATAAAGTCCCTAGTCTTTAACTAGTATGATACCTGTATTGATAAGGTACTTTAGCATTAGGATCATGACTACTGTTTTTAAAGGTCCATTGGAAATGGATGAAAGTTCAGTTTCCGAAATGTTGCATGAGACTGGATTTTAATCATAATCAGTGGAAGGGGAAGGGAAAGGACACAAGGATGGGAGGAAGAAGGTCCTGCAGATTTCAAGAGATGAATTAAAGGAAACACGTGCATACATAGATACAATCAAATCAAAAAGAATAGAAAACCCTATGGATGCTTTGAAATAGTCTGCTTGTGTTCTACCTTTTTAGAGCACTAGTTTTCATAATTTACCATTTTGTTTCATAAAGTGAATTTAGATTTTTAGATGTGATGATTATGCATGCACATTAATCCAACATAAAATTACAAAAAATCCAACAGCCGGAAGCATAACTAATATCAGATAGAAATGCAATAAAGAAAAATGGGTTATAATTGCCACAAAACTATTTAAGTAATCAATTGCTCAAACTGACCTTTTTTTGGTTTGAGAAAATACTTACATTTGTACTGGTTGTCAAATTTTGGACAGAAGATTTCCTTATGGCCCTCTAAGTTGTTACAGCTCTCTGTCCCAAATAATGCTTACAGTTTATGACAAATACTTTCCTGCCTCTGAGCCAGGCAGCTAAAAATGGAGGTGGAATTTGCCAAGCCAGAAGCATCCTGAACAAATTCCAAGCAGAGGCTAATTTGCCTGAAAGTCAGGTCTTCTGCATAGTTCCAGCTCCTTGGAACAACTACGTAACACATACGCACAGCACATCTCTGGGATCAACATAAACCTCATAAATCCCCCGTGAAAAGGTAATGGGAACCAGACACATTTGAGTACATGGAGCAGAAATACTCTGAGTTATATAAGAATTACGTCAGAGAGGCATAGACTTTAGAGAGGGAAACACCTATTAGCTGATATTCAAGTTAAGCCCATGTGGACCACCACAAAGTTATTTCTTATATTACTGTAGGGTTTTGTAGGTCAGTTCTTAATCCAGTTTACTGCCCTATGTCTAGTTAAGAGGTTCCAAGTAATGGGAATTCTACCACATAATGTTGTGCATTATCCCCCTGTGGTAGCTTTAGGCTTCTTTAGGCCTATGTGGTTGGATAACGTTTTGCCTTTTCTTGAGCCCGAACTATAGAAATCTGGCAACTTGCAATACAGTTTTGTACATAACTGGTAACCTTCTTGTACTACAACTAAGGAAACTGAATTATATTTGAATCAATTCATAACAGGGAGTAGAATCAACCCAGATGAGGTTGAAACATGGCTGTGGAAAGCAAAGACAGATGTTCAGGGCAACCTCCCTGCTCTTGAAGCTCAAGGTTTTGTCCTCCCACCATCCTTTTGGAATGATCTCACAGCTTTCTAGGACAAGGAAGGAAAGTAAATTAATTCCAATCCTACTCACTAAAAACAAGGAATGAAAACTTAAATACGATATTAGTGTGATGACCAATGTGATGATGTTACTGCCAGTGCCTTGAAAATATTCAAACCCTCATCTCACAGGCTATTGATATGATTTCTCCCAAATGTCCTGTATGGATATGTAAAGAATAATTACAGTTCATTTTTAAAGAAGATAGCATAGCCAATTAGGAAAGGTCAGGGTAAAGAGCTGGAACCCAAAAAGGGCTTGAAACATACCACAACTGGTACAACTTGAATGGTTACAAATGCTTGCTGATGTTTCTTATTTTTTACATGACTATACAAGGGAGAGAAGGCTAATATAGTGATTGTTGTTTCTAAGATCTATAAAGGTACTTGCAAGGACAGCCCAGCAAGTGAGAGTCCAAAAGTGGCAGGTTATACTTGGAACCTCAATCAGTGGCTGATACCGGATGAGAGACTCCCTCCTGGCCACACAGAAGACTGGCCGACTTAGAAGATACTGAACAGACTGAGCTCTGGCACCACGAGATGCAGAGCCAACCTTAAGAAATGGGTCTACAAAGTGGAGTCCACGACATGTGTGTATGGAGAAGAGTAAACCACAGACCACCTACTACAACAGTAAACCACAGACCACCTGCAGTCTGAGTCCTGCCACATGCACAATGGAGGACTTTCCAGAGGCATTCCAAATGGCCAGCCACTGGTCAAAGGACATTTAGTATAATGCCAATTTTTAAATTGTGTTTTCAAATACATTACAACTTGTACCCTTGATTCACTTCTGACATGATAAATAAATAAATAAGTTTCTAAATTAAATGATATATTGAGCCATATGGCCACAGGATATGGTCTTGCTTTTTGAAATGTATATGGAACAGCGGACTATATTGCACTGTGATTATGGTTGGAAGAATGAAAACTGGAGGGGGCTCTTGTACAGTAATTGTGTAGGAGTGGACATTTCAGATGATGTTGCTTGTTACTTGCTCGCATGACAAGCATCTTCTGCTGAAATTCGATCTTCTACACAAGCACCAAACGTGGAAGAGCTCCCTCCATTTTTCACTTTGGCAGCCCTAACTGCGGTGTTTGTTTGGAATACAATTTCTGCCTGTGTATAGCATTCCTTCCATCTTAGTGCTCCACTTGTGCCACCATCAGCCCAGTATGGCTCTGCTTTTGATTAAGGGTGTCTATCAACCTCAAGACAATAAGTAGGTTCCTGTATTCCTACAGAGCACAAAAGGAAACCAAGGGGAAGTGTGGTTCTCCAGAGTGCAAAGTCATCTTAAGCCTACCCCAGTGGGAAGCATGGAGTTATGTAGCTCATTAAAGCTTAATAAAGCAAAGAAAGAAGCTGCTTCCAATTATCAGGATGAAAATTAATGGCATAAGAAAAATACAAATAGACTGCAGAATCTGTGCAATAAAAGAAGCTTTGCTAGCATTAACAAGGCAGTGAGTAATATTTGTATGATTCTACCCTAGGTTTGGGTTGAGCCTTATGCTGACTCGGCACATAGGATGAATCCAAATGGATGGATGAAAAATCTTGGTAATTTCACACAATTTTGCAGTCATGACTAAGAGGCCTTGGACAAAACAAGAGAATTTGTTTGATAATTTGAACTCTGAGTTAATACTTTCATATTACTCCTACAAGAGTGGAAAAGCAAGTAAACTGCACAACCTAAATGAGATATAATTATAGAGCTAGTAAAATAGGACAAATTAAGTATTTTCAGGGTGACAAATCTCTCACTATTTTGAATAACGAAGTCTAAAGTATTGCCATATTCCTTGTCAAATTATAATCCTTTGTATCTGCATTGTTGATTGTAGAAGACGACTAACTTTAAACTTAAAAAATCAAGCTTCCTGAGTCTCTTTAGATGATTTGTTGTATTTCAGGAATGACAACTAAGTGTAGATTATTAACTGTCTAATATCCCAACCAACCAACCGTGGCCCCCTTGAGTCACACCCTTTAACAGTATTTTGTTTTACTCCATAGCAGAAGTTAAGCATTTTGTGGACAATGGTCATGCTCAGTCCTCACAGTACTGCTAGGGAGATTTTAAAAAATATACTGATTAGAGGTCAGTGGTTCGAATCTACGGGACAGGGTGAGCTCCCATTGCTAGCCCCATTTTCTGCCAACCTAGCAGTTTGAAAACATGCAAATGTGAGTGATCAATAGGCCACAAAACCTAGGAGGCATCAATGGGCAACGCTGGCTCTTTGGCTTAGAAATGGAGATGAGCCACATTTCCCAGAGTCGGACTCGACTAGACTTATGTCAAGGGGAAACCTTTATCTTTACCTTATATTTACTTATTTCCCTATGTTTTAATTTCTTTGATTTAAACTGCTCTGATCCTACTCATGGGAAATAATATTTATTCCCAAACTGAAAAATCTGTCACTTTGCGTTCTAATAAGATTTTCTTATATGTTTTTGCTTATATTCCTTTGTGTGTCATTTTTCCTTGTCATGATTCCCCTGCAGCTGATTTGTTTAGAAGCAATATTCTAAACACATGCAATAATATATTGCTGTAATAAAATTTGTTTCTTGTTATTTCTTGGTGTTTATTCATCCTACAAACACATAAGGAGTTTTGAACAAGGGAAACAGCATTATACATATCTTCAGCTTACACCCATTTCTTAAAATTTGGATCACAGAGCAATATCTGACTTTTAGAAATGAAAATTGGTTCAGGATTATCCTGGCCCTTGGGGAGGTGATACACACCATCCACCCATCCCAATTTGACAGGGACAATCCTTTCTTCTTTCTGTCCCCTCTTGGCATTTCATCAACTTCTTCATGCAGTGACCCTACTATTTGCTTTTTCCTTTTTAAAACTCCCAATTTCCTCTTTTTATATTTTTGACCTCTATAGCAAGCCTGAGTTCATTCTGTGCTTTAAAAAACTTTCTTCCCACAAGTTCTGTCTATTTATTTGTATTCCCCTTTGTTGAGTTACTCCTTATTTTATGTCTCACTTTTAAGAAACACCCACACATCATGAACTCCTTTCCTGTTGAGCAATTCTGACCACGGGATCTTACCTAGCATTTTCCTAAACCTAAAATCACCTCTCTTGACATCCAGATTGTATGTTTGGTACTCTGGGTTCCCCTTTTCTTTGTATATAGTTTACAGAGAATAGATTAACCCAATTGCTGCCATAGTCCTATAATACTTCTGTCTGCATGAGTTCCGTCTTTTGCATCCCTATACAGTGGGTCCTCAGTATTCACTGGAGCTTGATTCCAAGACCGTGTACAGATACCAAAATCCATGGCATAGTAAAATGGCATTCTATTGAATTCCATGGCATAGTTTTGTTTTTTTGGTGTGTGTCAGGAGCAACTTTGAGTTGCTTCTGGAGTGAGAGAATTGGCCATCTGCAAGGACATTGCCCAGGTGTTTTTTTTTTTTTGATGATGGCATAGTAAAATGGCACCTCTTATATAAAATTATGAACACCACACATGAGAGCAGTGGTGAGTCTGAGGATATGTGAAATGGTGAGGGTCTCTTCCAAGGTATGCTTCCACAACATATAGAGCTTGGTGTAAAAACAAGGTTGCTTTTGGAATTTTTTCCAAAATATTTTACAGTCATGACTGGCCAAATCCAGGATGTGAATTCTATGGACAAAAGAGGACTGAATTTTGGATTAGGACCTGATAGCATGAATGTGGACATGGGGAATAAGATTATATGTCTGTTTTTCTGTAGGATAAATAATATGAGCTGCCTCAACTAGGAAACAGATGTTTCTCTGTTCCTTTCTCAGTTCCACTGACCTTGCTATAAGGAAGCTGTGTGAGTAATTCAGCATAATATTTTATTTGTATTTTAGTGATGGTTTTGTTTTAATGGATTGTTTGCTATTTGCTTTTATGTCTGTTGGACCTTGTGTCCTATGTGTAAGCTGCCCCGAGTCCTTTAGGGAGATGGTGGTGGAGTATAAAAATAAAGTTGTTGTTGTTGTTGTTGTTTTTGTTGTTGTTGTTGTTGTTGTTGTTGTTGTTATTTAATTATTTTAAATCCTTGTAGTAATATCGGGATTGAAAGATACAACAGCTACACAAGATAAAGAGGTTGTGTGAACTGGTCCTCCCTGTAATATATGGGAATACAGGAGCTTCTGGAGGCAATCTCTCACATTTTTAAAACTTTGGACTAGATTCACTGTGTCAGATACACGTTGGTATTTTATGATAGTTTGAATAAATATAAAAGGAATAACATTAAATACACACATATGCAAAGTTAGGAAAGAATTTGATTCTGAATGCTCTAGGTATTGTAAATACAACTCATGAATAAAAATATTTAAGTGATATTGCTGCTCCTGTGTTTATATAGACAGCGTCTCAGGAGATGTGGGATGTCACAAGCTAAACATTTATATTGTACAATGGGAAATAATATGCTTAGACATAAATTAGTCCCAGCAAGACAGCTTTATTGCTGTGTGGAATGTTTTAATGAGAGGGGAGAAATCCATAATCACAGGATACAGTTTGCATAGAATATGTGAACTGTAAATATGGACAATCATTTTTACTCTAGAACGATTAGCACTTGTCCAGGAGATTTGAGAGGAATTTTAAGGACCAGAGATGTGTAAATTAAACTTTCTGAACTGATGTCAGACTTATCACAGAGACATTACCATGTGATCTAAGGACTTCATCACATGAGATAAATAAAGTGTTTGGAATCATTCGTTTTCCCTTAGGCCTTGCACACCCTATTTGGAAATTAAACAGATGAGTTTCCTACCCCATCATACTTTCCCTTTTCTCCATTTACTTTAGAATTTATCTGTTTGACTCCCCATCACATAGCAAACACTTGTTTCCTCCCACTCTCCCTTCCCCATTTATTAAAAAAAACCCCCTTATTTCTTTGTAATATCGGGAATTCAACTTACAGCCCGACAAACTCACAATAATATGTAAGGGGGTTATTCTTACATTACAGAATTGACAACGAGAGGGACGAGGGAAATAAATCTTTGAAAGAAGCTCTCTTATTTATTTATTTATTTATTTATTATTTAAACTTATATGCCGCTACTCCCCTAGGACTCGGGGCGGCTTACAAGAAAGGCTAAAATCTAACAATTTAAAAACATCTTTAAAATATCTTTAAAAAAATAAAAAAATCTTAAAAACACTCCCCCAGGGCCCGGAGTGGCTTAGAAAAACAGCTAAAATCTAAGCAATTTAAAAACAGCAATAGCGGAGATCAAAAGCCTGCCGAAACAGGTGTGTCTTACATGCCCTGCGGAAGAGTGATAAGTCCCGCACGGCACGAACTTCTGGTGGCAGAGTGTTCCAGAGTGATGGCGCCACTGATGTAAAAGCTCTACGTCTAGTTGCTGTTAGGCGCAAGGTCTTAAAACTGGGAACTTCCAATAGATCTTGGTCCTCCAAACGGAGGGATCTCTGGGGTTGGTAAGGGGTGAGGCGGTCCCTCAGGTACATTGGCCCTAGACCATGTAAGGCCTTAAAGGTAAGCACCATCACTTTGAAAGTGATCCGGTGCTCAATTGGTAACCAGTGCAGCTATAGTAGGATTGGTGTTATATGACATCTCATCGGGGCTCCCGCAAGAAGTCGAGCAGCTGCATTTTGCAACAACTTGAGCTTCCGGATCACCGACAAAGGAAGGCCAATGTAGAGGGCATTACAGTAGTCCAGCCTTGAGATGACCGTGGCCTGGAGCTAGGTCGTCCCTTGACAAGATAGGGGGCCAGCCGTCTAGCCTGCCGCAGGTGAAAGAAAGCGGTTCTACTAATGGCGGAGACCTGGGCTTCCATCATCAGCAGAGGGTCCAAAAGGACTCCCAGACTCTTTACCAATGATGACGGGCATAGCCATCCAGGGTAGGCATCCAGGGTAGGCAACTGGATATCCCTACTGCCCGGTCGACCCAGCCATAAGACCTCCGTCTTTGCTGGATTCACCCTCAACCTGCTGGCACACAGCCATCCAGTAACAGCCTCGAGGCATTGATGAAAGTTATCAGGTACAGAGTCCGGTCGGCCTTCCATCTTCAACATAAGCTGAGTGTCATTAGCGTACTGGTAGCACGTATGTCTCTCTCTCTGCTAGTCTTTTGATAGGCAAAATAATCTGTTTATGTCAGTATGCATCTCATGTGTTTTTAGGACTGGGTGCATACTGTATTGAGATGAGATGCATACTCTCCTCATCACACCTGATTATTAGGATTCTTATGATTTGAAAATACTGTGCTTTGACTCATCACACCACAGAAGGCTGGCTCCTCCCAATCCATTTATAACATACTCTACATCACTCTATGGCGCCTGTGGTGGCACAATAAACCCTTGTGCCGGCAGGCTACTGACTTGAAGGTTGGGTCAGCTCCATGTGGGGACATGAGAGAAGTCTCCCAAAAGGATGGTAAAACATCAAAAACATCCGGGCATCCCCTGGGCAATGTCATTGCAGATGGCCAATTCTCTCACACCAGAAGCGACTTGTAGTTTCTCAAGCCACTCCTGACACACACAAAAAACCCTCTCTATGATCTTTTTAAAAGTATCATTGCTGATGGAATGCATACAGATTTTCCTGTCCCACACAAAAAAGTGCTTCAGCAATGGAAGAATTCATAGTATTAAAAAATGATTAGAATCCTGTCTGCAAATAATCCGTTTCTGCAACGCTCTGCAGACAGATTCTGACAGAATACTGACAGCATGGGGCCAATGTCATGTGATGGGACTTGTTTGAAATCATTCTCAAACAGTCTCAGAATTGGAGTATTTCCTAATGTGATAAGGTTCAGGGACTCATTGCTTAGGAGTGTGAGGCATCTGTCTACTAGCCTGACAAAATGTATCAGGAAATGTGTTGTCTTCCTGGTGCACATGTTTAGAATGTCACTGACAACTTGCCAAAACTCATCAAGAACACAGATCAGTACCCCTTTCTCTTTATTCAATGGTGTAACCAAAAACACCTCTGAGCAGATCACCTCTGATTATGAAGCTTTCGGCAGGAAGCTGCAGGGGTTTGAGGTACAGGGGATATTATCCTCAGTTGTGCCAGTGAAAAAGAGAGGACTCTATAACCACAGGAAGATGCTAAAAGTGAATGACTATGTAGATGGTTTGAGCCATGTTTAGTTTACACACAAAAAGCACTCCTCACTGCAAGGAGTACACATGGCATATGGCTGGTTTTGCAGCAGAAGTGCTGTTTCCAGCTGTCAATCGAGTACAAGGAGAACCACATTTTTCTACAGATCTTCTAGGAAGCTCCAAAATGAGGTCAGTGTATTTGAGGTTTGGACAGTTGGACTGGACTGAGTCTGACCCAATCCAGTGTCCACATGTCAAACAATCCCTAGACTACTGTGTTGCCATCTAGAAATACCTCCCTGGCAGAGTTTTGCTGCAAATATGTGCCCTTAAATAGTTCCCTATTTAGTGGAGTGGTGCTGTTCACTACCTTTTAAAAGGCATGTTTAAAGCCATTAAAACTTTGGGTGGCATTATGATGTTGGTATATTTTGTCCATGAGCTGAAAGTCCCATTGATCTCCTAAGTAGCAACCACCCATTAGCCTTTTCACAGCTTGTTCTTACATTTTAATACTGCAGTCTCTCCAGGTGGCCAGAGCAAGTTTCAGAAGGAAAATCCTCCTTTGATAGGGGCAATGCAAGGAAAGAGAGAAAGAAAGGAGGATGAGAAAAGTGAGAAATAGAGAGGGAAGGAGAAGGAGACAATAAAAGCTATCCAGGTTTTCTGAAATAATAGTGATATTACTGCAATTTGAAGCAGACTAAAATGTACCATGCAGCTTATACAACAAAGGTTTTAGAATATTTATTTATTATTTATTTATTTCCAGCATTTATACCCCGCCCTTCTCACCCGGGGGGACTCAGGGCGGCTTACAACAGTTGGCAACATTTAATGCCAAGAACATAATAATAAAACAAAAACAGTACATATAATCAATTAAAACTATAAAAATACATCATTAAAATACATTATAAAAATTAAAACATATGTAAATTAGATCCATTTGTCTAAAAGCCTCATGCTTCAGCCTTCAATCGGACCATGTCGACGTTATCATATTACTCGTTAAAAGCTTGTGCACACAGCCATGTTTTCACAGCCTTTCTGAAACCCAGAATAGTTGGGGCTTGTCGGATATTTGTGGGGAGGGTGTTCCACAGCCGGGGAGCCACCACCGAGAAGGCCCTGTCCCTTGTTCCCACCAGCCGTGCCTGCGAGGCAGGTGGGACCGAGAGCAGGGCCTCTCCAGATGATCTTAGGGATCTAGCTGGCTCATATGAGGAGATACGTTCGGATAAGTAAATTGGGCCAGAACCGTTTAGGGCTTTATAGGTCAAGACCAGCACTTTGAATTGGGCTCGGTAGCATATCGGTTCTTAAGTATTTTTTAAAAAACAAATAAAGACAAATACGCCTTTGGTTAATTCTTAGTCACATAATTTTCACATATATGAGAAGTCTGAGATAAAGTTAAATGTTGGCATGTGAAGTATTCCCAACAACTTTGGCAAGGACAAAAAGGGATTTAGGTTTTTGGTCTGAATGTAAAAAACTGAAGGGATGGATTTTCTTTCAAAATTCAGAATTTTCTCTCTATGTGGATGTAAGTGTCTACACACACATACACATCAAGTTTCTTTGACCAGATAATCAGGACTTCTTTTTTAAGCCACACAAGCCTATGCACTTTGGCCTCATAACCAAGGACCTTTTCATGCCACCTGCTTCCTAAATGAATAATATAGACTAGGATATACACTGCTGCTTCTGGAAGTGTAGGGTCACTATGATTTTATGGCTACCTAATGGGAAGACAGAGCCAGCATGGGCAGCTTTCCCAAACACTGTAACACTATCATGCAAGAAAAAGTTCACCCGACTTCTGCCTGCTATACACTTAGTGGCACAAGGGCCATATTGCCTTTTAGGGCAATATTAAAAGGTAGCAAACTAAAGAGCTCTGAAAAAGACACTGTTACTTGCAGTGTATGGAATCTCTCATTGCCAACATTGCAGCAACACAAAAACTCATAGCTGCTCTATGTTATGCTTTATGGTTTTTCGAATATTGAATATGTATTAATTTAACTTTAATTTAATTGATTTCAAGCTCTGTTTGTATGTATTTTAAGGCATCTAATAGTTGTCATAAGTAAGCCGCCTTGAGTTCCCTCCGGGCTAGAGAAAGGCGGGGTAGAAATATGGTAAATAAATAAATAGAGAGAAGGGTTCTGTGGATTTCTGGGAGGCAATTACTTGGCTGCTATCTAGTTTTTCTTCCTCCAAAATCTATGATGACTTCCTTCTACTGGAAGTCAAAACAAGGAGTGTTAGGGTTAAGAGTTAAATGTTCGGGTTAGGGGTGAAATTATAAGAACTAATAGGAAAGTAAGGCACTTCATATTCACAACACACTGAAAACACCTAATGCTTTCCTCTTTTCCATGTGAAAGACAAAAATAACCTAGAGGAAGATCTCAGTTCTGAGCAAAGAGTACCTTAAAATGTCCCACATTAGCTGAGAGCTCATCTCTGCACCATTTCCTTCTGAATGGTGTAAGGAATTGTCCTTAACTAGCAGGTATTTCTCCTTTATTACAGTTTTATACTCATTCTAAAGGGACATATAGTCAATCTAAGGACTTCACATGGGCCGCTGGAATCGCCATGCATCCTGATGAATCTGGTAATGCTCAGTAGAGGGTGGTTTGGGGCACTCGTCACCCCACGCACCTCATTGTCCATCTCTCTTGTTGCCCCATCCCATGGAGGGAAGCGATGGCCACCGGCTTTCCCCTGTTGATCGCCATTGAACACAGGACTCCTCCCATGTTGTCACCACGGCAACATGCGCTGCCTTCTCTACAGTTTTAAGATAGGGCCCCACCAGACGTAGTTCAATAGCATGGGATGGGAGCCAGTGGGCTCCATCGTAAAATGTAGAGGAAGCAGTACATGCCACTGAAAGACACACTGTCTGACCACGTTGCATGCGTGGTGTGTCTTCAGCCTTTTGCATAACTGCAGTAGCAGCAGTCTTAACCCATCCATCAGTCCAGAAAGCCAAAATTTCTACAGGAATGGTTTGGATGAAACGATCAACTGGATTTTAGCCTGAGTCTTCTAAGTAATGGCCTCGTGCCTTCTGTAAAAATATTCCATTCTTCCACTTAGTTTTGCCTCTTCTTTTTTTTTGGATGCGACATTGCGTCTTTTACAGCTAAGTGTCTGGCAAATAGTCTTCTGGTGAGGTTTTTCACCATCGCACCACCTTGTTGACAATGCTTCATCTAATAATTTTCTACATGCTGGGTTGAGGAGCCCTGCCAGAAAAAAGGCATCTCCACTACCTCCAGTTGATACAGAGCATATGTGAAGAGTTTAACAGCTTTTTTAAAAAAGCATTTCAAAGAACTAAATAAATTGACGGACTAAATCTGTCTTAAAGGTACAATAAGACTCTTTTCCTTGGCTTCCCTTCCCCCCCTTCTTTTTATTTCAAGCAGTCATACAGCTGCGATACTAAGAAAAACCTTCACTAGATTTCTGCAGCAAATAATACAACCAGCACTTCTCTATATAGCCTCAATATGGGCTCTGTTAGAGAATATGAATCTTTATTTTGCTTCTGTGAATTAAGTAGTCTCTGTTGGGCACTTAACATTCATCTCATGTTCCAGAAGATGTGGCAAAAATTGAAAAAAGTACTCATAAATGTAAGTTTTCATGAATGATTCTTATTAATAAACTGTAGGTGAATAAACTGTATCAGAGTGATGTATTGAATACACTGGCTTTAAAAAAAGTTGAGGTTTTTTCACTCTTCAAACACAGGAACAGGAATTAATTTATCCAAGTTTTAAAATGTGACCTGTGGAGTTGAAAATAAATAGTGAGTAGAATATTGTGTTTTCACAGGACCAGCAGACCCTAATGAAGACGGTGGCTACAAGGCAATGCTGCTGATTATGATCGCCTCAGGAAACACCAGTGTAATTTTATGGCTTTCCACAGCAGGAATGTCTGGTGTGACCAAAAGTCATGCAACTGTTTTGTTAGTTGGTCCCAGTGTCTTGGGTGTGTGCACATGGGTGCTCAAAGATGTCCACACATATGTATTACTGCCACTTTTGGTCACTTGCTGAATATTGAGGCAATAAAATATTTCCTGCAGCTGTTGTAAAGTTTTAAGCCCCCCTGGACCAGTTTGGGCTCAGGAAAGCCTTTTTAAAAACAACAAAAAACAGAATTCACTACTGGTGATGTTTATGTTCCTTCAAGAAGTCCAGAAAGGTATCTATGGAGTTATCTCAAATATCCTGCATAACTTTGTCATGCCTTATCTTTCTCCCCACATATGACTAGTATCTCATGTGGGGGATTAAAATGAAGCTCTGGTGTACAAGAAAGGGGTGTCTCCTCCTTTTTCACAGTGTAGCAGATATTACTCAAAGGTATTTTAGGCTCACAAAAGTTCAGAGTCTATCCAAGAATCTTGGAATTGGTGAGGAGGTATCATCAGATATCATTACACATTCTAAGCAGTGTTACTTTCCTTGATGGTGCTATTGTAATCCTATCTGTGAGGATTCTATTCAGATGTTTTGTCAGTCCATAAGGAGCGTCTCCCAGAGTGCCTATCATTCCTAGAACCGCCGTTATTTTATTTTTAATAGAGATCTCAGTTTGTAAATCTTAACATTGCATAACCTTTTCTCGCTCTTTGTCTTTAATTCTGCTGTTCTCCAGAGTTACCACATCTATAGTCAAAGCTTTCTTTTTTGCAACTAGTTTTGTAGATATATAATGTTCTGTTTATTTGTCAACTAGGCAATAATAATAAATGCCAGTATTAATATTACTACTAGTAGTAATATTATTCATTTCCACAAACATAAATCCCCTTACAGAGATGGGAGTCACATCTCTGAAAGTGAATATGTATTTGTGGAATTTAGAATTGGGTAGTTCCATAATATCTATTTCCTATAGGGTTCCTGTTACATTATGTGGGAGAGCTGTCAAAGTAACTAATCAGGTTTAATGCAAATCAGGATTGAATATGGTGATCAGTGTTGGTCCCAATAAGCTTGAAACTGATTCTAAAGAAGATACAGATAGGAAGCTGATGATCTCGTCTAGTGGTACCCTGTAGTATCTTGGGCCTGCAGTATTGCATTGCAAAAATCAAGATGCATATTGTTTTAGAGCTTGAACATGTGCTAGATAGTGGAGGTATAATAATATGTATGTGTAGAGGTAGGTGCTAAAATATTTGATTAAGCCAATCTCTTTCTTGCTTAGTAACATCATAGTAAAGCCAGAATAAAGGCAATTATATCACATTCCTTGTTATCATTTTTGTCTATAGCATTATCATGCTCTGATACAGGATACAAACTAAATTATGTACTTCAACAAATGCATCGGTGCTATGAAAATGACATCACACTTGAACATAGTTTGGTGACATTGTCCATTCTGCCCACAGTGTCCATCTCATACCATTTTGGTAGTCCCCTCTCTATTGGATAAAGGTCACTTCAGTACCAGTTTTCCTGTGAGAGAAAGGGTAGAATGCACATATTGAGCCTAAAATGGCACATTAATCAGGTACTGATCTCTAATTTGCCTTAGGGTAGAGAAAACCAGCACTACAGCAAACTGTGCTGTGATTGGAAGCACTCTGCATGAATTGCTATCATAAAGTATGTGCTAAGTGAACATGTATGCAATTAAGCTAATTTAGCAGAAAGGTATTGAGGCTAGTAACTCTATTCTACCTTTTCACATTATTAGGCTTACAGTTCAGCAAACAATAGCTCATTAGTGGATTAGCAGTAATTATTGGTAGCAGACTTTTCCTCAAGGTTTAATGGACCAATTTGCTACTGTAATTGGACTCCCACTATTGTGGTGCTCCATCCTCAATGTCGTGGAATTCACACCTTGAGCCATTGCCATTTGCTAGAATGTCAGCTCATGTAATCTAATTGTTTAGATGGAACTTGTCAATGGCTCCATGCAGTACTTCGCAATGCGAGGTCACAAATCACCACACCTGTCTCCTTAAAGTACCAGCATTTCAGTGTAATTGTTACTCCGCAAGAATATTGAGATATGACCAAGTATATAGTTTAAAGGTCATGCTGTGTGAGTTCAGAAGCAAGAGTGTCACCCTTCAAATGTTTTAGGCTATGGTACCCATAAGCCAGTGCCAACAGTGAAAAGTTGTGCAAGTTGTGGTTGAAAAATTTGGAGAAAGGCACACATTATCTGCCAAATATTGCTATACTACTTGAGTCTCTCATACATCTGGAAGAAGATTTGTGCAAATGGCACAAGGAGTTTGATGATGCATTGTATTAAAGAAGGATTGTAACTTCTTTTTTTTATAGATCAACATAGTATTAACCACTGCTGAGAAGTTATTTTCATTTTTCCCTTTAAAATCTATCCTTTTTTATTTCCTTGTATTTTTTTGTTTCTTTCCATTGTTGGTATTGTATATTATACATTTGAAAAAGTGAATAAAATACTTTTTAAAAAGGTAGAAAGTACATAGATTTGGAACTGCTACTCCTAAAGACTCTGTATTTTCAGAGTACATTTTAATAGAAGGAAAGAATGCATTCACACATACACATTTATTAGACAATGTCAAGATATTCCTTATTTTGTTAGTGAAGGGAGGTTGTTGTGATCAAGTCATTCCTTTTCAAATTGACAGAGTTCATTGTGACGGATTGGGAGGAGATTCCCTTCAGAAATCATATAGCTGTCTAATAAACATAGATTGGGTAAGAAGCTCTCTGTCCTTTGTGGAAGCTGTTTTGGTTACCTGAGAATGCTTTTAAAGGATTTGACAGATCCTTAGGAAATGTTCATTTGGACACTAACACACTCATGCCAAATCATCAAAGAAATGAATCGGTTGAGGTAATTCTATATAGCTAAGTACCAAGGTATGTGAAAAATTCACTACCTAAAACCAACACACTTGCATTTAATGATTTCAGTAATGTGCGATAAAATTATTGTGGAAAAGTGTAATAGGTTGGGGTAGCAAATTAACTTTCAACAAGCTGCGGGGAGATTTTAATAATCTGTTGATTGTTAGTCCTTGTGACTCATAGCATAACTCCTCCCTCCATATCCATGGGGAACACGTTGCTAAACTTAAAATGGAATCAGGAAAACGTGAATAATAGTAAACCCTACTGAAGTGAATGATTTCCACTGGAAATTACTATAGAGTCTTGCTGGATAAATTAGAAAATTTATAGGGAAGTATCTTCTTTAGGAATTTGCTATGTTCTCAATGAGATTGGTAACTTTCACCACAAATACACTATAGATCTGTCTGGAGGATCTAGGACAGTGGTTCTCAACCTGTGGGTCTCCAGGTGTTTTGGCCTTCAACTCCCAGAAATCCCAGCCAGTTTGCCAGCTGTTAGATTTCTGGGAGTTGAAGGTCAAAACATCTGAGGACCCACAGGTTGAGAACCTCTGATCAAGGATATTCTTAAATAGGACATATATCATCAGATGTGTGTAGGTGAAACTGCAAAAACTGGGCCCATGGGTATGGATGTTGCAATGTATTTTCTTATATTGTGGTTCCAACTAAAGGCAGGCTGCTGCTCCAGATGACTCTTTGCCAATTGGATTTGGGCCCAGTCAGTATATCCTGCTCTTGTTCTTGTCCCCCTCATTGCAGGAAATGATACATATTTTTCATATGGTTTGTGAAGTCACTAGATGTGTATGAAAGATCTCTGACAAAAGTAATTCAAGTGGAAATCACCAGTGTTTTCCATGTTATCTTGGTGGCATATCCTGGATTATGATTTCGGATCTTGTGTTGTTTTCACAGTTTATTTTAATGTAGTGATATGCTATGATTTTTATGATTTTTAAATTATTTTAATATATGGTGTTTATTGTATTTGTAACTGCTCTGAGTCCCCTTTGGGGTTGAGATAGAGCAGGGTAAAAATGCAGGAAATAAATAAATTCCCCTCTATATTTTAGTCTGAAAATTAAGGAAGCCATTTGAGACACCAAACCTGCAACCCCCAAATTGACCCAGCACCTTGGATAGCTCCCTTAAAACCCAAAATGGATTCACCTCATTTCGGGCAGTGAAGCTACCAACCACTGCCACATCCCAATTCCTGGTTTTAGTGACTGTTTTTAAAATTCAACATATTGAAAGTGCATAATGGTTACTTGAATATGCATAAATAATACAGAACCTGGCTGTGGACTAATTCCAATGGACTTTTCTGTGTGCAACGTGTATCCACAATGACAGCACTGAGAGATTACTAGTTCTTTTCCATAACTCTCTAAGGCTCAATGTACACTTGATGGCACTGTATAAATGATAATAATGCACAAGTGTAATATTTATATAGGACCTATGCAAGAAAGTTTTTTCAGGACTATAAGCCTATGTATATAAATATTACAGCCACATTTAGGCAGCCTGGAGATGGTCAGCTCTTGCTTGCAGATGAGTATAAATGTGACTACCTCCCCATCACCTACATCATACACAGAGACCTAAGGAATGTACAGAAGTTTTTAAAGAAGGAATTAGAAACTCCTATTTATGCATAATTTTAATCCTGTTAGCAGGCCAAGTAAAATGATATTGATGGCTGTGGTTTCCTGTCAGGGACTTAGTTTTTTCAGCCCTTCACGTTATAATACTGGACTACCCTATCTGTTTTTCTTCTTAAAGTAGAGGATTTTTAAAAAAATGTTCTAATGCTGTAAGCGAGTTAAGTGCTGTTCTTTCAGATGTCTGTCAAATCTGATAATTTGGAATAATTACCACTGTCAGGTTTGTGAGAAGGGGTTGATGTTAAATCACCCAGAGTCTGTGCATACATGTGAGAGGAGATTTTCAAACCACTTTGAAAACAGTGTAGGAAGGAGCAAGCAATCTGTGTTCAAATTACTTCATTCTTCAATTTTTTTTTACCAATCCATTCTCATTCAAGTATGTCTACACAATGCCAATGCATTGCTACCCAGACAGTTTTTAACTATGAATCTTAAATTCATGTCCTTTGTTTGGTGTCTGTTTTTTGTATTTTAATATGTATTTTATAGAAATGCAGTTTTAATATGGATCTTTTATAGAAATATGTGTATTTGTTGAATTTTTGCAATGTCTGTATTTTTAATTGTGTTGTAACCCACCTCGAGCCGTAGGAGAGGTGGGTAAGAAATAATAATAATAATAATAATAATAATAATAATAATAATAATAATAATAATTGCTGACATTGACAGGATTTGATTTTCATTGTTGATTAAAACTCAAAGAGACTTCAAGAGATTTAAGTAAATCCCAAACTTTTTGATTTTCATCTTTATTAAAAACTAGCTTGGGGACCCAGCGGTGCTCGGGTTATTCGTAGACGGCATTGAGTTGTTTTGGATATTTGGGCCCATTTGTGCAGATCTGTGGGTGATGGGGTTTTCAGTGGGAGGCAATTTGGGTGAAGGTACTGCAAATCCCATAATCCTTTGTCCATCCTCCCCCAAACTGCTGCAGGGTGTAAAGTGTGTCATCTGGGATATGTGTGCTGAGTTTGGTTCAGTTGTGTCGTTTGTGGCAGTTGCAGTGATCTCAGGAAGTGAGTGAAGGTATTGTAAATCCAATTATCCATGGTCCGTTGTCCCCCAAACCACATCAGGATGTAAAGTGGGTGAAAGGGAGTATGTGTGAGAAGTTTTGTCTTTATCAGTCATTGTTGTGGGTTGCTGTGGTCTCAGGAAGTGAGTGAAGGTACTGTAAATCCCATCATCCTTGGTCTGTTGACCCTCAAACTGCAGGAGGGTCATGTGGGGCATATGTGCCAAGTATGGTTATGATACGTCATTGGATAGAGTAACAATGGACAGTAGAAGGGAAAACATTTGAAAGTACTGCAGATCCCATCATCCATGGTCCATCCTCCCCCACACCACACCAGGGTGTAAAGTGGGGCACATAGCATCTGTGTGCCAAAATTGGTGTGGTTGTTTCATTCATGCGCATCTCAATGGTCTGTGGGAGGTGAATCAAGGGAAGGTACTGTAAATCCCAATTGGCACCAGGATGTAAAGGGGGTCAAGGGGGCTCTATGTGCCAAATGTGGTCCAGATCCATCACAGGTGGGCACCACAGTGGTCTGTGGGAGCTGAAGCATTTGAAACTACTGCAAATCCCATCATCCATTGTCCAGCCTGCACCAAATGGCACCAGGAGATAGAATGGGTTGTGGGGGTTATGTGTGCCAAGTTTGGTCCTAATCCGTCATTAGTTAGAGTAACAGTGGTCTGTCAGAGACAGTGTTTGAAAGTACTGCAAATCCTATAATCCTTGGTCATATAGATATAGATTGGTATAATATCAAATTGAGGTTGGTATTCTGGCAGTACATCATGCCATTTAATGGTCAGTGAAGAGTTGGAGACATCAGAGAAGCATCTGGATATGTTACACCTACCAATGAGGAATCTAGAGAATGCCTTATTCAGAACTTTGGACACACTAGGAATTGCAAGTTATAATATTATATAGGGCCTGTTTTAACCATGTTGTACCCTGCTTTAATCTTCAAGAAGAGGAAGATAGCAATTATTGTTATTGTTGTTACTACTATTATTAGCAATTATAAAGGGAACAAAGATATAAAACAAAACTAAGGTGAAAGGAGAAAATATCATATGGCAAATTTCAGAGCATTATTAATATTTGTGGAAAAGAAACGGATATCTTAATTTAGTGCTGTACTTAGAGTGACTTTTGACATAGTGTTAATGCTTTTAAGCAGTTCCATAGAATGATTTCTGGTCATAGAATGGCAAAACACTCCTATAGATAGCAGGAATCCTTTCCTTCCATCACATGCCTGGACATTTTTGATGGGTCAGATGCATTCAGAGATTCTGCAAAAGTCTTTGGCCAGGATTTTTTTTCTTTTGGTGAATCATCAAATAATTGACATAGTCATTCTTGTCTGGCCAGGATGCTGGAATGAGTATTTCACTAAAGTACATTGCAAATCCAAGTTCCCGTTCTAGCAGTAGCCATTACAATACAGGTTCCTGTATCTTAAAATGACATTGGCACTAAAAAAGCTGTGTAAAGCATTGCTCTGCATTGTATGCTTGACAGTTGACATCTCTTTCCAACAAACAGGGTGACTCATTAAGTCTGCATTGTAAAGGATGCCATTCTTTGGCAAAGTGAACAATAAGCTCATTATTGCTGAGTTGCTTCCTTTACTATTTTCACAGGTGGGTGGATTTTTTTAAAGTTGCATCAAGATAGGAGTATACACCACGTTTGTTTAGTTAGGCAGTTAAACCAGCACATGGAAAGTGGATTGGGCAAAGGAAGATTGGGCGTTTACATCTTCTCTCTGTGTGAATCTTCTGTGAGCCAATATTTGCAAGAACAAAAGATGGAGAAACCATGTTTCAAGGGAATCTGGCCAACCAACTCATGAACGGTAAAAGTAGTGCTGATCTGATGTTTTGCACTTTTCCACCCAACTGATTTATGGATAGAAAGTACAATGTAAACAGAGAGTGCCATCTTTTGATATATTTGTAAAACAACAAAAACAAACTTCCCTCCCATTAATGAGGCCACCATCCTGTCATCAAAGGGGAGGACTCCAAACTGGAGTCCTCCAAACACAGCAACCAACAGTGTATTGAAAAAAATACTTTAGCCATTGTTTCATTAGTGTGGAGTCCCCACTTTTAATGGCAGTTTCAGACAAGTGTCAATGAACATAACACAGTTCCTATTTTGAACTGCTTTGAATTCAGTTTTCCTGCTTCTTGGCAGGGGGTTGGACTGGATGGCCCACGAGATCTCTTCCAACTCTATGATTCTGTGAACTATAAAATTCTTTATAATCAAAGTATGAAAAATAACACAACACAATTTTGTGTCAGTATCATTGATAAGCATCTTGTTAGTGAATTACAATGCTGCAAGTATCTCATGGACATTGGATAGGTTAGACTTCTGAATGCCCCCCCCCCAAATATATACACACAAGATAAGTATAATCCCTACCAAACATGGCCATTTCCATGTGATCAGACAGTGGGGGATGAGCAGGGTTGTGTCCAGCTATTTTTAGTAGTTGGAGATGCTGCAAGGTGCTCCCAAGTAACCCTTACAGGCCTTTGCAGACACATGCTACAGCATATCCAGGAAATGGCTGAAAGCATCCCTGCTTCCTCCCTCCACCAAGCTCTCTGGTAACATGACTTTTATGTGGAAATCATTTGGATCTATCTGTAATATCCTATGAGTGAGACAGGGCAAATGCACCATATACAGCTCATTGGAAAGCAAGTATAGGCACACAGCAGTATGAAACAATATGAAGCTATACAGGTTTGCTCAGACAGTGTACTTACAATTTAATCTTTATTCAGTCATCCCAATGTTCAATTACAAATCTTATACAAGCAATGAGTATTAAGAATATATAATTTTCAAAACAGAATGGTACTCCTAAATATCCCTCTTTAGGCATATAGCTAACTAACTAACTGAAACCAAATCAACATGCATCCAATTAAAAGTGGTTATGCTCCATGCATTCTTCAGCAATAGGAGATCCAATGTAATAGCACTGAGTCTACAGAATTTCTTTTATCATTTTTGGAGACATGCGCACGATCTGGGATGTGTCAGGTTTTGAACCTCTTTTATAGGTAATGATCAGCTGTCACAGCATAAAAGATGCACTTTGAAAAATGTCAGTATTTGCAGGTTTGTGTAATAATTGTGTACGAAGAATTACAAAAGTTACAGTTCCGTCAAACATCTTTTGAGTAATTGTATTTAAAAATATTCACTTTATTAATAATGCCTGTAAATATATGTAAAGCTAGTGTGTTCTAAATGTACTATATCAATTAAACAATTCCTCATATGTCCTCAATCATAAGTGTCCTCAAAAATAGAATATATTTGTTAAAAGACTGCTTGAACAACCAGATGTATGGAAGAATTCAGTGCTTCTTAAATGTTGTAGTTTTGTCCAGAAAAATGAATTGCTTATCTCTATATTTGTAGTTGCTGTGTGCCTTCAAGTCCTTTCTCATCCATGGAGTGCTGGAAAAAATGGCAAGGTAAACTGCCAATAAATAAAGTAGATATACTCCCAATAGAGTTTTTAAATAATAAAAAGGAACAGATATTTGGTAAAGCGATAACAAATTTTAAACAAAATGGAACGAAATTGATAAAAGACCTCTTAAACCCAGATGGGACAATTAAGGATTGGGAAATGATAAAAGACATTTGTGGGCAAAGTAACTGGCTTCTTTGGAGTGGACTGAAACAAAGTATTATGAATTGGAAGAAAAAGGAAGGTCCAGAAACAGATTTTGACCAAATTTTAAAATGGAAATTAGAAAAGGAAAAAGGCCTGATGGGTTTTATTTATAAGATATTAACTGAAAAACAATATAAATTGCAACAAACATTGGCCGAGATATGGAAAGAGGACATGAATATTAACGACTCTGACATCCAATACTGGATCAATTCAATTAAAAAAATCAAGCAGATAAGGATAAGAGAAACCCAAAGGAAAATACTGACTAAATGGTATAGAACCCCAATCCAATTAGCTTATATAACTAAATCAACCACAAAATTGTGTTGGCACGGATGTGGGAAAACTGGATCTTATATTCATATGTGGTGGGAATGTGATGAAGTACAAAAATTTTATAACAAGGTAAAGAAGGAAATTGAAGATTTAACAGGACATAAATTGATTTTGAAAAATAAAGAATTCTTCATCCAGAAATTAGATAAGAACAAAATTACTAAGGACTGGGGGGAAATTATAAAATACATGTTAGTTGCCGCTCAAGCAACAGTTGCCTTAGGTTGGAAAGAGCAAACAAAGTGGGAAGTTAAAAAATGGTATGGATACCTAGCTGATTTTATGCTTCAGGATTATATCCTTGAAAGGAGAACTAAATATATATCAGGCCGAATCAAAAAGAATTGGGAGCTGAAATGGGGAAGATTGATAGATAAAGTCAAAGGACAAAGAAAATATAAGGAATTGAATCATTCTCTACTTACGATTGATCAATTAAAATAATATCTGAATGGAAGAAAGTACTGTTCCCAGAGGGAGAGGGAGGGGGGAGGGGCGAAAAACTACTGTACATAAATGGGAGATAAAAGTGGAACCAACAAGTGTAATGTTACCGAGAATATGTGATTGGATGTGTATGTTGATGGATTTTGTTGTTGTTTCGCTGGTATCTACAATAAAAAACATATTAAAAAAAAGTCCTTTCTGATTTTCAAGGCAGTATTTCTTTGTAGGGGGGGTTGCTTTGCTTACCCGGACAGTGGCGCAGGCTGTTGAGCAGCCTGCTGCAGCCAGCTGCAATAAACCACTCTGACCAAGAGGTCATGAGTTCGAGGCCAGCTCGGAGCCTGCGTTTGTCTACTGTCTTTGTTCTATGTTAAGGCATTGAATGTTTGCCTTATATGTGTAATGTGATCCACCCTGAGTCCCCTTTGGGGTGAGAAGGGCAGAATATAAATACTGTATTTATTTACCTCTGAGATCCCAATACATACATGAGTATTTTTTATAATTGTATCAGGATACTGAAGGGAAACCTAACGTTCTAATTTTACAATGCTTTAATTCATTTTGCACTAAAATGTGTTTAAATAATAATCCTTCCCTTAATTTTGAATAATTTGAAATGCAAATTCTGTCCACATCCTCCTGTTCATTCGAGTGATGATTCCTTGCCCATCGTTGTTGAATCCTTAGAGCTGAGAGAGACGAAGCTGGATAGGTAGGATTTTCCATCCTTTCAACTTCGTTACATAGAGTCGGTTCCTTGATTTTAGTAAGTGGATGGGGTGAAGCTTTTTGCTCCAAAACCTGATGGTCATTGCATGATATGTGATAATGCTAATAATCCCCAGGTCCTTGCTGCCTTTGAAGTGAATGGTTTGTCTGTCTCCACCACAGTTGCTGTTTTGAACTGTTAGTTGAGAGGATTAGATACATGTTTAGGCTGGGTGAACTCATGAATGAAAATATTTTGTTTGGCAGTTTCAAAAATGCGATTTACCTCCAGCCCCCCTCTCCACAGCCCCTTCCATTCTTTCTCACTAGCCGAATGCTCAAGCCTTTGGCAGCAACCTGTTTTTCCCTTAGCTTACTCCTGTGCCATTTTGGGAGGTCTTTTCCTGTAGAATAAACAATGCAATGCTCAGAGTGCTATAAAAAGAACTTCTTTGTTTATATTTGCTTTGTTGCTTTGTATTTGTGATAGGATCTCGGTCAGTAAGCCCAGCTTCCTATATTGTTTCACTGTGAAAAAAGAACTTTTCAGACATTTAGGCACAGACAAAAGGCAGTTTGATGATTTCTATGATGCACAATTGTGTCAGCAAAGTAAGTGAAGGAGAAAATATATATTTAAAATGTGCAGCCTCTCTAGTAGGAAGTGATAATTATTCTGGCCTCTTCCAATTTTACAACGGCAATGAGTAGTTTTTTTTATTTTAAGAATTTATTGATCCCCTTGGTTAAGTTGACATTCAGTTGTGTGCATTGAACTGTATCAGTTATTATAACCCTGGCTAACATCAAGAAATGCTAAAGGATTTACTATAGCAAATGCTCTTAGAAGTCACCCATCCAAGTAAAAGGTGATATAAAAAATGCAAACAATTTACAACAATATTTAAATGTATAAAAAGAGCCTTTCAAATGACATCCAGAAAGCTGTTCATTGATATCATACTGGTTACAAATGTCTGTTATTTAAAGGTGAAAAAGCAATGTAAATAATCACTCTGAGTAGAAAAAAGTCCTTATGAAAATTTCTGTTAAGATGGTTTTTATTCCATTGCATTGCTATAAAGTATAATTGACTAGAGTGCAGTTAATTTTGAAATCTATTTTCTCTTTCATTTTAAATTACTTTTGTTCAAATGTACAACAGCAGAAGAGTAGTGTAAAGGTACTGAAGTGCCAAAAATGGAAATATTTCTAGCTGCAAGTGAAATGATGTTTTCAAGAAAACATGATTTTTTCTACAGTAGAGTCTCACTTATCCAACATAAACGGGCCGGCAGAACGTTGGATAAGCAAATATGTTGGATAATAAGGAGAAGCCTATTAAACACCAAATTAGGTTATGATTTTACAAATTAAGCACCAAAACATCATGTTATACAACAAATTTGACAGAAAAAATAGTTCAATATGCAGTAATGCTACACAGTAATTACTGTATTTACGAATTTAGCACTAAAATATCATGATGTATTGAAAACATTGACTACTAAAATGTGTTGGATAATCCAGAACATTGGATAAGCAAATGTTGGATAAGTGAGACTCTACTGTATATAGCAAACCACACTCTTCAGTTCAAGCACATATCTTTGACTAAGTCAAGGCATCAGACCAGAAGCCTGAATCCAGAGGAATTTGGGGAGCATCATTGCCTATATGAACTCTACGGTTCATTGAAAGAAGGGCATGTTTGGTTTTGAGTCCCTCTTGTTAATACTGTTGAAGCCAAGCTTCTCCTTACAAAGAAGATCATCTTTAATCTGATCACACCTGATTTTTTCCTCTTTGTGGCTAATATCAGACTGGGTGTATGAGGTTTGCAGTGAAGTATTGCAGAACCTGGAACATGATGTTAGAAATGATAATGTAATTAGTTCCAAATGATCTCCTTCCCAAAGCAGCTAGTTAGGGCTATTGTTACAATTCTTAAAATATGTAATGAAAATTCTCTGGCCTTCATTGCTCTTTTATGATATATATTACAACACTTTGCACAGATTTTTCTTTCAGAATAATGCAGTCAGAGATCAAAGTGAAGCATGTCAAACATGATAAATGATGGTAAACGTTGCTTCAATATATTAGATAAGTATGTGTTATTATCTAAATCTGCTTCAGTAAAGTGGTTCTGTTCCATTTCAGAGCTCAGAAAATACATTCGGACTTGTGAATTCCCTTTAATGATAACTTTATTGAATTCATGAAGATAGTGGATTTTACTATTTGAGTCCATGCCATCATGTGATTCCCACAACTGTTTTTCTACCTACCTACCTACCTACCTACCTGTCCAATCTTTATTTTCCACCTTCTACCCAGACATGATAGCATACAATAAAACCAAAATAACATTTGTAAATAATAACAAAAAGATTTTATAAAGCTAAAAACAATAAAAATTTAAGAAATTAAAAGGCAAATTAAAAGAGTAAAAACATAAAAGTATATACTTGTGAGTGCTGTGAGCCGCCCTGGGGTGACAAGGTTGGGATATAAATAAAATAAATTAAAAAACCAATTAGTAACTCAAATTTTTGTGAACAACTATGCTTTCACTTGTTATCTGAACAGCAGCAATGTTGACACCAATTGGTCTTGAAGGCGAAGGTTTGCTGGAAAGTTTGCAGCAGCAGAAAAGTCCCTCTCCCATGTCCTCCCATAGTCCAATTGATGGCACATTCTTGTTGTTTTTGTATGCCTTGAAGTTGTTTCCCATTTATGGCAAGCTCCTTGGCCAAGGAAAGACAGAATGGCCTCTTCCCTGTCCTTCCGGTGGCAGGCTAAAATATTTTTATTCAGACAGCCTTTTAAAGATTATGGTGTTTAAGATCTAGTCAGGGCTGCTGTGGTTTTTAATGGTCTTGATGGATTTTAACTGTGAATTTTTTTAGTGCTGTTTGTGTTTAATTCTATTTTAATTTTTGCATATTTATATCTTTTAAATTGTATACTAATGCTTTTATGTCAAGCCACTTTGAGTCCCCTTTGGGGAGATAAAGTGGGGTATAAGAATAAGACAAAACTATAACTGGGATTTTGTGTGTGTGCAAGATTTGGGCAAGTTACATAGTCTCCTCTGAAGCTGAGCATGTGTGATTTGCCCAGGAACAACTAGGCCCATGTACACTGACACTATAATGCAGCTTTCAGATGACTTGAAACCATGGTAGCCACAAAACACACAGCCCTTGTGCACGCTGTAATGCGCATAACAGCAAATATAGTACAATAAAAAAGTCACCAGAAAGTTTGAGTTTAACCAGAAAATGCTCTGCAGCAGATCCAAGTATATCCCAGATCTAGGGCAAAATCAACTCCAAATCATGCTCTGTGTTTTTCTATCTACAGAAGGATAAGTGGTTTGAAGAACAGGTCTGATTATTTGTTAGGCAGATATAGACAGTGATGGGTCTAGGTTCATATGGTGAACTTTATGGTATGTGAAATGAGTCTCTCCAGTGATATATACGTAGAACAACATCGTTGCCTGAATTTCTCGACTCTCCTTGGAGAATTGGGGCGTAGACTTCATCTATGAGGACTATCGCAACAAGCTTCTACACTACGGAAAAAAATCCCTGGTTGCACAGCCCAGTGTGTCTATATTCCTGAAAGTGGGGTTGTTGTATGTTTTCCGGGCTGTATGGCCATGTTCCAGAAGTATTCTCTCCTGACACTTCGCCCACATCTATGGCAGGCATCCTCAGAGGTTGTGAGGTACCTCACAACCTCTGAGGATGTCTGCCGTAGATGTGGGTGAAACAGCAGGAGAGAATACTTCTGGAACATGGCCATACAAGCATGGAAAACATACAACAACCCTGTGATCCCGGCCATGGAAGCCTTCGACACACATTCCTGAAAGTGTTGCCCTAGACCTCATTCACAGTAAATGTTTTGCTCTAATTTGACATATTACATCCATCATCATCAACAAAAATCCTTTAAATCTGTTTTCACTGCGTTCCATATTGTCCAGTTATATAATGGGGGAGGATATTTCTTGATTGCAAATCTTCTTCTGTGCCACCAGCCATGGATGAAACAAATTCATAATTGCTGGCATATGTGAACAATTGCTATGGAGATAATTAACCCAAATGTGAGGTGAGCTCTTCTCCATTTTGTTTAATACTTTCTAATGATTGAGAAATAAGACATGAGAGACTAGCATAACCATGCAGTCCTATGCATGATTATTTGCCCATAGTTCTAAATGAACAATTATTACAGTCTTGATTTAAATAATATGTGCTAATTCATTAGAGGTTTATAATTTTAAAAATATTAGGAAGTTTAGTTTCTTAAACTATGTGAGAAAAATAATACAATATATGATTACTACTACTGTTTAGTCCCAGGCCTGAGTTTCTACACCCTTGTGCTAAACTGCTGTTCGGTGTAATGTGAATTGGAAATAATGAGCTCTCCCCGTCACCTTCTGGCATATCTCCAAAGATGTCAGAAACTTTAGTTTCCATTTCCAACTTACCATGGCTACTCAATGTGTTAGAAGTAAGATCTGTGGTTCCTTTTAACTAGGATTTAGAGAAATCTGCCAGGATCATTGACTGTGCTTGTTATCTGATTCCCATGGATCATTTATCATGATTTCAAATGATTTGATCCACCAAGCCACACTTAATGCTGACACCCAAATCTAGTTGCTACTCTCAACTGCATTAGACCCACTGAATCAATGGTATTTACATAAGGGTTGACTTACCATTTAGCAGTTGATACTTTGGGTCTATTCTAATCACTTAATACAAATAAGGGGAAAAAAACAACTTGAAGATTAAAAATAGCAACAGTAACTCAGAGCAGAGCTGAACCTTTGAGATCAGAGGCTGTCTAGCTGTAGCAAACCTAATTGCTGCCTTTTAATGTAAGAATTAGAATGAATTCCATAAGAACAATACTAATAACAACAACTTCAGACTGCCTCTCTCTACGATCAAGGTCTAAAACAGATTAAAACAGAGCAACAAATAGAATCTAGCCAGGGCCGTAGCCAGAAAAAAAATTCGGAAAGGGTTTTGAAATTTGGGGGGGGGGGGGGTTGAACCCCTGACCCACCTGCCCCCCGGGTTCAGACCTGTCAATATCTGCTTGAGATAGTGCCTGGAGGGACTCTTAATGTTTTGCGTCTCATAGATTTAGCATGGGGATTTGGTTAACCAGTTAAAATTCATGAGTAAACCAGGTTTTTTTTTAACCTGAAACATTTCGGGGGGGGGGGGGGGGTTGAACCCCTAACCCCCCCCCCCCTCGCTACAGGCCTGAATCTAGCCTATGTGTTTCGTGAGCAACAAATAGATGTGTCCTTAAAGACCATACAGTTATTTCAAATAAGTCAGCTTTTCTCTATTCATGAAAATTTTAAAGTTTTAAAATTATTTTCTCTGACAGCATGAGATTCCACAAATGATTAATTTTCTGATTCATTCCATCTTCTACAGATATCTAGTCTGACCCCTCTAAGTAGTGCTGTTAAATGTCATTGCATCAACCTCTAATTAGGACTTTTTAAAGAGCAACAGAATAATGTACTGTTTGGGTTGCTGTGAGTTTTCTGGGCTGTATGGCCATGTTCCAGAAGCATTCTCTGGCCATACAGCCTGGAAAACCCACAGCAACCCAGTGATTCTAGCCATGAAAGACTTTGACAATACAATGTACTGTTTGACCCGTTACTCCACCTAAGAGATCAAGTATGTCTCTCCAGAATTTGATAAGTTGTAGTACAATGAAGTCACATGTGGAACATGGTACCCAGTTTTCTGCATTTTCTCCAAGACCTTGGTGATGTTTTCTTAATAACCAAATTTAATTTTATTGGGCAAAAATGGCACCTAGGTACTTGTTCCAATATAAGCTCTTGATTGCTCTACCTATTTCTAAGCCACTTGTATTCCATCCTGGAATATCTTTCTGATACAGCGCAATATGGACATTTCAAGTGACATGAAGTGTGATATGAGGTCTCTAAGTGGATAGTCAGCCATAAGCATTTATATAAGTTTGGAATGTATAAAGTAATTGGCAAGGAGAAATTGTAAGTGGACAGCAGTACATATGTCACTTTCTCTACAGGAACTCATGGAGGCCCATTCCATTTTGGGGACAGAGCCAGAAAGCATGAGTGTCACTTTTTTCCATGTATTCAGAAAATTCCTGAGATGTGTGTACATGTGTGTGTGCAAATCATGTCCCTTGCAACCATTTTATTAAAAAGTTGAGTGAGGCCATACAGATCTTTCAGCTCTTCACATTGGTCAGTTAGTGTCAATTTGTGAAATCAATAAATCTGATTACCAAAAATCAGTTTCCCAGGTTCGAAACTCTCTGAGGAGATTCCTTTTGTTATATGTGCAGTAGTGAAGATTAATGTGTTAATATATGTAGTGTGCCATGAAGCTATTGTATTTGTTTATATCTCTGCTAATAGATTGGAATCTGTAGATAGATACAATTAAATTCAGCAGTTTCTCTTTCTAGTCTTCCTTGGTAACTTCCCTGTTCAAGGACCATGACCTGTAAATCCTTTATTGTATGTACAGGAAGACTGAAATGTTATGCTCTCTTTTTTGGGTATTGCCATTTCTAATGTTAGATTTAGGTCCCTTGCATGCAGACTGCTCTATTTATCAAATGCAGAATGTAGGGGGGCACTGCTGGCCTAGGATGGCATATATCACATTGGGGGAACAGCAAGTAAATGCACCTCTGGTGTTGTGGCATTTCTCAAACTACAAAGAGCTGCATCTATTTGCTCTACCCCCAATGTGATGCATGCTATCCTATGCCAGCAATGCCCCTCGACACTCTTTATTGGACAAACGCTCTCTACGCAAGAGGATTAGTGGAGTTAATTTTGACAAAAATCTTTGCTACTGTACATGTAAGGAAAGAAATTATAGTAAGTTTTGAGCCCAGGGAAACTTATGTTTGATAAATATATTTGTTAGTTTCACACATCAATACTAACTGACCTCTGTATAGATTTGAAACACATGCATTGCCTCACCCAGCTTATTGAAAATTTGGGACGAGGAACATGATTTGCATCTTTCTGGATCCCATTACATTCTATCCCATACCCACAACTGCAGAAATGTGCTTTATACCTGAGGACTTAATACCAATCTGTACAGTGTCTGAACAAGTGGGTTTATATCTGAAAAAGCTCATGCTGAAATAAAAACCCTCCATCATCTCCTTTCCCCGAACACAGCTACCTCTTTGAAAATTAAAACCAAGGTTTCAGGTTTGGAAATGTAGGTTTTAATTGCTTGAGTTTTACCCTGTGCAGGAACAAAATGTCTTGTACTACCAATTACAAAGCAGTTGGAGAAAACAAGTATTACTTAACCTCTGTAATAATGTTGGAAATACACACCCTCACACCACTTCACCACAAGTTCAATCAGTCATGCTTTCTGTCCAGCATAAAATGGATCATGATGTAAAGGTGATGGAGCTTGCTCATAGTGCAATCTTCTTTTCCATTCTTCTTCCCAAGCCTCTCTATGTAATTTATGTAATTTATTTTGCTTTTACAAATATAGTTGAAGCCTGTTGAGTCCCCTCTCTCCTCTCTGCAAATCAGCCTACAAGCTATCAAAGAAGCATTTTTCCATGAATGATAAGTGTAATGACATGTTCAGTGCAATAAAACCTTGCACTTATTAAATGTAAATATTTAAAAATGATTGCAGTGTCTTTGAAGGAAATTTTAGAGCCATATTTTAAATGAACACATCTGGATTGCCTTTTAAAAATACGATACTCTTAAGATGAATGTTTAGTCAGTATACTAGTTAGAGTATGTGTTTTTAATATAGTTTTAGTTTAATTTTGGTTTTAATATTGACTTTTTGTATTTGTTTAACCGTAGCCTGTTTAATGTGTGAGCCACCTTGAGTCCTGGTCCTAGGCAAAAAAAGGCAGGGTATCAATAAATTTCTTCATCATCATCATCATCACTCCCATCATCATCAGAAATAGTTGGGGAACTATTACTGTACTTGCTCCTTGTTTCAGTTTTAATTGCATCCTTTTAAGGAATTTATTGACAGTCAAGATTCTGAGGTTGCAGTTACTTCATTTTTGCATCCACAATATATATAAGAAATCAAAAGTTGGAAAGTGAATATATTTTAATATTAGAATCCAGTTACAGTTTGAATTCTCTAACCCAAAATTATTTGGTTCTCTAAAAGCAGTGCTGTTGAATTGGGGAAAAATTGGGCACACTAGTAGGGTTGGAAAGCACATTTGAAAATATTTGAAAGATTGATTGACTAACGTAGATATGCATGTATACATCAAAATTATTGTTACCTGACTATATCTGGTATGATTTGTTTTTCTGTTATGTACCATAACTATAATAAACTGTTTACTCCCTGCCCGCCCCCCCCAAAGAAAATATTTGGAAGATGGTTAAAATGTTTCTTTAGTTTCAGGAAATGTGCACGAGGAGAATCCTGGACAGATACCAATCTTTGCAGTTTGGGACTGCACAAAATTTGCTCCATTTTTGTGTGTGGAAAAAACAAATTTATGTTTTTTTTCAAATCCCCAGTATTTCTGTTCTCTGATTTAAATGGCTGTGTCCTGCACAGAAAATGCTGTTTTATGTTGAAAATCCCTACACTGATATTAAACCTAAAAAAATACCAGTTTTCAAAGACTTTCTTGCAATGAGAAGAGGATTGCTAAGAACTAACTATTGCTTCTTCAAGAGTTAAATTAGGGAATAATTATGTCCCTGTTAATACTGTACTCTTTCCTTTAGGTCCCATTCATCCTGAATTCAGCCAATTCAAAAAGGTGTTTTTATAATATTTGATCTATGACATCATTGAATTAATGTAAATAAAATGATTTTTTATATATTTTGTAAGTAACAAATTGCAAAATTTGTCATATTCCCTGTTACAAATGAGCTTACTGTTTGTTGCTACAGTCACTGTGGTAGTTAGACCATAGGAAAGAGGTCCCAATCCTGATCAATATATTTGTTGTTGTTGTGTGCCTTTTGGTAATTTCCAACTTGTGGCAATCTTAAAAGTGAGTCTATAACAAGGATTTCTATACACACTGTTACAAGGCTATCAGCCTGATAGTTTTAATGTAAAATTGCTTACATTTAACTCCTCCAAAGCCTGGAAATACTATTTTGTGGAATACAATTTATATAATCTGGTAATTGTTATCCTGCAAAATCCTCCTTTCCTCTCTAGCATGAATAATGATTCTTGCAATTCCTTGTTTTGGGATGAGATGGTTTTACATTCTCAAACTAACTGGCAGATAATACAAAATTATACTTAATATTCCCATGTTATTTGGATAAAAATATTGAAATGCCTTACCACTTTCAAATAAAACATTTGCTCTGTAACTGATTTAGGGATAATATTTATAATCACAAATGGCAAGTCAAGCAAATTGCATATTCCATTATGAGAGTCTTTGAAATCAAAGTCTTTGAATTGTTTGGATAACTGATTACAACTATTGTCTATTTTAAAATCAGAGGGCTGTAGCTCCACAGAAAGAGACAGTGTCCCCGAGTTGCAAACATCCGACTTACAAATGACTCATAGTTAAGATCAGGGGTCAGACAACAGGAAGTGAGAGGACTCTACGCCTAGGAAGGGGAATCCACTCCTGAAAGAGTTAGTATGGGGGGAAAGGTGTCTTCACTGAAGCTTTGTCACCAATCCTTTTCCCACAATAAATCACATTTTTCAAAATCCAATGATCACAGGGACAGAAAGTGAGGTGAAATCTTCTGAAAAGGGTAACAGACAGCAAAACAAACACCACAGGGGTGCTAACCCTTCCCTATATATATATCCAAAGCTTACACACACACACACGGCTGGAATTACACTTTAAAATGTACCTGTTCTGACTTACATATAAATTCAGTTTAAGAACAAACCTACAAAACCTATCTTATAGTAAAACTAATAATAAAACTTTATTTATATTCCTCCCTATCTCCCCGGAGGGACTCAGGGCAGATTCCAAACATAAAAGGCAAGCATAGCCCGAACACAACAAAAATACACCCATAATAACGAAAATCCTGTTTGCAACTTGGGGACTGCTTGTATATGTATATACACAGACACACAGAATTTGTGAAATATTCAATCTTCAGTTTGGAAGCTGTCCATGTAATTTCTTTTTCAATGAAATCAAGCAGATAAAAATAATGTTAAATGGTTCCTTTTCACAAACCTGAATTCAACACCAACCTTTTGCAGGATTAAAGGTATTTCTATTCCCTAAATTAAAAGGTTTTTTTATTTAAAAAATGCAACAAAACATATTAGCAATTGACCTAGACCTATTATAGTTATTATTATATTTATTTATTTTTATCCTGCTTTTCTCCCATGGGTGGGGCTCAAAGCAGCGTACAAAGGTAAAACAGCAAAAATAAACAACATGAAATACTACAAAAATATCATAAGCCAAATAAACAAATAACATTCCATACATACCATATTTAAAACCAATTAATAAATTAAGATGTAAATCATTACAATCTCCTAAACCTCAGTTTTCCACATAGTTCTCCACATTTCCCCAGCCTGATTATCAACCTATGGATATAGTCTTACAAGTGTGATGACCTATGCAACATACAGTCTACTCATACTTACTGGCATATATAGGGGCAGACAGACGACAGGTGAACCACAGGTGAAAGATGGGAAGTATGGCTAGACACAGGAACAGAGGTGATAATTTAACAGCCTGGTAACTTTTATAATCCCTAATTGATATAAATTAATTCTTGTCTGCTCCGGGAATGTGGATTCAGGCATTTTCCCTTTGTGGCTGCTGCTGGTGATATATTTTTCCTCTTAAAGGAAACTTTTCTCTTTCCAGATGAAAACCTGTTCAGACATAGCAAGTCAATGTCTGTTCAAAACAGAAACAAATGTTATTCATCTGCTGCTTGCAGCCACATTGGGTGGGAAAGAAGAGGAAGAACCTACTGAAGTGCATCTACACTGTTGAATTAATACAGTTTGACTCACACTTGACTGATTTGTCTCAACTGGAGCTCTAATTTTACATGGTCTTTAGCTTTCTCTGTCAAAGAGGATTGGTGCCCACAAAACTACAAATTCTAGGACTTTATAGCATTGAGCCTTGGCAGTTAAAGTGATGTAAAATGGAATTACTTCTGCGGTGTAGATGCATTATCACGAAAGACTGCCACTCCTGTATTTGTGTAGCACCTACTACTAATATCACTAAATTGATGCTAAAGAATTGTAAATCATGTGTAGTTAAGATAAATGAATTAAACTCATTGCATTTGCTTAGTGTGGAGATGCTAATAGCTAAAGGAAAGTTCAGATACATGCCCAGAAATGTAAATGGAGATTCAACAAAGCACTTGAATCCATCACAGCTCTCTGACAAGTGTAGGAACTCTATGAAGTGTGTGTTTGCCACATTCTTGCTAGTCATATCATTAGTCATTGTAAGGTGCTTTGGAAGCCTTACATTTTTGAGTGAAGTACTATGAATGAGTGAACAAACAAATAAATGTTTACATATAGGATTACTTTGGTGTCAAGCTAAAAATGTATTGTCTGCTGTAGTCTTATGTCTCCACCATCTTTGACAATATTCAGTGCCGAAGTGCCAGATGCTCGGTTTTTGTGGGTGAGTAAGTGCTTCTAATAGAGGTTATACACAAGCACAAGGGAAATACTGGCTAACTGTAGATATTGCTAATGACACAGCTTTCTGCACTACAAGTGCCAGCAGAAAGAGGTGTTAAAGAAAGGATGAGTAATGGAATCATTTAAAGATCATGGAGCAGGGGGCTAAATTCAGGTGAGCCTTTTCTGCTATGTCTATAAAAAAAAGTCTGCCCTGCCACCTGTTGGCAGATTGCAGTCTGCAAAATGGGAAACTAGAAAAGTGTGCATGATATTTGCTTTTGAAGACCCATTCCTTAAATGCAGGGAAAGTATGTCCCTGTTTTAGAATGTTTGTGGAAATCCCATGCTAAATGAATACATAGTATTAATTGTGCAGAGAGTCAGCATAGCAGAGTGCTGTGAGTGTTGGACCATGACTCTGGAGACAATGGCTTGAATCCTTGCTCTGCCATAGAAACCTACCGAGTGGCCTTGGGTAAGTCACTCTCTCTCAACCTCACGGGGAGAGAAAGACAATCCTCCTCTGAACAAATTGTACCAAGAAAACCCTATCCTAAGTTCAACTTAAGGTCATTGTAAGTATGGAAAAACCTGAAGACAACCTGCCATTTATAATTAAGAATGGAAAAACACATTCATAAATTGTGTTAGCAGGAATATGATGGTATCTGAGTATCTATAAAAGTTATGTCTTTCTATTGTACCTGGAAAATACATTTAGTAACTCATAGCATCAGGAATAACAATTTCTTCTTAGGAAACTGCTGTGATATGTTTTTTTTTTTTAGTTTTGCGTAAGGCTTTATTTCTCATGCACACACACATGTATAATTTTGCTTACTGAACCTTCTCTTTGACTCTATCAGCATAAACAAGATATCATAATCCTAATGATCAGAATTAGACACTAAAATTAATTCAATTAGCCAATTACTTCAATCAAGTTGTTAATCAGGTTGAATATTTGTAAAAGGAAAAATTAGTCATCTTTATTTTTAACTGTCTGACTTAATTTGGATTTTCAGAAAAACATTTCATTGGAATAAATGTATTAATTAATTAGTTAAATAAAATTAAGTATATAAGTAAGTAATTAAATCAAAATAAGTTATAAAGAGGCAACACATTTTGCATTATCCAGCTGGCTATTTACTCAAAGCACGTTCTTTTGGATTTACTTCTTATCTTTTGTTAGTCCTTTGGAGCTGAGAATTTACAAGAAATAAGTGGCAAATCTTAAACCATGTACTTAATGGTGATGTAGGTGAGAGTAATTCTATAAAAGGAACTTTGGATATTAATAGCCTCATTAATCAATCGCCCCTATTTATAAAATTAATAAAGGGTTCATATGTTCAAAACCTGAATTTTCTTTCTGTCAATAAAACCTAGATGATTTTTAAAGTTGTAGAAATACTTGAAATTGATGTAAAGACAAGATCAAGAATGGATAACTTGATAAGATAATTTCAGACAGCTTTCTCCTCTCCTTTACAAATATAGTATGGCCCCTGTATTTGTGGGATTAGTATCAACTAGATTACCTGTCAGCATTCAATAAAATGTGTCACCTGTAAGAATTTTTAAGGTCTTCCAGGCGACTCTATGATTAGCTCACTGAAGTCATCTGTTTCAATAGGTTTCGTTATGATCCGCAGTTTCCATGGTAAGTTTCAGTAAGGTATCACCTGCTGATACAGGGGTCATGTCTTCTCTACGTTGCAGACCTTCAGTTGGCTACTGCCTAGGCGTCTTTCATCTTCCTTCATCACTAAATGATTATGGGAGTATGTATGAGCCCTTTGAATCTGCTTGATGCAGATGTGGTGGATTTAATATTGAGGAAGGAGGTATTGAAAACCTCCTTCAGTATATCTACAAGAACACACAGTAGCAAAACACCAGATCATGAGAGCATATGTCAATAATAGGTTTCTGGCCAGAAGCTTCTTGACGGTTCCAGAAAAGTGAATTTGGAAGCTGTTAAACTTTTGCTGTACTTGTAGTTTTGCTAGAATCCACATGGGTATAGGCAATAAGGAGTTTAGATGATAAAAGAGGGATAAATGCAAAAGAAAAGGTGCTTTGCTGAAAGGGGAGAGCATAGGTTTTTGTTATTTTGGTTTTTTTCTTCTTCACAATTTGACACTGCTGTTTCATTCTCTCTGAAGTTGAAAAAAAGAGACGAGGGATGTAGTGGGAAAGAAATAAAATCATGTATAAGTTTTTTCACCATTCTTTTCATGTAATAACGTAACAAAGATGTAAATTTAGCAATTGTTAAAACATGCCCATTTCAGGATAAATGTATCTGGGCTAGATTTTTAGCACATTGAGGATAAAATTAATATGTTCACAAACTTTGCTTTATCTGCCATTGACAAGATAGCATCCTGAATACTTTCAGAGTGGAGTAATAAAATTAAAGGCAGTCAACTAAGGTAGAGAAAGGTTCAGACACAACCATTAACTAATAAACCCTGGGAACAGAAAGCAAAGAGTTCAAAGAGTAACAGGCCTGCTCTTAGAAGTTAGAAAAGTACTAGGGTTGTCCATTGATTTACCAGACAACACAAAAGCTACGGAACTGACAACAGCTGGATAACCAGACTATAAATCAAATAATACCATGTCTGCTAAAGGTGCTTTATTTTCACTCCTGGTTCAGAAATGAAGGGCTGCCTGAATACAGCTTTCTCTGGTGTTGTTCCTGCTACAGATGCAGGTGGGATGGGTTCACTATGAACTTCAAACACACCTGACACAGGTGTCTGCTGCCTTCAACATTCACTGGCAATTGACCACCAATCCACAATCCAGCAGAAAGAGTTTGTTCTTGTGACATGCACTCTATTTCTATTTGGTGTCATGCTGTTTACATATCAAATTTGACCAGATAAAGAACTTTAAAAAGCTAATCTTGCTGCAGAGTTGCTCTTGTTAAGAAAATTTGGGGTTGGGAGAAAGGCAACAGTGAAAAATGGCCATTAGATAGCAAGTGCTTGCTTTCTCTCTCTGAAGGAGAGACATTAGAATTTGTGTTCTCCCTGCTATGCTTAACAGCTCGGTGATTCTATTTCCAGAATCTATGGGAGTAGTCATTTTTAATTGATTAATATGTTTTTATGTTCAATTTACATATTCATCATCATCATCATCATCATCATTTAATTACTTATTAATCGCCCTCCATCCACGATGCTCTAGGCGATTTACAAGATAAAATTGTAAAGGATAAAAATACATACATACAAATATTAATAAAATTAACATAGATTAAAAGCTCTAGTAAAGAGCCAGGTCTTGAGTGCTAGGGTAAAAGGCCCTAACTCACGCATGGCTCTCATATAGGGCGGCAAGGCATTCCATAAGGCAGGGGCAGAAATAGAAAAAGCTCTGCGTCTGGTCCTTTCCAAGTGCACTTCTCTAGGACCCGGTACATAAAGTAAGTCTCGTTGGGATGGTCGTTGCGACCTCCGATGATGGGAGAAGGAGAGACGGTCCCTAAGGTACGATGGGCCCTGGCCGTAAAGAGTTTTAAAGGTCAGAACTAGCATCTTATATAGACCACGGTAATCAGTTGGAAGCCAATGCAGATGCTGCAGCACTGGTGTTATATGGCATTTCATGGGTGTTCTTGTGAGTAGCCTGGCTGCTGCATTCTGAACAATACGGAGCTTTCGGGTCGTGGACATCGGAAGGCCAACATACAGGGCATTGCAATAGTCCAGCCTAGACGTGACCGTGGCATGGATGACTGTTGCCAAAGCCTCATCAGATAGATAGGGTGCCAGTTGCCTTGCTTGTCGTAGATGGAAAAAGGCCTGTTTGCTAGCAGCAGCGACCTGAGCTTCCATTGTCAGCTGCGAATCCAAAACGACACCCAGGCTCTTAACGGTAGGCGAAGGAGATAGGGCAGCACCATCGAAGGTGGGTAGCAAATGGGTCAGACCGGTCGAGCGGCCATGCCAGAGAATCTCAGTCTTCGCCGGGTTCACCTTCAGTCTACTAGCACGTAGCCAGTTCGCCAGAGCCTCCAGACATAAGGTGAAGTTGTCCAGGCTCCAAGCGCAGAAGGAGTTGGGTGTTGTCCGCATATTGATAGCAGTCTAGGCCGAAAATCCGAACCAAACTAGCAAGGGGTCTAACGTAGATGTTGAAGAGAAGAGGGGAGAGAATTGCACCTTGGGGTACCCCGCATAGGAGGGGAGATCTGTCAGAGACTTGATCCATATACTCCACGCATTGGCTCCGGTTTCGCAGAAATGAGTTGAACCAATTGAGGGCCTGACCACGAACTCCGGACATGGCGAGACGATGAATCTTTAGATCGTAGTCAACGGTGTCAAACGCTGTGGTAAGGTCGAGAAGTACCAGTAGCGCTGATCCGCCGCTATCAGACTGGCGACGAAGTTCATCTGTAATGGCAACCAGGACTGTCTCCGTCCCATGGCCAGGGCGGAAGCCTGACTGGAAAGGGTCCAGGCCGGCTGTATCATCCAGAAATTGTTGCAATTGTCCCAGTACAGCCCGCTCTATCATCTTACCCAAGAATGGGAGGTTGTAGACAGGACGATAGTTGACAAGGGTCATGGGATCCAAGCTAGGCTTCTTTAGCAAGGGACGAACCCTTGCCTCCTTTAGGTTGTCCGGGAAGACCCCCTGTTCAAGAGAGCCATTGATTATATTACTCAACGGATCAAGTAGACCTTCCAGGCAGCTCTTCACCAGCAAGGAGGGACACGAATCAAGGGAACAGGTGGTTGGTTCTGCAATAGCTAGGATTCTAGCGACATCTTCCTTGTCAAGCGGAGTAAATCGGTCAAAGATAGGCCCACTAAGCGGCAACAAAGTCTCAAGCTCACTTAAGGTATCAACTGTAGGGGGAAGTTCCTGCCGAAGCACGGTAATTTTATCAGTGAAAAACTTCTGGAATGCCTCTGCTGTAAGAACTGTGGTTGCTGGGTTTTGGACTAAGGGAGTCGGACTGGTCAAAGCACGAACGATTTTGAATACTTGAGCTGGGCACGATCTAGCAGAGGCTATTAAGGAGGAATTGTAAGATATTTTAGCATCCTTGACGGCTGATTCGTAGGACCTGCGAAAAGCCGTGAAAGCGGACAGTGACACCTCTTCGGGTTTCCGTCACCACCGATATTCCAGCCGCTTTCGTGCTTGCTTCATCGTCCGTAGCTCATTAGTGTACCAGGGGGAGCGATTCCTGTGAGGGCGAAGGAGGCATCTGGGGGCAATCTTATCCAAGGCAGCCAACAAACTGACATTCCAGGTGTTGACTAGCTCATTGAGAGTGACGAACACAGTTCCCAGGCCCTCAAGGGCATTCAAGAACCTAGCAGGTTCCATGAGTCTCCTAGACCGAGGAAAGATTGGTGTGGTAGGATGGGGAGGAGGAGATGGAATCTCAATCCGGGCCTTCAGGACAGCGTGATCAGACCAGGGAACATCAATTACCGCGGATAGAGATGTTCGTACTCCGATATTAAAAATCAGGTCCAGATTCATAAATAACGGTGAAACAAATCTATATGCATGTATATATATTCATATTTGGTTACTCTCTCCCTTCCTCTCACCCCTTCCAGTTTAGTGACTTCCCATCCCTTCAGTTGGAAACATTCATATATAATTCTGTTCTTCCTTCTTATTACATTGGTTTTCTGTTCTTCCCTCTGGCCTGATATTTATTATTTAGAAATTCCCTACACAGATTCTAAAAAGTTACAACATAGATACATGGGAAAAATGTGGACTACTGGCTTAAAAAAATGTGATGCTACAATCTTAAAGAAATTTTTTAGAAAATGATGACTAGGTGGTACCTGATCCCAGCAAAACTAGCTAAAACGTATAAGGGGAGAAACAACAAATGCTGGAAATGTAAAGAACAGGAAAGAACTTTCTTCCACATATGGTGGACCTGTAAAAAAGTAAGAGAATTCTGGGGCAAGATACAAAAAACACTACAAGAATTTCTTTTCATTTAAAGATACAATTGGAGCCCAAATTATGTTTATTGGGAATGTCAAATAACCTCCTAACAATAGAAGAATGGATAGTTAAAGTCTTTAAAATAGTAGAAATGGACAAATTAGCAATGATGGACAAAGAAAAAAACACAAAAAACTTTATCAAGGACTAGGAACCATTTCTAAGCTATGTAAAAGCAAGGAAAAGGAAAAGTGTTTTTTATAGAAGGGGGTAGTACTTTTGACGACGACAACAACAACAACAACAGCAGCAGCAGCAGCAATAATTTATTAGCCATGTCTTTTTATGGCTCAAGGCACAGCACAAGACAGTTAAAATATCCAGATAAAACACAATATGTTCCCAGACTTCACACAGATGAAACTACAGATAATAGCAAACCCGATTGAAATGAAGGATTTTAGCTATTCTGAAGGAGCTAGAAAATGCCCAGAAAGGACATATTTTTTGAATATGGATAAATAAAACTGAGTTAGTTCCATGAATACAGTGGTTGTGAATGTATGCCAATCTTCTTCCGCAGAGATCTTTTCTAGTTAACTAGGAATTAACTACATGTGCTGCCTTCATCTTAGTTATCTAAAGAAACACTATCTTATACATCTTGTATTGTGACTGCATTCAATCTGCTTTAGGTAATCATCTGGGATTTCCTTGGGAGTATATCACAGATTCAGTAACTGCACACCAACTTTCCTCAAAATGACCATTCCCACGAGTACCAAACCCCTCTGCAAAGCTGTATCAAGAAGCTTTTTGGCATATTGCAAGGGGCATGCTCACAGCAATCTGCTAGGCATGTCACTCAATGGTGCATCTATCATGAGGACCAGAAGAAGGGTTATGCAAGGTCAGACCAAAGATCTATCTAATAAAATATTCTGTTCACACAAGGTCTTCATAAGCAGGACATGAGTGCAATAGTAACCTCTGTTTAGTGTTCTGCAGAAACCGGTTTTGAAAGGAATATTGTTTTTGGTACAGCAAATAATATATAGCCATTCTGACAATTTCCAGTCCTTTAGATATATCTAGAAATGTTATGGGCATCTAATTGTTGCCACTGATTTGTTATGGGCATCTAATTGTTGCCATTATTGTAAGCCCTGAGTTCCTTCAGGTGAGAAGGGCAGGATATAAATGTGAGAAATAATAAATAAATGTGCAATCAAAATAATACTTATGTTTACGTGGGCAGTGGCGACCAACCTCCCCCCGCCAGAAACCCACAAAGACAGACAGATACAGTAGGTCTGGGATAACTAAAGGCCACAACTTGTTTATTGGTTACAACTAGCTTTGCCCGGCTATGCGTTTCTGTGGCTTATTTATTTATTTATTTCCAACATTTATATCCCGCCCTTCTCACCCGAAGGGACTCAGGGCGGCGTACAAAATTGGCAACAATTCAATGCCTATACATAATTAAAACAGCTATAAAAACCATAAAACAATTAAAACAATATAAAAAAATATAAAAACATATGATTAAAATCCATTCCTCCAAAATCCTCGTGCTGTAGCCGTAAATCAGTCCGGGTCGTCATTATCGTTTAATCTTCAAAAGCCTGGGCACATAGCCATGTTTTCAGGGCTTTTCTAAAACTCAAAAGGGTTGGGGCTTGCCGTATTTCTCTGGGGAGGGTGTTCCACAGCCGGGGAGCCACCACCGAGAAGGCCCTGTCCCTCGTCCCCACCAGCCGTGCCTGTGAGGCAGGCGGGACCGAGAGCAGGGCCTCTCCAGATGACCTTAGGGATCTTCCTGGCTCATAGGAGGAGATACGTTCGGACAAGTAGATTGGGCCAGAACCGTTTAGGGCTTTATAGGTCAAAACCAGCACTTTGAATTGGGCTCGGTAGCATATCGGCAGCCAGTGGAGCTGGCTAAGTAGGGAGGTGGTACGCTCCCTATAAGCCGCCCCAGTTATTAATCTGGCTGCCGCCCGTTGTACTAATTGGAGCTTCCGGGCCGTCTTCAAAGGCAACCCCACGTAGAGAGCGTTGCAGTAGTCCAAACGGGATGTAACCAGAGCGTGGACCACCGTGGCCAAGTCAGACCTCCCAAGGAACGGGCGCAGCTGGCGCACAAGTCTTAGTTGTGCAAAGGCTCCCCTGGCCACCGCCGAGACCTGGGGCTCCAGGCTCAGCGATGAATCCAGGAGAACCCCCAGACTGCGAACCTGTGTCTTCAGGGGGAGTGCGACCCCGTCCAACACAGGCTGTAACCCTATTCCCTGTTCAGCCTTGCGACTGACCAGGAGGACCTCTGTCTTGTCTGGATTCAGTTTCAATTTGTTCGCCCTCATCCAGTCCGACACAGAGGCCAGACACCGGTTCAGGACCTGAACAGCCTCCTTAGTGACAGGTGGGAAGGAGTGACAGAGCTGGACATCATCTGCGTACAGATGACACCGAACCCCGAAACTCCTGATGATCTCTCCCAGCGGCTTCATGTATATGTTGAACAACATGGGGGACAGTACTGAACCCTGCGGGACCCCACAAGTCAATGGTTGTGGGGCCGAGCAGGTGTCCCCCAATGACACCATCTGGGAACGCCCCTCCAGGAAGGACCGGAGCCACTGCAAAACAGTAACTCCGAGACCCATCCCGGCAAGGCGCCCCAGAAGGATACCGTGATCGACGGTATCGAAGGCCGCTGAGAGGTCCAGCAGAACCAGCAGGGACACACTCCCCCTGTCCAGTTCCCGGCGTAGATCATCGACTAAGGCGACCAAGGCTGTCTCGGTACCATGCCCCGGCCTGAAACCAGACTGCGCCGGATCTAGAAAATCAGTGTCAACCAAGAATGCCTGGAGTTGTGCGGCCACCACACGTTCCACGACCTTGCCCAAAAAGGGGAGATTGGAAATAGGCCAATAGCTATCCAATTGAGTGGGGTCCAGTGATGACTTCTTCAACAGCGGTTTGATCACAGCCAATTTAAGGCTCGCTGGAAATATGCCTTCCCGAAGGGAGGCATTCACCACCACCTTCACCCACTCGGCCAATCCCCCTCTGGCTTCTCTCACTAGCCAGGATGGGCAGGGGTCTAGGATGCATGTGGTAGCCCTCACCTCTCCAAGCACCTTGTCCACGTCCTCAGGCTGAACCAATTGAAACGAATCCATCAAAATAGGACAAGCAGGTGCTCTTGCTACATCCTCGGAGACTGCCGTTAATATGGTGTCAAAGCCAGAACGGATCAAAGCGACTTTGTCCGCAAAGAACCGAGCAAATGCTTCACAGCGGGCTGCCGAGTTGTCAGGGATCCCGTCTTGAGGGACGGGATATAACAAACCTCTGACAACTCGGGACAGCTCTGCCGGACGGTTCTTTGCAGACGCAATATTAGCTGCAAAGAAAATGTTCTTTGCAGCATCTATTGCCGCGGCATATGCCCTAAGATAGGAACACAGCCGTGTTCGGTTTGGCTCGCTTGGCTCCGAACGCCACACACCCTCTAGTCCCCTCTTCTTTCGCTTCATCGCTGCCAACTCCTCGGTGAACCAAGGAGATGGTTTAGCTCGGGTACTTGAGAGGGGACGTTCCGGAGCGACCGTGTCTATTGCCCTAGCCGCCTCCTTGTTCCAGAGGGCGACCAGAGCATCGACAGGGTCACCAGCCGAGGTGGCGGGAAATTCCCCAAGAGCCGTCAGGAATCCATCCGGATCCATAAGCCTCCTGGGGCGGACCATTTTGGGTCCTCCACCCCTGCGGAGGTTGGGGGGCGCAGTGATTCTAAACCTGATCAGGTGATGGTCGGTCCATGGCAAAGGAGCGATGGTGAGCTCCTCCACACCGCCACCTTCCTCCCATCCCTGGCAGAAAACCAAGTCAAGTGTGTGCCCTGCTCTGTGGGTAGGGCCAGATACTAATTGGGACAGCCCCATGGTTGCCATGGCGGCCATGAAGTCCTGAGCCGCACCGGAGGGAGTGGCCTCGGCATGGACATTGAAGTCCCCCAGCACAATGAGCCATTGGGACTCCAAAGCCAGGCCCGAGACCACCCCAGCTAGCTCAGGCAGGGAGACTGTAGTGCAGCGGGGTGGTCGGTACACTAACAGAATCCCTAAACTGTCCCGGCTCCCTACCCTCAGATGAGCACACTCAAACAAGGTAGACTGCGGGATGGGGCACCTGGTCAGGGGGATGGACTCCTTATAGACCACTGCAACCCCTCCTCCCCTCCCTCCAGATCTTGGTTGGTGCTGCACGGTATATCCTGGTGGACAAAGCTGGGTGAGGTTAACTCCCCCAGCCTCGTCCAACCAGGTCTCCGTTATACACGCCAGGTCTGCCCGCTCATCCAGGATGAGGTCCTGGATGATTGCAGCTTTACCGTTGACAGACCTGGCGTTCAGCAGCACCACCTTCAGATAGGAGGGTCCGCCAACCTGGGCACCCAACTTTACTATGTCAGGAGGCCGTTTTAGATCTACAAGCACTCTATTTCTCACCCTAGGCCGAATTAAGTTATGCCTCCCTTTCCCATATCTCCCCCTCCCCTGGATAACTTTGATGGGGGCCCCCCAGCTGCTAAATGCACACCCTCTCCCTACATGGTCTACCATAGTTGTAGACTCACTTTCACACGTGAGGATCATATTACCGCTGCTTCCTACTCCTACCTCCTTTGAGGGTTATACTGATGTTCTGATTGGAAGCAGTAGTATACTCAGCGTAGGAGTTAAGATGTTAATTTCTTTACCCCAACCCTATAAGAGTGCTCCAGTGCTTCAGTGTTGTTTATATTGTTATCTATGGATGGTAATTGCACTGGCCCAATGGCCTCTAACCACTGCCCTCCCTTCCCACCCTCCTATTTGTGTCCCTGACCCTTAATTAATACTCTAGCTACTAACACACCTTGATCACTACAGATGTTGACTGTGGTTGTAACGACCTAAGTGCCAAAGTGCTATAGTGCTTAATTCAAGTCCAAAGAAGGGTCCAGCGATAGGTATTTGATGTTATCATAATAAATATTGGTGTAATATAGGTGGTAAGCGGTTTAGTTCATAAAGTGCAGTGCAGCAGTTCAGTTCTACTGGAAAGTGCTTATTGGTGCCCCTTCTACACTTAAAAGTGCATTAATGACGACAACACTGTCCCCACAAAGTGTTTGACGAACATCTGGTTTTTAAAGTGCTCAGCAGGCAGCAGCTCAATAGGACAGAAGCTATATAAAGTTCTTTCCCCTGTAGCCAAAGGTTGGATGGTCCCTTAAGTAAGCTCCACTGCCCTCTTTCTCCAAGGTGTTTCTGGAGTTTGGCAAGTTCTTTCCCCTCCGCTCTTATCCACACACTGGCGTGGAGTGGGGGAGGGAGGCTGCAGAGCTGTAGCCAGAGGCTGGATGGTCCCTTAAGTAAGCTCCACTGCCCTCTTCCTCCAAGGTGTTTCTGGAGTTTGGCAAGTTCTTTCCCCTCCGCTCTTATCCACTCACCGTTGTGGCGTGGGGGAGGGAGGCTGCAGAGCTGTAGCCAAAGGCTGGATGGTCCCTTAAGTAAGCTCCACTGCCCTCTTCCTCCAAGGTGTTTCTGGAGTTTGGCAAGTTCTTTCCCCTCCACTCTTATCCACTCACCGTTGTGGCGTGGGGGAGGGAGGCTGCAGAGCTGTAGCCAAAGGCTGGATGGTCCCTTAAGTAAGTTCCACTGCCCTCTTCCTCCAAGGTGTTTCTGGAGTTTGGCAAGTTCTTTCCCCTCCGCTCTTATCCACACACTGGCGTGGAGTGGGGGAGGGAGGCTGCAGAGCTGTAGCCAGAGGCTGGATGGTCCCTTAAGTAAGCTCCACTGCCCTCTTCCTCCAAGGTGTTTCTGGAGTTTGGCAAGTTCTTTCCCCTCCGCTCTTATCCACTCACCGTTGTGGCGTGGGGGAGGGAGGCTGCAGAGCTGTAGCCAAAGGCTGGATGGTCCCTTAAGTAAGCTCCACTGCCCTCTTCCTCCAAGGTGTTTCTGGAGTTTGGCAAGTTCTTTCCCCTCCGCTCTTATCCACTCACCGTTGTGGCGTGGGGGAGGGAGGCTGCAGAGCTGTAGCCAGAGGCTGGATGGTCCCTTAAGTAAGCTCCACTGCCCTCTTCCTCCAAGGTGTTTCTGGAGTTTGGCAAGTTCTTTCCCCTCCGCTCTTATCCACTCACCGTTGTGGCGTGGGGGAGGGAGGCTGCAGAGAATCATTTGTTGGTCAGGTGGAATAGCAGTGAATAGCCTTGCAGTCTCAAAGCCTGGCCATTTTCTGGAATAGCTGGAGTAGCACCCTCAATCATAGAATCATAGAATCATAGAATCATAGAATAGTAGAGTTGGAAGAGACCTCATGGGCCTTCCACTCCAACCCCCTGCCAAGAAGCAGGAAATCATTCAAAGCACCCCCAACAGATGGCCATCCAGACTCTATTTAAAAGCCTCCAAAGAAGGAGCCTCTACCCCAGTCTGGGGGAGAGAGTTCCACTGCCAAACAGCTTTCACAGTGAGGAAGTTCTTCCTGATGTTCAGGTGGAATCTCCTTTCCTGTAGTTTGAAGCCATTGTTCCGCGTCCTAGTCTGCAGGGCAGCAGAAAACAAGCATTTTAAATGATCCTTTGGAATGTAACGTGCTCTCCTCTGTCTGGCGCCCCCTTGTGGCCTCCACCGGAATAATAGAATAGGGTATCTGTGTAGTGTTTTTTTTTTTCCAATATGGCAGCGGCGGCGGTGGTGGTGGGGAAAGAGGCTGAGGAGGGGAGTAAGGATTATGTGTGTGCGCGCATGGCAAGGGATGAGAGGATAATGTGCGCGCAGGCGCACATCGCCTGTGGAGGCTTTTGGGGTTTTTTTGGCATTGTGGTTGTGTTTTTACTTTAATTGTGTTGTCTTGGACTTGAGGAGGGGATTTTGAGTTGTGTTGCCTATTTTCGAGGTTGAGGTGTGTGTGATTATTGTGTTTAGTGCATCGGCGCGATGTCAGAACTCATTTATATATATAGATGAGAAACAGGGTTGGCAGCCATGCATGGGTCCTGGATCAAGAATCGGTCAGCCTGATGCTAACCGATGCCAATTCACAATAGTAGGGGTCCCTAGCAGTGAGTCAACCAGTTCCAGCCTGGGACACCGGTACTGCCGCACCCCTACACCACGAGGACACAGGGCCTCCTGGGAAGAAGAACCCTGGAGAGAGGATGGTGAGGGAGGTGCGCTAGCCTCTGCAACCTCCCTGCCTAGTAAGTCAGGCAGGGCATTTCTTTGATTTTCTCTGAGAAGTTTCAGAGGTCAGCTTGCAGAAATAAAATTCTGACACCTGTCCATGGAAAGCAATGCACCTGTTTTTCCTTCAGAAAACACCTTGTTTAAATTTGTTCATAAATGGAGCTGTCATGTGTGAGGGATTGGCTTTTTACTGAAATGATATGGAGACTTCTAGTGCGTCTCAGTAATGAATGGCTGAGCCTTATGTTTTCTGTGTTCTGCTTAAATGAAACTGCTGAAGTGTTAATGTGGTCACCGATAATTTATTTAAAAAGGATCGCACTGAGTACGAAGCATAGCAAGACAGACTATCCTACTTGCCTGAAACACAATGCTAGGTAGTTACTTTGACACAAACTGTAATGTGTGTCATTTCAGCTGTGTGTACATGCAGCATCTATGAAATGTATAGCATTATAGAAATATTAGAACTTGGATATGTTTTTGAATGTGCATATTGTGACTCTTTGACATTGTCATTCCCTTCCACCCATGTATCACAGAAGCACCTTTGCAAGCATATTAAGGAGCAGCTAGGAGGGAAATGTCTTGAGCTCAACCCAGCTCTCTTTCCTCCATCCCAATTACCGCTTGTGTTAGATAACTGATTTCCCTGTTGTTTTCCATTCAGTTCTTACCCTCTGGCCTTTTGATAGCACACATCTTGCTTCCACAAATACAATTTACATTGTTAAATTTAAGACATTCACTTGGCAATACATAACGCCAGAGTCCTCACCCTTGCCCCCTGAAGTAGTTCAATTTCACTTGATTTCCTATTTTTTTAAGTGACCAAGGGATTTTTTCAATTGGTTTAGTCTTAACAATGTTGGTTACCTGTTGTGTTGAGGCTTTGGGAACTGATGCTGTTTATGAGGCTCATGGAAAAGTGTCATCCTGATTATACAGCTTTGCAAATGCGAGGCCTATCTAAAGAGATGTGTCCCCTCTCAGAATCACCACCGCACTCCTTCCCATCTGTATTCTTTGCCTTCGCTGATGGAGCCCGGTTTCCATTTAGCCATTTGTAGCTTAGCCAGCACCGCATTTAAAGCTTCAAGGATTTTTCTGCAGTGACCTGTAAATCCCTTTCCTGGTCAGTATGCTGTCTTGCCATTCTGTATAATATCCTCCTGTTTTGGTTTGCTGGCCCCAGACTTATTATTTTGTGCTTCTCTACATTAATCTTAATTTTCCATTCACTGGTCCAGGTACCTTGAAGGCTCAAATCCCTTGTTCCTTGTTATTTCCCTCCTTCTTCAATTTCCTACCATCCTCATATTTTGATATTCTTGTGGTTCCTGTTCTCTTTCATATTATAAATGAGTTCAGTCCTTTGGAATTATCATCCAGAGCTCTTTGGAGAAGTATTTCTGATAGGCTGCGCAAGGTTTCAGCGGAGGCTATACTAATGGGTGCTGCAATGCAAAGTCTTCACGGTGTTATGTAGGCAGGAGATGGATGGAAGGCTGAAATTCAGTTCTACCTCAGATGAAGTTAGCAATGATAAATTTGTTAAAGTTTTTAACTTTTCAAGCATAGTGAGACTCTTGCAACCAAAAAGCCCCCTCTTATTACGTCAGGTTCTGATGAACAAATAATGTGCTTACCAACATAGTGAAGCCAACATGAGACATTTTAAAACATTTCTGTGACAATTCATGCACACATACACAGAGAGAGGGAGGCAGGAAGATTAGTAAAATGCAGAGCTTGGTAAAGTGACTTTTTAAATTACAACTCTCAGAATCTTCCAGCCAATTGTAAAATAATCTCTAAAATTATCCTTTTGTAGATTATTCTGTTCATATAAAGGACTGGATTCCAGCAAAACTTCCTCCTAGAGAAGGGGATGACTTCACAAACCAACAGAATCAAACATTTTATAATCATCAGAAATGAGTGTAGCACAGTTTACATCAGTTTTATCCTGATTTTAAACATGTCTATTTTTTCTATCACATCAACTTTTTAAACAAAACATCATGTTTTACAACAAATCAACAGAAAAAGCAGTCTCGACTGCGCCCCCGTATGTTTGGCGCCCGAAGCGACTGCTTAATTCGCTTCATTGTTGACCCGGCTCTAGATGAGGCTAATCAAATAATTAATGCTTTTACACACTGATATCTATAAAACACAAGCCAACAAATATTTTTCATCAGATATAATTTTAGATCATTCTTATAGAGTTCTTTGTGCTGAATTTAGATCTGTGTTTATTTTTCTCTATCATGTGTAGTTTTTGTGATGAGGCTAATGAAATAATTAATGCATTTATGCACTGATATCAATAGAATATAACTAATTGCAATCCAAACAGAGCAATCAAACATAAAAGGTACAACTGCAGTGTGCTTGCAAGTTTCAATGTCAGTCACTAGGCTTAAGTTATCTATGTTTGATCAGAAATGTTTTGCAGATGATTTTCTGGTGTATATGATATCCCAATTTTCATGGTACAACATCCATGAACCTAATAGTGCCACTCCATCAACTGAATATCTTGGTGGAAGCATTCTCCCTGCTCAACGCTCACCATGCCAAGATTTTCAGGAAAGAATTCCAGGTGGGAGTGCAAGAAATAAATTTTCAGTGACTTGTTATAAACCAGTTTCTGGTAAACGTCAAGCAAATTCTGGATTCCTTCTTTGTATGCTGGAGACCTGTGGTTACCAAGAAAATTTTCACAAAGCCACTTGAATGTTGTCCAAGACAAAACTGAAGGCAAAGTATCTAGTCTGCAGCAAGTTATATCTTCTTACTCAGCATTACACCATCAGTAATCAGCTATTATGCAATCGAGTTCCTATTGCAAATATCATTGGGTATTGCAAAACAGGGATGCAATCATCTATTCTAGATCTACGCCTGGCTGGAGTAAGATTTTTATTTATTTATTTCGTGTCAAAAGCATTGCATAACAAATACATTTTAAAATGATGAAAAAAAGAGGAAATCAAAAGCAACTAAATAGTTTTAGACCAAAAGCGAGCAATAGCAACCGCATTGTCTGTAGCTTTAAATAACTTCTCCGTACATGAGGCAGGACATTGTGGGCAAGCATACATATGCGGAGTTGTTTGTTCTGCTCCACAGTCACACAAGGTGGAGGATTCCTATGCTGACATAGAAAACTTACTTAGGCTGGAATATAATTAATTAAACAGGATTAACAATAGCCCTATACAACATAATATGGTACAAAACATAAAAGCAGTCAAAAAGCTACACGTTATAGAGAAAAAAATAAACACAGATCTGAATTTGGCGCAAAAACTATAAGAATGACCTAAAATTATATCTAATGAAAAATACTTGTTGACTTCCGTTTTTCCAGATTCCTTTCTCCATTTCATATTGATAAAGTTCATGAACTATTTAGAATGTTTTTTATTCTTCAAAGAGAGAGCACAAGAAAGAAGAAGAGGAATTGGTAGAAGCTATCCTCTCCACGTCCTCCAGTGGAAATATCCCATATGTACAGGAGCAGCAATGGGAACTCTGGATCCTAACCATTGTTTCATGTATTTATGAAAAAGTGTTGTTATTTTTAGAACTTGGGCCCTGTGTATAAAAGGCTTTACTTTCCCAATGACAGCCTATCCACTTCAGAACAGATGCTCACTTCTTCAATTTAAGCATGAAGAGATTTTTATAGCAAAAAAGGCTTTTGGTTCTGCCCAGTAATATTGTTGGCATTGATTTGAAGGGACTTTTAACTTCCAGCCCTACTTGGAAATGTTGATTGAATTTGGCAACTTCTTCATGCAAAGCAAATGGTGTACCATTTTACTACAGTGGTTCTACTAAAGTATCATTTTCTATTTTCCTGAGCCATCATCTGGTGAATAAAAATCTGTCACTATATATTTTAAAATACCAATAGCCACAATACATCCATAAATACAAATTGTAAATATGAATGAATGGGTGGGACTTTAAAAAATGTCCTCTTGGTTATTTAACTACAGTAGAGTCTCACTTATCCAACATAACTGGGCCGGCAGAACGTTGGATAAGCAAATATGTTGGATAATAAGGAAGAATTAAGGAAAAGCCTATTAAATATCAAATAAGATTATGATTTTACAAATTAAGCACCAAACCATCATGTTTTACAACAAATTTGACAGAAAAAGTAGTTCAATACGCAGTAATGCTATATAGTAATTACTGTATTTACGAATTTAGCACCAACACATCACAATGTATTGAAAACATTGACTACAAAAACATTGACTACTAAAAGGCAGATTGCGTTGGATAATCCGGAACGTTGGATAAGTGAATGTTGGATAAGTGAGACTCTACTGTATGTCTACTTTTATTCAGATTCTTTTTTTAATTTTTACAAGAACACTAACCCTTCCTTCCTTTTAAACAAAATGAGAAACCTTTCTACTGGAATGTGTTTGTGATTTGATCGAATACTGAAATGAAAAGAACTTCATTTGGAGAGCTATGGAGAGAATTAAGTCAGGGCTTCCACAAAGCAGTCTGGATCTGAATCAGAAACTTCTCATTAGTGAGATTCAAAGGGATAGTGAGGAAACCAAGATGGAGAGAGAGATCAGAGGGAAGAGGATATATATGGTAGTTTTCTGATATAAATATACTGCATTAAATTAGTCATTCTCACAAGGGAGAAAGAATAATGTAATAAATCTCCCTGCTGCAAGATGTTTTTGAAAACAATGAATCCTATGCAGTTTTTAAATAAAATCTCTGCTTTCAGGGTGGTGGGAAACTGGGTCCCCTTCCACACAGCTGAATAAAATCTCACATTATCTACTTTGAACTGGAATATATGGCAGTGTGGACTCAGATAACCCAGTTCAAAGCAGATATTGTGGGGTTTTCTGCCTTGATATTCTGGGCTATATGGCTGTGTGGAAGGGCCCTGAGTGAACATCAGGGAGGCTATAGGCTTCCACAACCCCTTTTCAGCTCTCCCAGCCTGCTCCTGAAACACAACAATGCAGTCAATTACACTAATTGATGGGTTATACAATTACCCCCAATCTGTGATATTCTCTATTCTCTGTTACAGCCACCCATTTCCATATTAGAAAGAAGTTCTTTTGGAGACCTCTACCAAAAGATGCATTGTAACAGACGTTTTGTTCAAATTGTACCATGCTGTCTTGCTATTTTGATATTTGTTCTTGTCCTTCATAAATTTTATTGTTTACTGAAAATAAACCTGTTAGAAATACAAAGAGAAGAAATTACATAAACAATCCTTTAATCTCTCATAGGGTTGACAATCTGCATCCAATGTGCACATATTCAACTTTGATAAACATATCAGTCTCATTTAGTGTCTAAATAGGGGGATTTTACTGAAGAATTTCAATTATTACTCTTCCTTCAATGTCCCCCAGATGTGGTGCTGCATTGTGTATACATACCTGACAATATTGTTCAAAGCCTCTTTAATGTAATACTGTAAGAACGGTGAACTTTAACTTTTTAAATGTACCTATGAGAAACAGATCCATGATAAGTTTGATGCTATCCCACTTTAAGATGATCTCAGCTCTTAAAATATGATGGTTTTAGTTGGATTAAGAGCCTATACTGCTGCCAACAAGAACTTAGGGTGCCTCTTCAAATTGCTGCTCAAATTTTCCTAACAATTGCCACATGTTGAACAAGATTTAAGGGTCATTAAATATGGATGCCCCTATTTTGTGCATCACTTGAAAGGTCTTTGTTTCTGTCCTGGAAAATAGAAAAGTCAGAATAAGATGTAAGTGTAATAGCAGGACACTTCAGCAAAAAAAGAACCATGTTGGTTCTCATTTGGGGACAACAGCTACATGTTCAGCTGCATCTTGATGTTGTTAGGTAATGTTTTCTGGACTAGGTAACAAAAATATATTAGACTGAACAAAGTTCTGCACTCAGATTTGTGCATAAAATATCCCACATAGATCTATGAATGCAATCAAGATTAAAGGGTACAGAACATTTTTGGATCCATGATCATAGATGAGATGAAAAAGAATTCAGGTTGGACACTTTTTTGCAGATTACAAAGAGTAGATAATACAGTCCTGTCTGGAAATTCTAGATCTTACTGTGATTTTGATCCTATTTTGAGTAGACAGTGATGTAACATGACTACTATTTCTTTAGGGTATTATAATTCTTGTGGAATTCAAAGGTAAAAAGTAAGAGAATGTAGGGACTTTTTTGATCTTAAGATCCAGGACATGAATAAATACAATGACAATTACTAGCAGTAGCACTCCTATTATTTAGAGCTTTTTGCTGCCGCGGCCTGGTCGGCTGGGCCAGGGCGCATGGCACGGGAGGTGGGGCCCTGTCTGGGCGGCCTGTCTGGGCGTGCTCCGCCTCCCGCGCCACGCGCCCTGGCCCCGCCTCCCACGCTGCGTGAGAGGCGGGGTCAGGGCAAGCTGCGTGGGAGGCGGGGCCAGGGTTGGCCCCGCCTCCCACGCAGCTTGCCCTGGCTTGGCTGGCCTTGCCCAGCTGGCCAGGCTGCAGCAGGAGTCCTCCAGGCTGCGGTGAAGGCCTGGCTGGGCCTTCACTATGGCCTGGAAGGACTTTCCTCTCACTGTGTGAGAGGTGAGGTCAGGGCGCGTGATGCAGGAGGCAGGGCCAGGGCCAGGAGGCGGGGCCAAGTCTGGCCACGCCCCGCCTCCCGCGGTGCATGGCCACGCCTCCCGCTTAACACTTTAAATTACCTTGGGCCGGCTCTGCTTCCATATGATGCAACAATGGCAGCTTATATTATAATTTTGCAGTATGAAACAAAACATATGGTTTGTGATGTAATCTAGTATGATCTCCAAACTGTGATATGAGAGCTGTTTCCCCATGAATGAAACTCAACCATTTCATAATTTGGAGCAGAGAATGTGAATACCTGGATTTTGCTTCTTTATTCTCTAAAGGATATTTCACATACCTGAATATGAAAGTTTAAATCTTCTTTTGTGCAAGACATAAACAAATCTCTGCCTTTATTATTGTGTCATTGGGATGAAATCAGTCCTTCATCTGATTTTTGTTGGAAAGGAAGCAATGGATGTTCCCAGAGGATGTGCTTCCCCCCATATGTTTGTTTTAAAATCCCTTTCTTTAGAACAACTGCTATCCTATAATAACTTACAGAAGTAGTTAAGCACTCAGTAAATTGTTCTGTGTAAGATTTTATTTATTGTTATTTTCTTTAAAAGTTCTGGACTCTCAAAATCATAGAATTCCAATGCTCAGTTCCACTCTGGTTTTCTTAAAAGACAATTTGAAAGGAACCAGCCTTTCAAATGCTGATGTTTCGGACTTAAAGAAACATCATCAAATAACATGAACAATCATTTAAAGAAAGCAAAGGGACTCAGATAACTGAGAATAAGTTGAACATGCAGATATTTACTGAAGACATTTTTACTGTGATCTATAAACAAAGCTATCTGTGGCTGGCTTGTAAATTCAGTTAGTAATGAGACAGTCTTCATCTGAAGGTTTATCATTTGAAAAACATGACACAAAAAGAAAACGGCACAGAGAATAAGATTATCTGTATCCATTGGGCATTGAGGAGCGATGTAAGGGGATCGGATGGAAGGGAAGGATTGGGAACTGTCTCTCTCACTGGGGTGGGATTGGACAGGGTAGGGAAGACTTTCCAAACTTTCATATTTCTTAAATTATACTTCATTCCCAAGTTAAACCATATTCAGTGCAAGAGGTTTGGGTCTTTTACAGTGATGAAAGTGATCCTTAATCAAGTCTGGGGATGGAAAGGGGGAAAGGCTGCCTGCACTTGCTGAACAAGGCGTGAGTTGGCATGTGTGTAATTTCAGGGGGTGGAGGAGATGGAAGGATGAAAGAAACCTGTCACTTACCTTAAAAAGGCCATCCCCCCCCCCACACACACACAGAAGGAGAGAGAAAAGGGGAGACAGGGAGAGAGAAAGAGAAATACAGTCTGTTTAAGCCATGATATTTGAAATTCCCATAATAATAATAAAACTTTATTTATTTATATTTATGTATCTCCCGGATGGGACTCAGGGCGGTTTACAGTCATAAAAGCAACACAAACATTACATAACAACATAATACACATTATTAAACAAAGTAAAATAATACAATTATAACAATAAATCACACTTACATGACCAGATCAAGGGGACGGGAACCCATGCCCAAGAAATTCTCATGCTCACTGGGAGGAGGGGAAAGGATTACATGGGATGTAATCAAATGGGAGAGCAAGGTAGATGGTAAGGTTTTAAGTGACTTTAAAGAGTAGAATCTATGTGGCTTTCAAAATCAATTTTGAATTGAAATGGGTAATGTAATGTTAGCAGGATCAAATTTCAGGCAGAATAATTCTCACTAAAGCTGGGATATATCATAGAGTCCTAGAATAATAGAGTTGGATAAAACCACATTAGCAATCTAGCCCAACCCTGTCATGAAGGAAAAGCACAATTAAAGCACCCTTCACAGATGGCCATCTAACCTCTGTTTAAGAACCTCATCACACGGGGCTTGGGAAATATCCTAGGATGATTTCTTGCTAGTCTAGTGACAAATGGGCAAGCTGCCCATCCCATGATGTTGCTGGACTTCCATTGGAGGCCCTGCCCACAACTGGAGTGGAAGAGTATGATGCTTCCCTCCCAATTTGGGAGCCTGCTCATGTTGTGCTGGCTCCAATGGAGCGAGCACAGATCCCCACTGCTTGAGTGATTCTTCCCATGTGTGATTGGGGGGGGGGGGGGGGGTCATCATGAGATGACGATTCGCTCCTTTTCCCCTTGGTTCTGCTGTGAAGCCAGGCTAAGTGGGTCGCTTTGCCTGGCTCATGTGATAAGGTCATAAAAGCCTCCAAGGAAGGATCTTCCACCACACTCTGAAGCAGAGAATTGCACTGCTGAACAGCTCTTACAGTCAGGAAGTCTTCCTAATGTTCAGGTATAATCTCTTTTCCTGTGATTTGAATCAATTGCTCCAAGTCCTAATTTCCAGGGTAGCAGAAAACAAGCATGATCCCTCTTCCTTTTGACAACCTTTCAAATATTTAAACATGGCAATCCTCTCAATCCTCTCTTCTGTAGGCTAAACATGCCCAGATCTTTAAGTTGCTGCTCATAGGGCTTGGTCTCCAGATCTTCTATAATTTTTGTTGCCCTCCTCTACACTGATTCCAGGTGAGGTCTGACTAAAGCAGAAAAGAGGGTCACCTTTACCTCCCTTGATGATGATGGTATAATAATAATAATAATAATAATAATAATAATAATAATAATAATAGTAATAATAATAATAATAATAATAATAATATATTCTACCCTATCTCCCCAAGGGGACTCAAAACGCTATACTCCTTTTGATGTATCCCATCCATTATTCTCCTTTTGTGTGGATTCAGCTATAGTCAGGCCCCTTCTACACTGCCAGATAATCCAGGTCATCAAAGCAGAAAATCCATGTTATCTAATGTGAACTGGATTATTTTAGAGCCCTTCCACACTGCCCCTCTATTCCAGGATCTGATCCAAGATTATTTGTTTATCCCAGATTATCTGGCAGTGGGGACTCATACATTCCAATTTAAAGAAGATAATCTAGGATCAGAGCCTGGGATAAAGAGCAAGCAGTGTGAAAGGGACCTTAGTCTATATTGCCATATAGTCCAGTTCAAAGCAGATAATGTGGATTTTATACAGCTGTGTAAAAGGGTCCCCAGTTAGTGGTTGATGAAGAGCAGGAAGAGGCAGGGAAGCATCATGTTATGTCCTCATAGCCCAGTGCACAACAATATTATCTTTTCGCTTCTGTAGATGATCCCTGGGATAACAGGATACTGCCTATAATGATCAGTTTCCTGAGGGCAATGCATCTTCACAGACATCACTAACAAATAGAGATGATGACCAGACAGGACAGACTCTCTAGCAAAGGAAAGAAAAACTTTGTTGATTCTGTCTTACAATACAGATATATCACTGAAACCTAATATCTTTTAGACCCATATTTATGAGGTGCTCTAGAAAGTCTATTATCAAGGCAGTGAGACTGTGGAACCAAAAAAAGCTCTTTAAAAATTATAGCCTGTTTAGGCGTCCAAAATAAGATATGATGTTTCTCATAAAAACAAGATGGGGGAAAGGAGGGGACTAGCTGCTTTTTGTGGCTTTCCTCCACTATTCTGTTTCAAAGAAATGCCAATATTGTTAATCAGAACTTAGATCTTGTTCACAGAATGCACACACATTCTTCTTATTCTTAGTTGTGCAGTAAATTGTTGTTTTGTACCTTCAAGTCATTTCTGATTTATGACAACCATATCACTGGGGTTTTTTGTTGCAAAATTTGTTCAGAGGAGGGCTGCTCTGCCTTTATTGAGGCTGAGAGAACGTGACTCAAGGTACCCAGGAGGGTTTAATGGCTGAATGGTTTTTCAATCCCTGGTTTCCTGATGTCATCGCTAAATGCTTAAAACACTACATGGGTTAAACCATTCCACTGACTTGAGTTTTCCTAGCAGGTATAAGAAAGCTCAAAAGGACTAAGGACTTCCCAAGTTGTTGAATACTCCTTTAATAACAACAATAACACCTTACCATGGAGTCTTATCAGTTACAAAGTTAATTGGAAATGGAACTCAGAAAATAACGTAATTATTATTCGGTCAACTGCTTTCTTGGGAATGTGCAACACATTAATATGTCATGTTAGACCTGATGAGTTCACAAAAGTCGAGTGAAATCATAGCCTACAACTATAGTATTCTTGCATCTGATTACATCAGTTGCAGTTTCAGTTGAAGGCAATTGAGCAATAAAATGAAATCAAGCTTTATTGGTGCATTTTTCTATAGCTCAGGTGAAGAATTCAAGATGAGTATGGCGTAGCTCTTAAGCTTATCGTTTGGTCATTTTGAGCTCAGTTGACAGAAGGATCATAAGGGTAGCAGTAATTGAAGTTTACAGTGTTTGTACATATTAGGTGACTTGTAGCTTAATGCCATAAGTATAGGGAAAATAAATTACCAGGTCATTAAAAGGCTTTAGCTATTCATGCAGCATTAAAGAATAATAAAGGGGATAGTAACATTTCTCAAAAACACATAAAAACCACTTTTCAATTAAGAACATAATAGGTTTGCCTTGGTGTTATGTTACTGTCTCTTGTGAGTTTCTAAGAAATTATTAGTGCAATAGCCGTGGTTTCAAAGACATGCACAGAGAGACTCATAGGGATGTGGGGTGGGGAAGGAGTAACATAAATTCTCACAAGCAGGTTTAGACAGGCTCTCTGCAACTTCATGAAGAAACTGAGCAATTCTTCACTGTGAAAGCTGACCGAAGGCTTGGAAAATGAGAATGCGTGCATATAAGTTTAGTAAGTCTCACTGGCTAGACTGCACTTAATCAGGAACAACTGAGCAAATATGCCAGCAATGGAAATTAGTGTCAGGGGTAGAGAAACGATTCCAGCACAGTGAGAGACATGAACCAGTCCCTTCAGTAATGCTTGGTTTTCCCCCATTTTGTCCTCTTTCTCTTTTCTGTGGCGAAAAGCAGAATGGGTATTTGTCTCTCAGGCATTTCCACGCTTTTTTAAAAAAATCTTTATTAGCTCTTTTTTCATATATGTTAAAATCCACGTTCTTGTTTCTATGTTAGTTCTATTTCTAAAGATGATTCTGATATTTTTTGATAGCAAAATGGATAGCATCAGAAATGGTGTTTCCTAGATTCCGGAGAGGCTGTCACTTTAAAGAAGGTAGAGGTAATAAAGAATAAATCTTTATTTAAAGGATGTAGGGCTATCTTGCGGTAGTGTATGACTTCAACATCTCCTAAAATGCTAGATTTCTTGTGGGAAAACAAATTATGAATAAAGGTAGGCTTAGCTTGCCCATCACTAATTGTAGAAGAGGGAGAACTAGTCTCTCTGTGTAGTTCTCCACTCCACACCTAGCATAATTTTACATTCAGTACAGTACACCTTTCTTATCTATGTGGAATGTGTTTCAAGACCATCTGTAGTTTCAGGAAACTGTGAATAATAGCAAACTCTATAGTTTGATTAAACTTGAGCTGGAAGCATACTGTAGAATCCCACTGGAGGACTCAGAAAGGCCCACAAACACTTCTGTGTGGGAGGGAGATATATTTTGGAGCATGGGTAAATAAAGCTGTGGATATCGAATCTGTGAATAAGGCAGTTGTAATATACATACAAAGTACACACTATCCCAATATCTGCTGGAAAACAAACTCGGCCAAGATGTCACGACCCAGGCAGCAGAGCACCAATAACCATACACAGAAGCCAGAATCTATCTAATATCTTTATTAAGGAAATATATAAAGTTAATAAAAGCAAGCGTATGAATTAGTCCAGGAGTAGACCTTTCAGGAAAGGTCAAAATTAGTCCAAGGAAACAATGTCCAATATGAAATATTAAGGTCCAAAGTTGTAATCCAATAACCGAAACACTCACTTGCCAAGCAAATGAGGGGAGATGACAAGGTCCTTTAGTCCATGAACTTGAGCAAGGCTAGGAAATAACTTGATTCTTGGAACACAAGGCTTGATTCAAGGCAACAAGGAAACGAGGAGCAAGAATAGGATCCGTGGAATTACTTGGCGAGGTCCGGAAAACAAGGCAAGATCCGGAGAGTAAAACAAGGCTGGAAACGAAGGCTTGAAATCGGGAACAAGGCTTGAAACAGGAACGAGGCTTGGAAACGGAGTAGCTGTCCACACACGCTACTCCGGTAGCTGACGAATTGACTCCGCAAGATTCCTTTGTGGGTAAAACACCTAAATAGGGTCCCGTTTTCCCGCCAAAGAGCAGTTCTCTGGAGAACCAGAAACGAAAGCTATTCTCTGAGTCCAGATGTGTGACTCCTTAAAGTTTCCCATGGAAAGCAGACTTAATCAGCTGAATGCTTAGCGGCTATCCTCGCACTCCTGCGAGAGGCCGCTTGAACTCCCCTCTGTTGTTTACAAAACTCATGGCGAGAAAACGTAGGAGATTTAGGTTCAGGGCTTGTTTGACAGACTTCTGGAAGACAAATCTCTTGCAGGTGCAAGGTTTCCAAATCTGGCTGGGAAAGTTCCAATTCTGACTGAAACGGTGAAAAACCCAAGTTTTCCTCTTCATCTAGCACCACAGTGCCAGGAACGGGACTACATGGCCCATGACTCATCACACAAGAGTACAAAGTCCAACGAATTCCTCGCTTGCCTTGCAGACAATTTTATGGTCCAGAAGGTAGAAGAGGCAACAAGGGGATTGGCTACTCTTGATCTCATATTAACAAATGTGGAAGACCTGATCAATGCAGTCGAAGTGGTCGGATCCTTAGGGGCAAGTGACCATGTGCTCCTGCAGTTTGCCATACAAAGGAAGGCTGAAACTAAGACAAGTCAAACCCACATTCTGGACTTTAAGAGAGCTGACTTCCAAAAAATGAAGGAAATACTGAGTGGCATTCCATGGACGCCAATATTAAAAGACAAGGGAGTTAAGGATGGATGGGAGTTTTTTAAAGGTGAAATACTCAAGGCACAAATGCAAACAGCACCAACAAAGAAAAAAAAATAAGACAAGTGCGAAGAAGTCAGAATGGATGTCCAAAGAACTTCTAACCGGGCTAAGACTAAAAAGAGACATGCATAAGGAGTGGAAAAGGGGAGAAATCACCAAAGAAGAATTCAAATGAATAGCCAACTCCTGTAGGGAAAAGGTTCGCAGGGCTAAAGCGCAAAATGAGCTCAGGCTTGCCAGGGACATTAAAAACAACAAAAAGTCTTTTTTGCTTATGTTGGTAGAAAAAGGAAGAACAAGGAGGCGATAGGGCCTCTGCGAGGAGAAGATAGGGTGATGGTGACAGGGGACAGGGAAAAGGCAGAACTACTTAATGCCTTCTTTGCCTCAGTCTTCTCACAAAAAGAAAGCCGTCTTCAACCTCAGCAACATTGAGTGGACGAAGGATTAGGGGAAATCCAACTCCAAATAGGGAAACAAGTTGTCCTGGAACACCTGGCCACTCTAAACGAATTCAAGTCCTCAGGGCCAGATCAACTACATCCAAGTGTATTGAAGGAACTAGCCGAAGTTATTTCAGAACCACTGGCACTCATCTTTGAGAGTTCTTGGAGAACGGGAGAAGTCCCAGAAGATTGGAGGAGGGCAAATGTGGTCCCTATCTTCAAGAAGGGAAAAAAGAACGACCCAAATAATTACCGTCCGGTCAGCCTCACATCAATACCAGGCAAAATTCTGGAAAAGATCATTAAGGAAGTGGTCTGCAAACACTTAGAAACAGATGCAGTCATTGCTAATAGTCAACACGGATTTACCAAAAACAAATCATGCCAGACTAATCTGATCTCTTTTTTCAATAGAGTTACAAGCTGGGTTGATACAGGGAACTCTGTGGATGTAGCGTATCTGGATTTCTGTAAAGCCTTCGACAAAGTCCCCCACGACCTTCTGGCAAACAAACTAGTAAAATGTGGGCTAGACGAAACTACTGTTAGGTAGATCTATAATTGGCTAAGCGAACTAACCCAAAGGGTGCTCACCAATGCATTGTCTTCATCTTGGAAAGAAGTCACGAGTGGAGTGCTACAGGGTTCCGTCCTGGGCCCAGTTCTGTTCAACATTCTTATTAACGACTTAGATGAAGGGTTAGAAGGCACAATCATCAAGTTTGCAGACGACACCAAACTGGAAGGGATAGCCAACACTCCAGAAGACAGGAACAGAATTCAAAACGATCTTAACAGACTAGAGAGAGATGGGCCAAAACTAACAACATGAAGTTCAATGGAGACAAATGCAAGATACTTCACTTCGGCAGAAAAAATGGAATGCAAAGATACAGAATGGGGGATGCCTGGATCCACAGCAGTATGTGTGAAAAAGATCTCGGAGTCCTCGTGGACAACAAGTTAAACATGAGCCAACAATGTGATGTGGCAGCGAAAAAAGCCAACGGGAGTTTGGCCTGCATCAATTGGAGGATAGTGTCTAGATCCAGGGAAGTCATGCTACCCCTCTATTCTGCCTTGGCCTGACCACACCTGGAATACTGTGCCCAATTCTGGGCACTACAATTGAAGGGAAATGTTGACAAGCTGGAATGTGTCCAGAGGAGGGCAACTAAAATGATCAAAGGTCTGGAGAACAAGCCCTATGAGGAGAGGCTTAAAGAGCTGGGCATGTTTAGCTTGCAGAAGAGAAGGCTGAGAGGAGACATGATAGCCATGTATAAATATGTGAGGGGAAGTCATAGGGAGGAGGGAGCAAGCTTGGTTTCTGCTGCCCTGGAGACTAGGACACGGAACAATGGCTTTAAACTACAGGAAAGGAGATTCCACCTGAATATTAGGAGGAACTTCCTGACTGTGAGAGCTGTTCGGCAGTAGAACTCTCTCCTCTGGACTGTGATGGAGGCTCCTTCTTTGGAGGCTTTTAAGCAGAGTCTGGATGGCCATCTGTCGGGGGTGCTCTAAATGCGATTTCCTGCTTCTTGGCAGGGGGTTGGATTGGATGGCCCATAAGGTCTCTTCCAACTCTATTATTCTATGATTCTATGATAATATACTGACTTCGATCCAGAAATGAATGTGCATTTAGTAGACCTACCTACAATCAGTGAGAACTAATTTTAGTTAGGATTACTTTAAATTCTGTTTCAGCAGATTTAATATATGTGTATTCCTTGCCTTAGAAAACTCTATGAAATTCATGGGATTGCCATAAATCAACAGGTTACATGAAGGCACAGACATGTACAATGCAGGCATGGGTATGTACAACTTGATCCAAATGTCAGGAATTCTTAGAGTGGACAACCAATACATCAATACCAATACCAAAGGTTGGGAAGCACTGTTTGAGCCTATCAAGCTCCACGAGGGTGATGTGGGGTGAATGATTATACCATGATTATATCATTAAGCTGCAAAAAATGTCTTGCCATCAAAAAAGATGCCAGGACAGGAGTCTGGAGCAGAAGTTTATGGCCTGTTACTGTGGTACCACATAGGCACACGGCTCCATCCCAGGGAGTAGCTATTGAGGAAGTGAAGAAATGAGGGCATGGCCACCTAAATCAAAAAAAAATCTGGCCTTGGAAATGAATTTTTCCTTCACTCTCCAAATTTCTAGCCTTGCTGGGAGTGAAAACCTAGAACTTTTATATTTGCTGTTCTCATGTCCTTGATAGCTTTGCCTGTCTCTTTGCTTTTGATGCCTAAAATACATTTTTTAACATTAATGTCACTGCGGTACTAGAAAACAGACCTTTAATCTTGGAATTGCCATATATATGGCTGTGTGATAAATGGAAATAATAAAACCATGATGTTTGTCCTGTGGAATGTAAAGGATTTTTAAGTACTCCTTTGCCTGCATCAAGTATGTTGTAATATTCTCTATGACTATGATACTATGATACTAAGTCAGGACATTTCTTTCAAAATGAGCACCTTTCTGTTCTCGGAAGAGAAGCATTTCCCCCCTTGAGGGATTAGGTTGTTAATCCCATTATCAAGCAAGAGTGTGGAGTGAACTCAGACCTTTTTGGAATTCAGTGGTCTTTCACAAGGTTATCTTGAACATTAAAGAAATGTGTATGTAAATTGGAGTTGAAGTTTCACACTTACTGAGTGAAAGATAGGGGAGTGCCGAGAGAGTGACAAACATGAGAGGTATCACTATCTACATTTCTATTCCAAAGGGTGGAATTTCATCAGTTTTCACCAATGAGACATAAAATGTTTCATTTCAAGTGACAATTGTATATCCTCTAAAACCTCCTTGTCTTTAAGGTGCCAAAGACACCTTGCAACCTCATCAGATGGGCCAAATTTTGTGGTGTACGCCAGTTCCTCTTCAGTTTTGCCATTGAGCCTGCTGGCTCTGACTCCACAATGTACATATTTTTCTGGCAGAGCTCCATGGCAAAAATGAAGAGGAACCGGTGTACATTGCCAACACGGGAGGCTGTCTGAAATTTTGAACCATCATCACTTCCTGTCATAGCTGCCCATATTGGGTAAGGTAAAATAGTACCTATCTGATTGGCACATAAGCATTTTCTTTGTGTGTGTTTGAATGTCATAGGTTCTTCCTATGTACCCTCATTCATATTTGGGGATACCAGTTCCCTGAACTGCTAGTCCTAGGTTTCCATAAGCTGCTACCATGGCAGTTAAAATGACAAAATAGCACTATATTTTTATAGTGAGAACTAACTCTTCCATTCTACACCAACAGTGGCCACCCAGTTGCCTCTAACAGAGTTGGAAAACATTTAGCTCTTAAGATGTTTTGGTATACAGTAATTTTATTTCTAAGGTAGTATGACCACAGATCAGCAAAACCTATTTAGGCATGAAGAAAATATTAGAATATGGATTTTCAGTGAAATGTCAAAAAAAGGCAATGCCTAGGGATACTCTTTCGTCCATCACTTCTTTATTTAAAAATGACTCTTAAACTAATAATCGGTTTCATAAAGGTTATTTGAAGTCCTCAAAATTTACCCTTTGGGCACTGTTCAGGCTTCTTTCTAATCTCCTAATAGTCTAAAATTAAGCCTTCTCTGCAGTTAAATGGTTGTGAAACAGCATTCAGAAGATTAAAATTTTTAGTTTGGATTATAGACACATCAAACAGACTGTGTACAATTGAGGCAAAGCTATAATCTCCAAAAAACATGTTTGCAACAGATTTTAACAACCTGGACTTAAGCAAAGCTGCAAGACATTTGTTAAGGAAGTGTCATGTTAAGGATGACCCTATATATATGCTTTGTAGGTTGTTTTCGTATCAATAGGGAATATTCATAGGGGAAAAGAGCATATTGAGAAGCAGCCTGCCTGCCATATGTGAAAGATATGAGCAATCTAAAGAAAGTTAACTCAACAGAAGTCCCATAGTTGTGCAGCTGGGAAGTCAAATTCTATGATAACATTTCCATCAGATGTCAAGGCAAATGCAAGAGAAGCTTCTGATCCGGGGATAACACAAAAGGGCCAGGAAGGAGAGTCACACCTGAGATGGGCTGATGAGAGAAATTGTTGCTTTTTGCAAAGGACTACTGAACAGTTCTTCATCTTGTCACACTGTATGATTTACTCATAGAAGACATCCAGCATTTTGAGTTACAATACGAAACACACACACCATTTTATTGGTTACATTTATATCTTGCCTTTCCATCAGTGAGCTCAAGGTAAGTGTTCCGTCCCCCAGGACGATGGTTTGCCTTACCTATTGGTCGTTTGTTTGTTTTCCCTCCTTTACATTTTGTTTGAGCCTCTGGCTGCAAAGGCCTAGGAAAGGTGGCTTGGAATCTGCAAGAGCTGGCTGCAGTTTTCTTTGCAGTGATTGGTCAAAGAGTGCAACATCTTAGGACCGCCCTTTTTACCAGGGTCTAGTCTCCATTTTAGAGTTTCATTCTGGCTATAGTCTTCCAACGTGCTGGAGCTGTACAAAGCTAACTGGGACAAATCATCCTCAAAACCAGGCCAATCTAAGCCTATCCAAATTAGATAAGTATTGAATTATATTGATCTGGAATAGGAAATCTAGTTAGAGGAGCAGAGTTATTCCATCGCTTCTAGAACTAATCTTTGCTGTAAAGATAGGGAAGGAAAGAGTTTCTCCTTCTAATATAGGCAGCGTGATTAGGGTATAGTGGTTTTATAATCACTTTTGCCTTCTGGAACCAGGGATAATTCTGCAACTAAAACCTATGGAAATTTGTTTCATTTTCTGCAACTTTAAGATCTGTGCCAGGTTTACAACCTTGTATGAATAAACATCCTTTTTTGAAGTTATCCAGACTCAGTCGTTCAATATCTATAGGACAGCTTATAGGGATTTGCAGTTCGCCCGGATAAAGGACAGCACGTTTCAGTTTTATAGCTTTTTATTGTCCGGCGGACGGCACAGTAAGTATTGATGGTTCTCCTCCTTCCCACTTAGTGAACCGAACAGTTCAGTTGGGACTGGATGTCCTCCAACTGTCCCAATATTTTGGAAAAGGTTCTAATTCTCCACCACTGAACATTTTCATCAAATTTTAGAATGCCCCAGTTTCTCTCCCTTCCTCCCACTTTTCGATTGTGTCCTTAGCTTATTTTACTTGCTGCAAACTGAGTTCAGAGTGCAAAAGTAGTTGGAACTCAATTAACTTGGCAGTGGGGAGAGGAGGGGGCAGAATTTTTACCTGTCCCACTAGACTATTGCAAACTGCTGCAACCTTTCCTTTATTGTGTGCTCTTCCCCATTAATAACTTCTGTGATCTTGATCACTCTGTGATTTTACTTGACCACATGTATCCCGGTTTTCAGTGGTGTATCCCTGACCTTCCAGATGTTTTGGGCTTCAGCTCCCAGAATTTCTGGCCTTTGGACAAGTTGCCAAGGGCTTCAGGGAGTTGGAGGCCCAAACATCTGGAGGGCCACGAGTTTGATACCTCTGGTTTAGGTGATGCATTTGTTACTGCTTTATGCTTTCAAGTTGTTTTTGACTTGTGACAACCCTATCACAAACTTATTACAGGGTTTTCATGGCAAGATTTGTTCAGGGGATATTGCCATAACCTTCCTCTGAGACTGAGAGAGGATGATCTCAGGAGTTTCCATGGCTGAGTAACCCTGGTGTCCTAGATTCCTAGTTCGACACTCAAACCACAACATTGTGACCCTGAAAGTCCCTCGGTCTCCAATTACTGGGCAGCAGCTACTCAGATCAGCTGGGTCTGTTCCCATCCATCTCATAGTGGAGTAGAAGCATCAGTCAGCTGCTTCCTGATGGAGAAGGGAACAGACCCCTGTTTTTCACAGTCACTGCAACCCAGAAAGTGGGGATTAGAGTGAATACATATGTGTGATGAAGAGGTAACATGCTAGGATGTCCACCTTAACCATGGTCAGTAGCTGCATGATTTCTCAAAGAAAGCTATATGCAATGAGAATTAAAATACAATACTTATGTGGTCCCTTAAATAGAAAACAGGGTGGATAATGCACACATTTGTAAGTTACCAACACTGTCTAAAAGGTTTTAGAGTATATTGGCTTTCAGAGCTGCTCCCCAGATGTGAACTATCATGCTAAATGCCCTGTTCCAAATGGGTACAGAGTAGGACCAGATGATCACAAGGATGTGAGTCTGTGGTTTGCTGTGCGCCCATAGATACACAATGTAAATGAAAGCTGTTGCAGTGCATTGGAATCCACAAAAGCCAGTGCCAAATAGAAAATTATTAGTCTTTCAGGTGTCACAATGTTCTTTGTTAAAACAAATTAGTTCAGCTGTTCTGGGAATATACTGAAGGCCAGGTGTCAATTGGCTGTTTGCCTTTCAGCTCCCCCCCCTCTCCCCCCCCCCCCCCAAATTAAAATTAGGTGAAAAGAATAGTTCTTGAAGCAGTTCAGGAAAAGTGATTGCAGAACATTGATGCTGTATAGGACAAATTTAGATGCCCCTTTGCAAACCTTTCTTTGAGCTGTCACTTTACAAGTTTTATTGATTTAAAGCTTAGCTTATTTAACCCAAAGCCTTGTATTTACATTTAGCCAAGGTACTTTACCAATCACAAGTAAATCCTTTTGATCCCGCGGCTGTCAGGGGTCACTAGAGAAATGAGTTCGAGATATAACGTTCTAGTGAGCTAACTATGCAGAAAAAATACATTAAATAAACTTTAGAAAATCTCACCTAGGACCACTCCAGTTTCTGTTTGACCAGAAAACATTGTGTTGCCTCCCTCCTCCTCTTCTTCATTACTGAAACTTCATTCTTAACATTAACGGATAGAAACAGAGGCATTGGTATTCTCAGTCTGATGAATCACCCTTGCAAATAGTGCTGCATTTTGGAGACAACTTGATTAAAGTGGAATAAGAGAGGAAGTTCTGGATTCTGGTTGGCACCAACGCTGTACCATTCTGACACAAAGACAAAACTTCTCTTCTCATTAAAACCTTTGGGGACTAATTGGTTTTATCCAGTTTGCACATGTGATGCACATGTGATGAAAACTGCTTTATTTCAGCAAAACATAAAGTACAGCACACTCAGTGGAATAGTACAAAAAGAAGCAAGGAAGTCATAGGGCAAGCACCATTCTTAGTCTCTGGTAAACTCCCAAATCAAATAGCAGTCTTACTTCAGACAAAGAAACAGCAATAAATCTAGATGCAGACTCGAAGCAGGCACCAGGGGAGCGAAGGCATTAGAGTCAGTTTGTTACTAGCAAGAATTGGCTGCACCTGCTTCTGCTTTATAGCCCTGAGTCCCCTCCCAGCTGCTAGGGCAGTTCCTAATTACTCAGCTGCATTTCTGGCAGCTAATCTAGCTGAATGACATCTCTGCTCTGTTTCGCCTCTCCTGAAATGAGGGTACAGTAGAGTCTCACTTATCCAACACTCACTTATCCAACGTTCTGGATTATCCAACGCATTTTTGTAGTCAATGTTTTCAATACATCATGATATTTTGGTGCTAAATTCGTAAATACAGTAATTACTACATAGCATTACTGAGTACTGAACTACTTTTCCTGTCAAATTTGTTGTATATCATGATGTTTTGGTGCTTAATTTGTAAAATCATAACCTAATTTGATGTTTAATAGGTTTTTTCTTAATCTCTCCTTATTATCCAACATATTCGCTTATCCAACGTTCTGCCGGCCCGTTTATGTTGGATAAGTGAGACTCTACTGTACTTGCAAAGTCTCCTCCTCAGATTCCAACTCACCCTCAGATTCATGAACACTTTCTTGCTCCCCTTCCTCTTCTGAAGAAGAAGAATCCCTAACACAATCAGAGAGTGGTGAAACCCTAGCAAAAAATTTAGGGGCCAAAGTGCTTGGGAGCCTGAAGGAAAAAATCCTATTGGGCACAGATCACCCCCACTCAAATTCCATTATAGAAAGCATTACTATTGAGTGAAGAGATCTGGTAGGTTTTCTTCAAGTACGCATGAGAGTAAAAGGGATCCATTCAGATGATGTCATCTCTCTTCTCCTGGCTGTGGACCCATAGATAGATATTGGTGGGATGGTCTCTGCCTTTCCCCAGACTGTATGGATATGTTCCAATATGGAAAGTGCAGTTAAGCCACAGGATGAGTGGCACTGCGCAAAGTGATATTGTCTGTCGTTTTGTGCAACAATCTAAGGGTTTAATGGATGTAACAGGATTCCAGCCACTGATTGTTTCCTTAATATCCTGAGACACATGTATCAAATGCAAGGCTCGTGGACTGAATCTAACTATACCACATCATTTTCTGTGGCCCAAAATACCTTCAATGCCAGAGCAAGATAGTTACATTTATACAGTCTTACAATTACAAATGACCCTTTGAAGGCAACCATAAGATTGATGTGGCCCTTAATAAAAATGAGTTTGACACCCCTGTCCTAAGGTTAAGAATAATAATACACTACCCATGAGATATGGACCTGCATTTTCACCTACCTGCATCTAACAAAACATGTGATCTTTAGCAATTTTATGGGTTCTCCAGGTGATTATGTGGTGTGCTTCAATGGAAACTTACCATAATGTCAGCCTGGAGGATCTAAAAAATAACTAGAGAGAATATGTCTCAAGGAATTTTCTAAGTCCTCCAGGATGACTCTATGGTAATTTCTGACAAAACCCACTCATTTAAATACAGTTCACTGCTATCTACGTTTTCCTGTTTCTACTATAAATTTAAGAATGTATCCCTCATGGATTTGGGGTTTTATCATAATCCCCTTTGTCAAGTATTTGCTTCTCCCTTGTCCTTTGTAAAAGTTATCCTTGTATCCATCTTTTGACTAGAGCACAATTCTTAGATTTAAATATTGTTAATCTGACACAGTATAGAAAAACCCAGTGGATTCATTGAACTTTACTAGCTTCCTTCAATATCTAAGATTCACAATGGCTATCAGAAATATATGATGGGTGCCAGATGTTCAACTCTAGAGGATTACTAAAGAAAGCAAATACAAAGAGTTTTCTTTTTAAAGGGGCTTTAAGATGTCTGGACTAGTTTAGATAGTTAACTTGCAGAGTTGAGTGAGGACCTCCATTCATATAGATGCACAAGCAGAAGCCCTGAGGACATTAAGTTATGAATGTTAAAAAAAGAAACTTTCGGGGGTGGGTAGGTTTCCAGATAACATTAATTCTACAGTCCTGACAGACTGAACAAGCACCATCCAAGCCTTTGAGTGGGAAGATCATACACATTCTATAAGGAAATCAACTACCTTAAACTTCACTGACACCAAGTTTGTTGACTCCTATGCTGGGAGAAAGGTGAAGTAAATGAAATTATTTTTTAAAAATAAATAACAACACCATATTGTATCTCTGCTTTTAATTTGAAAACATCTCATGCTATAGCAGCAAAAATTCAGCAATGAAAAGCAATTCAATTTAAGAACAACAACATTGCATTTAAGAGGACTACTGAATGCTCCCACTGATGATAGATAACATATATTGTAGCTCTTACATCTTTTAAACATAATATTATGACTTTTCAGTGGTGGCCTCTTTTATCTTTTGAGTTCTCTTCCTAAAGAGTGATATATGGCACACTTACTGTGAGTTTATAAACATATGTTAAAATTTATTTTTTGCAATCTGTACTCTTATTAAAGGAATTGTGAAAGGTTGTTTCAGCTCCTTTAAACTACAGTTATTTTTATTTTATACTTTATATGATACTTCATTTCTGCTGCTTTCTGTATTTGCTTATGAAAGTTCACATATGGAATTTATAATAATCACATGGTGAATTCTCTAAGAATTCTCTTTTAATAATATCGACCCTTCTGCAAAACACTTCATTTCCTAGAGCTCTTTGGGTTCTTTAATGATGTTAAATCAGTTTAATTGATAGTTTAGGTATTTCTTCAGAGTTGTCTATAATTAATATTAAATTTATCGTTGACTTTGTTGTTGTTTACTACTTCCATTGTCTTTGACTTACAAGAACCCCATGAATGTGACCTCTCAGTCATTCTTTTATAAACAGTCCTGCTGAACTCTTGCAAACTCAGGACTGTTGCTTCCCTGATTGGGTGCATCCAGCTTTACTTTCTGCCTTCTACCTTTTCAAACTTTATTGTCTTTTCTAGTGAGTCAGGTAGGACAGTCCTAAGGCCTATCTTAAAAACATCGTTCTTAGGTCCCTGCGGAAGGTGGATAATGAAGGTGCCAGTCCTAAGGCCTATCTTAGGACTGGCACCTTCATTATCCACCTTCCGCAGGGACCTAAAAATGATGTTCCAGTGCACTTTCGAGTGAATAGTCCCACCAGATACACAGGTGGATTACAAATTTTTACTGCACTTTATCAGTGCTCTTCACCTTATAGGCTTTTAGTGTTTTAATGCAATCGTTCCTCCGCCCTTCCCCTGATCGCCCCTATTCCATCCACAAACCTTACTCAGAGTTTTGCACTAGTCACCCTCTGTATATGTACCATTTTTGTCCAGGTTTTAAAGTAATTAGTGTGTTTATGTTGTTTTATATTTATATTGTTATATTGTTTTAATTCATGGATTGTACGTTAGCCTAGGTTGTCCCCATGTGAGCTGCTCTGAGTCCCTTCGGGAAGATGGAGGCAGGGTACTATAATAAAATTATTATTATCTGCACTGGCTCCAAGCTCTTGTTCAACCAGAAGTTGAACCTGGACATTCAGACAAGATTCATTGACATCTGATCTGTAAAACAAAACCACTGAAGTGGGTTGGAGGTAGAATCTCTTGAGGTTTTTAAACAGAGGATGGATGGTCATTTTTCAGGAGTGCTTTAATTGTGTATTTCTGCATGGCAGGCAATTGGACTAAATGGTGCTTGTGGTCTTTTCTAACTCTATGATTCTATGACTTTAAGACGCAGGGTGCTTGACAGCCATCCAACACACTGATAAACTGGGAGTTCATAGACATGAGTTGCCTGGTGGCTGCTAACTTGCAATTTAAATTTAAAGTGAGATTAGTTAAATATATTTATGTTAGGTCCATCAATTACTGTTAATTAGAATGGCTATTTGTCACTTCCAGTAACAGAAACTGTAGAACATGAGGAGAAAGAGGTTTGGCTCATTTACTACTCATGGCTTTCCCGTATGCATTTGGTTTGACTCTGTGGGAACTGAATACTAGAGCAGCTAGGCTTTTGGTCTGATCCAGCTGGGTTTGTCTCATGCTCTTACATTATTAAGAACCTGACCCCAAATAAAATAATATCTTCATGAAGTCTAGTAATTTTTGTGTTGAATTGTGTGCTTCAGAGTTTTGGCAGTGTTTAACTGTTTTGAATAGGAAGGAGACTAAGTGTTCGAAGCACACTTGTTCTACTCACCAATTTCTCTTCAAGATTAAATTTTCCTTTGCCATCAAAATTATTACTTTAAGAGCCAATTAATTTCTTCACTTGCATCTTCCCCACAAAGTGGAGAGTCTAACGGCATATGGATGGTGTTGCTAGGGTTGTCATGTAAAAAGTGAAATCCTGGAAATTGCATTTCAAGCTAGGTTTAATTTTGAGTCCTAGGAAGGGTTGAGTTGCCAGTTCCTGACTATGACATGAATTATTCTGCTTCCTCTCCTACTCTATTTATTGCATAGATCCTGCTTAAACCTGATTAGATGCTCGCTCAATAATCAGAAATACAAGATTTTTGTAGTTTAATATAAAAGCTAATTAATTATTAGCATGAGATCATTTGAGTTGCAGAGCTATTTGGAAAAGGGAGAAAGGGTTAAGAAGCAGCTATCACTATGAGGATGAAAAGAGTCTGGTTTGATCTATAACAGCTGATGAAATAATCAAATGTATTTTCAAAATAAACCTTGGCTTTTGAAGAAGCTGTGGAAAATTGATTTCTTGCGGCTTCTGTGGTCTTCTGGGAGGATTCAACAGGATAAAAACTCAAAATATTTTCATCTAGTCGTGCTATTAAGCAATCTTTATCTCCAGAAAAATGCAAAGAAAAGCCAACAGCTGGCTGCTTAATAGAGTCATTCTCTTTATTCTTTGTAGCAGAGCTACTAAAACTAGATCAAAACTGGGAACAAGTTTTGGGGGTTTTTTTGGCAGATGCTATTCAAATATAGTGAAATGTCACCTTTTTTGACAAATACTGTCACACGTGTCATGGCTTTAAGATCCCAATATATGGCATTGTGATATAAATCTGCAGTATTAAACATACATGGTCTAAACCAAGACTTCTCAAACGTTTCTACTCATGACCCCCATTGACCCAAGAAATTTTGATGTGACCCCAGGTATATAGTTATATAAAATAGGTGTAAAACCACATATTTATTGATTACAAAACAGTATTTGCAAGGCTTGCTAAACAGGCTGATTTTCCTTTTTATGAAATACAGTTGAAGCATTTCCTGATGAGTTCATTGTAAACATTGCACAACAGATTATTCTAAATGTTTCAAATAATAATTAGGTGATATTCAGAAAAACCTTTGTATTGCCAAATTTAAGGACCACCTAGTTTGGGTTTATCTAGGAAATATTTTCAACCTTTGTGACCCCCTAATTATACCCAAAATTAATAGGACTGAAATCTTCAGGAGCAATAGCAAGCATAGCCAATGATGAGGGCATTTGGGAGTAGCATCATTCTGTCCATGTTGCTGACTTCTGTTCAATGAGTAAACTAAGTGTCCCATTTCTTTTGATGAGATCGTATTGCATTGCCATTCCAACATTTAGCACCAATTTGGAATAATTCACTCTGTTTTCTAGTAGATAACCAGTTGTGTGATACCACTAGCCATAATTCGCAATTGAAATAACACTGATCATATACAATCAAACTAGAAATCATATGTGCAAGTGACTCACTGTGAAAATGTATTTCAGATTCAGTTTAGAAGGCCAAGTTTATTTGTTATTTCAGTGGAACATTAGTTTAAAGCTGTTATCAGATGTATTCAGGTCAGATTTATTTAGGGCACAAATTATTCAGGGCAGATTTTGTAAAGGAGGAGAGTGGTTGGAAATGGCCCCTTCGCCTGTGAACAGCCAGGCTTCTGAGTTTTTTATTGGTTACATTTCTTCGCAGCATATTATGCATGTTAACCCATATACCTGCCTATGTGTTACCATATGCAGCATATGTACAAGCTAGTAACTGAATAACATAGTTTCTCAGCCTCCAAATGAGAAAAAATATTGGCACACTAATGGACCACTCATGGGACATGATGGGTATCCTATTCTTGCGTTCCTGAAATTGTTAAATGAAATCCGAAGAATAATGACTGAAGTAATTATTAACCAGGGTGTTTCATAGGAGCTGGGCTAGCTGATCGTAGTGTGGCTTTGATCAGTACCAAATGGCATTGTGGATATGCTTGCATCTCTCAAGAGTTAGAAAGTTACTTAAAAAAGTAAATAGCAACAGTTACAGCTCCAACCCTCCCCAGAGTAGCAAGTAACTATTACAGTTACAATATTTGAAAAGTTATTATTTGAATTATTGGTGGCAAGAGAAAATAATTCATAGCAATTGACTATTTGTAATGAATTACTTCTAAGCATAATAAGAACGACACCAACATCTGATCTCTCAAGGAAACATTTTCATATACAATAAGGCAATATATTATTACTTGGTCTGAACAGAAGTTGATTCTTGCATTTAACTTACATTCTGGGACTATGGAGGTAGCAATTATTCAGTGACCCCAAAACAGCTTTTCTGGGTCATTTCCAATTTTCATGACTTTTATTACACTGTGCAGATGTTGCATGTTATACTTCATGTGAAGCTCCAAACTTATGTGTGAGAAAGATTTGCCTCATTGTTGTTCTCTGCACTAAATTCTACTATTAGTGCATGGCTGAGTTGTGATGTGGATTGTACAATATGTCAAGAATATGTCCCTATGAGTTTACTGCACAATTGGCAATGATACTATACAGTAAAGCACCACTGAAAATGGTGAGAGCCGCAGGAGGAAAAGGGGGCTGAAGTTTCCACTGCAAATTCAGGACTGTGTAGGAATCTTGGTTCATTTGGACACTGTTAAGTGAATTAGGCAGTGGGACATAAATCCTATCTTTCCATCTGTTCTGGTTTATTACTCTCCAGCATGAATATGCTCTGTATATATGCATGTATAATCTCCTGTCACCATGAAACATTTTTCATGTACAGAGCCAATTTTTGGTGGGTGATCTGCTCTTTGAACCTTTACAGATTTAAAAGACAAGTTTACAGAAAATAGTTTATCTTCCTTCCCCATTTCACTGGGGGTTTTTGCCTGTTTTTTCCCCCCCTTCCAAGGCATGCTTATTGTTCCTGTAAGGAAACTATTTTTCCCTGTGGCTCCTTTGTTTTCTCTTTAGTCCAAATTTGTTTTCTGCTAGACAGGCCCAAATGAAGTGACAGAGCAGGTGCGGTACAAATGGTACACTTACAGAGATGAAGTTTTGGCTGTCAGCACAGGCTCTACACAAAACAGTTAAAACACACATTTCACTGTATAAGCCAAAATTACAGTACGGATAAAAATCCTTCCAGATTTTTTATTTATGTTTTATTTTTCTGCCTTGTCCTACTGTTTTATGACCAGGACTGACCTATGTGATTTGACAAAGCTGTTGGTGCTGGCACTTATGCCCTGGGCTGGATTTTCAAAGACAAACATGGCATTTAGAAGTCCAGTTCCAACCGAAGGTCAACGGGATTTAGATACCAGCTGCTGCAGACGTTGAATACACCCTGAGGAATACTCCCTAATGATTGTGTCATTTTGCTTTCTCTTTATTACCAGTTTCTGGAATAGTTTCTTTGGCCCTTTACTGAGGTAATCCTCCCATGAAATAAGATCTCAGTAACTATAAGATGTGTACAGGATCCCAATGCTAGATAGCTGCTGTGGATGGGAGCCAGCCAGGGAAAACAGACTGTATGGCTTAGTGAGATCATGGAGGGGGTCACACTTTCTAACCGTAGTCACCATTTCACAAGTGTAACATAAAGGACAAAGCTTTCATTTGGGGAACCAGAAGGTTAGGGTGACATGCTTTCTTCTCATATATGGATGTAGTGTACATGTTTGAAGGTGAAGGTAAGTTGTCCTAGCACTAACCTTGTTAGAGGTTTGTCCCAAGGAGAAAAGAATGAAGGTATAAAACATTCAAAATCAGCCTCTGCTATTTCTGCTGTTCAAAATGGAAGCTATTTTTCAATCTCTATTCACATCACTTGGAAATTTCTATTTTACTTTCCACCACATTTGCCACTGAAGTGATCCTCTCCTCCTGCTTTATTTACTCTTTTTTTAAAGTCATAGTGAGGTTGGTGTCACCCAGTGCCATAACTCCTGGTGCTACTCCCATGGACCTCCTCCTATCCCAGATGAGACCACAATATTATAGCTAAACTATCAGAAAATATGGAAAAATAAGTGACTATAATAAACAGTAGCAGCAATGAAAAGAACAGCATGTGTTTTCCATATGATTCAATCTGTCATTAAAATTGGGAAATTATGACAGCTCTGACTGGAGTGCTTGTGCATTAGAAGGTTTAAAAAAGTTTATTAGCACAGAGTTTAAACTTTTAAAGTATATTGACACAGTACATATAAACTATACTTACTGCAGTAAAGTGGTTATATCTAATTAGAGAGATATTTTTTATTTTAAAAATTAAATTTCTACTGATACACTGCATGAAAATGTTATAGACAGTCATCTTGATGTCATTACCTTTGATGGTGTCACTCAGAGCAGTTCATATGTCCTACACCTCTAGTGACACAACCAATTGTCGTTGTACGAATGCAAAAGGGAGAGTAGATTCACTCCCAATCTCAAACAATTACTTACTCACAGGAGGGCACATAACACGGATAAGGTACAGGGCCTTGCCACAAACCCAGGTGCCAACTCTGCCCAGACATCTACTCAATAAATGTTATGCAATGACCTAATCACATCACCCATAGTATTAAAAATACCTTCACTTGCTCTGCCTCTGATGTGATATATGCCATTTTCTCTCAAAAATGCCTTTCAACCCTCTTCACTGGGCAAACTCTGCGCCAAAGGTAAATGGATATAAATAAAATATTAGGAATAGGAATACACAAATATCAGTTGCAGAACACTTCAATATCCCTGGGCTTTCTGTCTCGGATTTCAGAACAGCAATCCTTCAACCAAGAAGACTACAAAGGAAGATTGGAAAAACAATAGAATTGGAATCTATCCAGAGATTCCAGTCCACCAGAGACAGAGAAAATGGCTTCCAAGCACCCCACATGTATTATAATATTAAATACCACAGCCTTACAAGAGCCCCCTTAGCCCATTTATCACACCTCCTTTCTGGTTCTCAGATAGCACCACCCTACCTTCCAATGGCACCCTCTATCTTTCACATGCTATCTACTCACCATAGTTAATACTGAACTGTTACCTCATCACCATACCCACAAGCTTTGCATTTCTATGGTTCTTTACACATATAGCCTACTTATAAAGGTCATTCAATGCATCTGATGAAGTAGATATACACCTATGAAACCCTATGATACTAACATCTTTCTCTCAGTTCATCTCAAAGGTGCTACGAAATCCCTTTGCAAACAGATACAGACAATCTCTTGAATCCCACATGCCTATGTCAGGCTGAGAGCTTGTAACTGGGTCATCTAGTGACGTTCATAGCCATGGGAGGGAAATTATAAACCAGCCCTTTCCAGTCCCAATTTCTACTCACTACATATGCTTGGTGTCACTTATTTCTGAATAATACTTCTCTATAAATTCTCAAGATCTGACAGGCATCTCATCCATTTAGTTATTTTGATTCTTTTTTCTAAAGTGCAATTGGGATGTCATTTAAAGACTGTCTAAAATACTTGCAATATATTATAAAAATAATGACCCATGTGGTCATTAAGAAGTCAATGAAGGGACCACGCTACGCCTTTACTATGAGTGAATGTCACATCGCTAAAGACTGATTTAGGCTGTGTATTGGGATGGGAGGAGCAATGTTTGGCCAATTAGATGTTGTTGGGCTTGAAGTGCCATGAGCTCTAGACAGCACAGCTAACACTGAGGGACAGTGAGGACTTCAGTCCAACATTTGGGGGGCCGCAAGCTGTCAATTCCTTCTACACCCACTTATCTAGTGAGTGTATTTTCCTGCATTTAGTTCAATGCAGGAGAAGATCAAAATAAAGACTTTGCCCTCAGAAATTGGAATTCTCTGCCTCCCACCATGAACTTTTCTTTTATCTTCTAGCATTTCAGAGAGTGTGTCACTGAAAATTCTTCATATCCATGTATAGTTTTCAAATTACCTTTGGTTTCTTTGCTTCCCCCTTTTATGTTGATGCCTAAACTGTATTTCTAAATGTTCAACTGAATTTTGAAGTTACTGTAATGTTGGAAATTTGGGAACTGAAGGGAAATAATATTTATGTAGGCAGAATTCTTGGTTGAGTGCGGGAATGGTCTCTTATCCTCGCAAGTCCACCCCTCTGACTCGATGTGACATACATCTGAAGACTAAATTATACACTTCATTAAACACATAACATATATTTTAGGATCACATTTTTATTGTGATTCATGTTTGAACCACCTCCCACCCATTCCCTACATCCAACCCTTATGTACAGAGGTAGAAAAAAATGATTGCAACCAAAGGAGACTTTAAAAAAATGCATTTGTCTCTGGATGGGGAAATTTGTGAGATTGAGGGAAGATACCAACTGGAGCAGAGATCCATCCTCTCTGTTCATGCATGATGGTCTCCATCTAAAGTGCTGGACAAGTTGCTTATTTGAGAGTGTAAAAATAAAGATAGCAATATACATTAGAAGCTCCACATTTGTGCAGTTTATCCCAGAGAAGTACGAGTAAAGTTGACATGTTTGTTCAATATCTGAGCTGTAATATCTTATTATTGCTAGACAAGATGCTGACCTGTTCAGCAATAATGACCTCAACCTCATCGCTTTCTCTTCACCAGAGCTGCCTGCAGAACAGGTCGAGGTATCTTGATGACCGGTCAGACTGTATCATTGAGTGTCAGATCTATAAATACTGTACTCTTTAAATATGCTTTTCAAACTATCCTTTATCATGTTTGTATGATTAATCACGTCACAGATTTAACATAGTGCATTAGTGTCAAGTTCACCCACTTTTTCTGTATCATTATGACCCCACTTAATAGAGAGTGTTTCTTTACTTTAAGCCATTTTCAAGGATGTCTGTTTTCCAGATATAGTGTTAAAACCCCAAAATAAAACAGGCACGTGTGCATTTGACTCTTTAAGCTGCTATTATATTTTTTTAAGGGAAAAAAAGAAGTGATCATTTTGAAAGCAGATGCACAGCAGCAAAAGACAAGACAGTTCCTACACAGTTGGTCTGTAGATACTTCAGTCTGCGACTCAATCTTGTGAAAGGTTTCCGTTGCATTAATGTCTGGCTGTCAGGAGACAGGCACAACTTGGAGCATACTCTAAAGCTCAGGTATAATGACATGGGCTGCATAGAAAAGATCCCAAGTTCAATCTTTTCTATGGACAATTAATAAAGCAGTTGGCTTGCTGCTCATCCCCTGGAGTATGTCAAAATAATTTATTTTTCTTTCACGGGATTAAAAATGGTATTTGAGGGGGTTTAGCATACTGGGTACACAGAAGCCCCTGGTGGAGCAGTGGGTTAAACCCTTTTGCCAGCAGGACTGATGACTTGAAGGTTGGGTTGCTGACCTGAAGGTTGCAGGTTCGAATCCAACCCAGGGAGAGCGCAGATGAGCTCCCTCTATCAGCAATAGCTCCCCATGTGGGGACATGAGAGAAGTCTCCCACAAGGATTGTAAAAACAACAAAACATCTGGGCATCCCCTGGGCAACGTCCTTGGAGACGGCCAATTCTCTCACACCAGAAGCGACTTGCAGCTTCTCAAGTCCCTCCTGAAATGAAAAAAAAAAAATACTGAGTGGGATCTTTATACCTTCTTCCACATTTGGGAGGCTTTCAAAATGAATATCAGGCATTTTTCATTCAAAGCCTTTTTTTAAAAAAATGCAGGGGTTCAGATGGTTTGTGACCACAAATACAAGGTCCCACTCTAGACTATCTAGACTCTAGACTATTTCCCAACTATCACCAGATCTAACATCTAAGGGAGCATACAACTTCTCTGTTGAAGCAGCTCCACTGGCTGCCTGTTAGCTTCCGGGCACAATTCAAAGTGCTGGCTTTGGCCTACAAAACCTTAAATGGCTCTGGTCCAACTTACCTCTCAAAATGTATCTCCCCCTACGGGCCGTTCCGCAGATTAAGATCTTTGAGTGAGGCCCTGCTCTTGGTTCCACCTCCATCATAGGTGCGGTCGCTGGGGACGAGAGACAGGGATCTGTGGAACCCCTTGCCAAGGGAGATTAGGGAAGCCCCATCACTCATGTCTTTTAGGAAGCAGCTGAAGACCTGGCTGTGGGTCCAAGCTTTTGGCCCATCCTAAAATATGAGTTGATATAACCTAATGGATTCTGTGAATTAATATTAAGTTGAACATGGACTGGCTCTGACTTTGACTCAAAACTGCCCCTGTTGTAATGGTCACATGGTTTTAATTGTTTTAATTTTATTTGGACACCGGCTTTTAATTGTGTTTTATGTTTGGTTTTACTACATGTTGTATTATATGTGGCATTTAATTCTGCCATTGTGTAAGACCGCTGTGGGTCCCCCTGGAGGAGAAGAGCAGTATATTAAATAAATAAATAAATGCATACAAAGCATTCCAGATTCAACTCTTGGCCTCTCAAGTTTAAAGGTCTGAATGGCAGAAATGGGGTAGAGTTATACTTGAAAACCTGAAGAATCAGTAGCCCTCTTTGGACCTTTACTCCATAGGTCATCTCTAAATGCAAGGAAGGATTCCAACCCCTTCTCTCATCTTGTGAACTTCCAGACTTGGAACCCCTGACCACAGGAAGCTAGGTTGGCCCTTCTCTGCCCTCCTTTTGCTGGCAGATGAAGAGCTCTCTGTATTTAGGTCTTTGAGGGAAAAAAACAGTCTAGTGCAGAAAGTCTTTAAATTTGGGTTGGGTTAGATTTGTATTTAAACCTTTATCATTAATTTTTGCATTTTAACGGCCTTTTGAAAGCTGGTTTAAATTAATGTTTTTAATGAAACTGTTTACTTTTGTTTTTTCAACATTTTATAGTAGTTTTAATTGTAGTTGTTAGTCACCTTGGGTCCCATATTGGGTGAAAGGCAGAATATAAAATAAATACATAAAAACAAACATGAGATGTGTGGAGGACTAGTTTCTAAAAGGAGAGCCTCTTTTTAGATTCCTTGAGATTTTAAAATCCAAGGCTGAAATCCCATCACTACTCTCAATTAGAGCAGTGTCATTGAATCAATTACTGAATGGTATATCAACACTTATGTAAATGCCACTGATTCAGTTGGTCTCTTCTAGTGAGAATCCAGTAGGAACCATATGGAGTAAAATGTTCTTACATATCATTAAATAACATGTGATATGAAATTCCAAGAAACTCAGGTTAGGGATACTGAAGAGGAAGGCAGTTTGCAGAATGGAGGAATCGTATCATTTTGAGTAATCTAACACTGTCTGCTGCCCTGCATAGATATCATTGCATCAAAGAGTGCAAAATAATCTGACTTGCATTACTGTACAATCCCTTTATAATACCAGTGTTTGCCTATGCTATGCAGAGCATGGAACTTATTTTCTTCTTATACTAATTTAGAGGACTTAGCACTCCTTTCCTTACAGTAATCTTCCATGTCTTTGCTATGCACTACACTCTCGCTAATAAAACCAAATATTCAGACTCACATTTTTACAAGCTTTGAAAAGAACTCTAGACCCTGATGGCTTTTTAATTCTCATTCCCTCAACTCAGTTACCATCAAAGTGCTAAAAGAGAAGATAACTTTGGAATGCATGACGTTCTTGCACTTTTAAAAAAGATGTTTGGTTTGATTCAAAAATATTTGCAGATGGGATTTTTTGAGAGTTCTTCATGGCATGATATATTTGAATTTCATGTTAAATTCACTCACCCGGGTGAGTGAATTTCACATTCAATTGCATAACTGTTACTGCTAAAGTCTATACAAATATCAAGGTGCCATTTAGGAATCCAATATGCCATTGAAGAAATGTGCTTGCTTATGCACCACAACTTACAAGTGATTTCACATATATCTGAAATAAAATGACAATGACTCATGAAGAAGGGCTCAGAATCAATGCTACCTGTCTCCAGGTGGAGGTGAGAAAAACTCCCTAGGAACCTTGGAGAGCAGCTACTACGCTACATTGACAATATTGAGACAATACTGAGTCAGACCACTGGCCTGACTTGAGATACAGGAAGCTTTCTTGTATCATACCTTCCAACATTTCACAGATGAAAACTGGGATGTGTGTGGCCAAGCAACATTGGAGTGTGGTCAAGGTAGTGGAAGTTATTAATGAGGAAGAACTCACAAGCTGCAGCATTTTGGTTTTCCCTGAGCCTACTAGGAAGAGCAAGATTCTATTCATCTTCCTCTCCTCTCCCCTAAGTCAACTGAATGTAAACTGCTGTTGTACTTAGAATCCGGCTTATTACAATTGAAATGAATCAAACGTGAAAGACCAAAATGGGAGCAATCGCAAGAAACTGGGACTTTTACAAGAAGATGAAAAAATGGTTTGATAGAAGATTAATTAGGATTGTTCTTATCAGATCGGTTGGAGGATGTGTTCTCTCACTTTCCCCTTTTTGTCATCATCTTCCTTCAGTTGTTTCAAACTAAGTGCAAAATACAAAAGTTGCTTGCACTATAAGTAACACGAGATAGAGAGGAAAAACTTGCCCTTCCCAGTGTTGTTGTGTATGTGCTTTCAAGTCTTCTGTCAGCTTATGGAGACTTCAGGAATTTCATAGTGTTTTTTAGGCAAGAAATACTCAGAGATTATTTTGCTAGTTTATTCCACTGAAATAGGAAATAACTATAGCCTATAGTACCTGGTATTCATTGGCAGTGTCCCACCCAAGTAGTAGCCGGAGCTGATCAAGCTTAGCTTTCAAGATCAAGTGGGATCTGATCTCTCAGCTCAGGCAAACTGCTGCAGGTTCTCCTCACTTATGTGTTCTTCCTCATGAAAAATGTTTGCTATCCTGATCACACTCAATATTACTTTACTATGTATTTTAATCTGTGAAATACTCAGAAACCCTTCTAGTCAGTCTTGAAAAATGATCAGAGCACACAGCAGCACATTACTTTACACAGTCAAAATTTGTGCCTATTTTTTTCATAATTTCACCAGTTCTATTGTTATTTTTTCTAGCATTTTAACCAAATGATAGTTTAATATGTTCAAGGCTCAGATGACAGGAGCCATTTGTTTCCTCTTTTATAAATAATTGCACAGGAATAGCTTCCTACAATAATATGCAAACATGAACCTGGAATAGAAAATATTTGGCTGAACCAACTGTATGAGTTTTATAAGTCTAACCATTTAATCAAACACATTTAATTTCTCCTTGAGCGAGGCTGTTTCACTACATTGTGGTGAAATAACAGATGGAGGAACAATGTCAAATTCTGCCTGTGGGTCATAAAAGCTTCCCCTTGTTCAAATTCCGCTTGCCAGCTCATATGCTTTTATTGAAAAATGCCTATTGAGTAAAACATCATTCTTACTGCCTTTCACCCTTGAAACAGGAAATAATATGCCCATTTAAACTTAATCACAATTTATATTACATGTACATATTTTTAAACAACAGCTGAAGATGGAGAGTTTGGTAGCAATAATATTTATGAATTACACTTTTAGTTAGCAAAGGAAAATGTGTGACCTCTTACATTTTGTTTGACATTTGAATTTGGTGTCCAGTATATGTGACACAAGTGATGGATGCTTATTAACAGACTGTATAAACAGGAAATGCTTCTAAGCTGTCCATTTATTAACACAGTATGAATTACCATTTGAACAGCTAACTTTGCTTTCTCTTTCTCTGAGGGCTACATTGGAGCTGGAATGGAGGGCAGGTTTCACTCCTCTCTCATTGGTTGCACTGTAAACACACTGCGCAATAGGTACATTGATCAGGAATGGCTCTATTCTAATGAAGAGGGGTGTGTGTGTGTGTTCGCTGGTGTTCTTCCTTTTTGAAATTTAGATTTTGAATAGTCCTACAGCTGTGCGTACAAAGGAAGGTGTGACAAGCTTGTGTCAAGGCCATGAAGAAGAAACGTAAGAGAAAGAGGAAGATTCCTCCCCCACCCCCCCATCATCTATTCATTTCCTATTCCTCCTCTGGAACGGCAACCTATCTGACAACATACTGATTGCAAGTATCTTCAGGCTCATCTGCATGGGCATTAAAACCGGGACTCACCCTGAGGTGGTTTCTGGCTGTCTTCATGATATCCCTGCATATCCAGTTAGTATTGCTGGTGAAACGGTGTCTGCTGAGTTTGCTTAGAACTTGGACAATTTTGCAGTTTTAGGGCAGTATGAACAGCTGTATCAGGCCTGATTCAGACTGGTTTGCTGTCCACACAGGGCCCTACATTATCACTCCTTCCCTGTGCTTTTCATCCCATGGAAAAGAGGATGAATTGTCTCCATGTCTGAGATCATTGCTTCTATCAAGTTGCAGAGTTCTGTTTGAGTCCTGGCTTCCGTGGGTGTCCTATCCTGAAATCGTCAGAGGTGTCCAGGAAACATCAGCAGGAAAATGTTGGGGGAGGAGTTGTCACTAGCGTACTATAGTTTCTTTTGCAGGCAGTCATACTCCATGATGGTCTAAATACCTTGAAGATCTTGGAATCAGAGCAGGATCAGTCTTCTTTAGTTCTTAGACGGGAGACTACCAACAAATATCAGGTGCAATAGGCTATATTCAAAGGAACAACATGATAAAACCACCTCTGAGTATTCCTTACCTAAGAAAAACCTATGAAATTCATTGGGTCACCATAATTAAATAGGGGATTTGAAGGCACATACACCCACTCCATGACACTTAGTCGAATTAGAAAATATCAGGCATCCCTACCTTGAATTGTTGTGATTTGTAGTATGTCACCCATATCCGCAGAACTAGTATGTGCAGTTTCATTTATCCTGTTTCACTTATTCAGCAGGACCTGCTCTCCAAACTACATCCCCTTCTTGATACCTTCATAATTAGTCCCATTAAAATTAATAAGGTGTGCTACCCATGCTTTCATGAATCCACACAAACTCTGGGAAGGCATCTTTCATGGATATGGGAGTCAAACTGCATTGTGCATAAAGTCCGATAAAGTTTTTACAGCCTGCCATTGTGTAACATTCTCACTTCTCAGTAATGATACTGTAACCTTTCCATACAGACCTGAGAGAGTTTTTTTTTTTTTTTTTGCTTTCAAGTTAATTAGAACAGTACCCATACCTTTTTAGCAGAAGTGGGAAACTTTTTGAAGCATGGGCCACAGTTCAATATGGGAAGGATCTTGGCAGAAGGGCCAAAGTAAAATGGGCAGAACCAGATTTAATTCTTACCTCTTTGAATATCTGACCTATACTGTTTCTGACAAAATACGCATAGGAGTTATTCTTCAGTGAATGCATTCAACATCTTCAATCTCTCTCAATCTTAGCTATCTCTCTTGGTTTTATAAAACAACTGTTCAAAAAGTGGGGAGAGATGAACACCCTTAATACACATACACAAATGCACAAGCATGTCTCATACACACACACACACACACACACACACACATTGGATAGGGGATGGTGGCTAGAAATTAGATCTGGCTATTTCAAGCACCAATTTAACTTTCAGAGCTGGCAAAAATATTAAGAAAAATTGACATACTTCCTTGTCAAATAGTTGCCATTTAATACATGGTTGATTTATAAAGAATTGTTCTATGAATACCAAGCAAAGATACACAAACTGAAGCACTCAATTAATACGAGAAAGGTTAGAAACCTGGAAATTGAAAATGGCAGCTCTTTAATGTTCTGCATTTCAAAAGGGTTGGGGGGGATAAGATCTTTATAGTCAGAGGTGAGAGGTTAAATTTAGTTTGTATCAAATTGCAAAAATATGCTTCTGGTGAGGTTAGATTCTCATGCTCAGAGCTATTCAAATTGTAATGAAAGCAAACACTGAAAGAGATAATCCCATTAAAGATGAACTATTCACTCTAACCTCAAATATTTGATAACTAAAATAAAACAATTGTGTTATAAGAAGGATGAAGTGCACCCCAGAAAGAAAACTAGAACTAGCCGTTAGCTCTATAATCAAAAGTATGGGAATGTTTTTAAAATTCTATTTTTATAAAATAATTTTCAATTGATAGCAAATTGATACCTCAATTTATAGCCTGCTATTTACAATGAATATTCGAAACAAGAAGAAAGTGATAATCAATTCTCACACTTAGTTTAAAAGGTCATATATTAAAAACACTAACTATTTTTAATTAAATATATTTCATTCTATATATTTATACACACACAAATCTGGAATATGATTTTTATATATGTAACATCTTTTATACTTGTATTTTAAAATATTTTATAACTGAATGGGCAAATTGATAGTTATATCTTTTATTTGGACTATTATAAGTAATTGTATAACTATAGATAAGCACATATCTCCAAAGTTCTTCTATGTGTTTCTTTTTCATATCTTAAGAAAATGATTTCAAATGTAAGGAACATTGAAGACATGAATGTCTTTGTGCTATATCTGATTTACAATTTTCATTTAATTCACAAACAGGTGAAGGAATATTTTGGCATGAAACCAATGCAGCCTGAAAATTGAGACCCTACATTAAAATTTATCATTTGAATTGATACAGTGTATACAGTGATGGGTTCTCAACATTCGATCTTCCAGCTGTTTTACACTTTAGCTCCCAGAAGCCTTTGTCTCAATGGGCAGTGATGACAGATTCTGGAAGCCAAAGTTCAGAACATCTGGAGAAAGGTTTAGAGCAGCCGGTGGAAAACAGAAAACTGGAGAAAGAATTTTCACCAGAATTTGCTTTGTAGCAATTAATTCAACTGGAGTCCCTTGGAGTGGAAAAGTCAAGGGCATGAGATTGTCGCACTGGGTCCAATGACTGATCCTTTTATCTGAAGTCCATTAACAGCTCTTTTAATAGTTGTTCATGTGAATGTCCCACTCCCAAGATGATGAAGAGCACTTGGTAAGTAAAGATTTACTAGCTAGTATTTTTACAATACTATAGCAGCAATATGTGACCCCATTTACACTGCCATATAATGCAGTTTCAGAATGCAGTTTAATTGCATTGAACAGCATTATATGGCAGTGTGGACTCCAGTTAAATGCAGTTAAACTGCACTCTGAAACTACATTTATATGGCAGTGTAGATGAAGCTTGTTTAGCTTGGTTCTGTGATTGGTGCCTTTCACAGTTCAAGAGAAGCATTGATGAGTACAATCAGAGGAATAGTGAAGATGTTATATAGTGAATAGTGAAGAGCCCCTGCTGGCGCAGCGAATTAAACCACTAAGTTGCTGAACTTGCTGACTGAAAGGTCGGCAGTTCGAATCCGGGGAATGGGGTGATTCCTGCTATTAGTCCCAGCTCCTGTCAACCTAGCAGTTCAAAAACATGCAAGTGTGAGTAGATCAATAGGTATCGCTCCAGCAGGAAGGTAACAGTGCTCCATGCAGCCCCCAGAATCAGACACAGCTAGACTTCATGTCAGGGGAAAACCATTACCTTGAAGATGTTATTTTATGTATTTTGCAAAATGGAATTTCATTCATTTTACTGTTTACAGATATCTTTTAATGTAAAACCAAATATGATGGATTTTTTTATTTCTTTGGGGATATCTTGAACACATTTTAATGTTGAAATGTATCCAATAATGAGTTCTTAGTTTGTGACTAGTAGGACTCTAATTATTGGGATAACAAATAGAGCCTATTGTGTTCATCATTTTAAGAAGCAATAATGAGACTGTCCTCTCACAAGACAATAGGCAGTGTGCAAGGCTTTGAGTTGTTTCTGAATTATTTGCTAACTCCTGAGGTTCTCTGGCAAAAGTGGGTATTTTCCAGATATCATTGGACTCCCAACAGTCCTAGATAGCAAAGCCAGTAGTGAGGAGTCAAATGGCATCTGGAGGATCACATGATTCACCCATTTGTGCAAAACATCAAGCTTTCAGCACTGGTAGTCAAATGCCAAGAGCCAAAGAAGTTTGCCATCACTGCCAAGGAGGTGATGTGTTCCCAAACTGTTTTCCAAAGACACTTGGAAAAGATCCAAGGGAGACAGAGGGAGGGAATGGCTAGAAGATCTCGGCAGCATCTACACTTACCCAAATAACCCAGAGGAAAGTGCTTCAGAGCTGCCCCGATGCAGCATGGGAAAACAGTTTTGGCAGCCATTTGGCCAAGAGCACCGGGTCTGCAACAACTCTTTCATAAAAGCTTGCTAGCAGCATTGCTTCTCTGCTGATCACATAATTGGTGCCCTGTTGTGACCTCATCAGAAGCAATGTTGCCAGCAAGCCTCTGCAAGGGTGTGGTTTCTGGCCATTGACACAATGGTGGGTCTATTCAACGTGCGGACATTGAATTGAGGTGGATGCAGCCCAGTCCAGCTGTCCACACCTCGCAAACACCGAAATATTCTGGAGCTTTCTGGAAGCTCTGGAGTAAATTCAATTTCCCTTGCACCAGATTAATGACTGGAAGGAGTGCTTTTGCTGGGAATCCATCAGTATATCATAGAGAATCCATTCATTTGTCTTCTCCTATGTGGCATCATCCAGATATGTGCGGCTATAATTTCCAAGAGTCGTCACATAAAAGAGACGGGATCATCTGCGAGTGGTGTAACTGGAGGGCACCATGTTAAGGAACCATGCCATACATGACACTACAAAAAGTGTAATGGGGAACCTTTGCAGAACAGAATACTTAGAAACATTTGCTCCTACTGAATATGTAGCCACAAAGATAATTTCAGTGAGACTGTATTTTATACAGAACTCAGAAACTTGCAAACAGATGGATATTTGTAGCCAAAAATAGATTCGACCACCCTCCCATCTGAAAAAGTTGAAATGAAAGAAAAATCAATTGAGGGTTGAGAATTTATTTTCTATGCCAAGTTTCAGCTTTTATGCCAAGTTTCAGTTCTCGCAGCAATTTTTTTAATGACTAGTTTATAATCCTCTTCCAAACCCTGGTTTATAGCAGACATACCAACTTAGTGATAGCTATATAGCAGTACTGGTGGTGCTGTAATATTTATGGCTCCCCAATGCCATCAAGGGTCAATCCTTTAGAAACACAGTTGTTCTCTGGCCTCAAAAAAATCAGATAATTTAGTGATCATATGAGGCATTTCCCCCCAAATTTCCTGGTGTGTGAATGGAAGATTTCACACTGAGATACACTAAGAACACAGCTTTCTTCAAGTGAGCTACTGAAAAGAGTACAAAGGATTAACTATTTTTCTTTGGAGAATAAGTTCCAATTTAGAAGTGTTTCATCTGAGTGTTTTGGGGCCCAACTGTTTTTGCAAAAGTAAAATATCTCTAAAAATTTCTCTGTGGCTGGAAAGGCTATAAAATCAACACGAGGTGCATTTTCACTGTAGAATTAACGCAGTTTGACACCACTTTAACACAACAAGTCAATGCTATGGAATCATGAGAGTTGTAGCTTTACAAGGTCTTTAGCCTTCTCTGCCAAAGAATGCTGATGCCTCACCAAAATTACACTCCCATAATTCCATAGCATTGAGTCATAGCAGTTAAAGCAGTGCTTTCCTTTGTATCGCAAACTGCAGGAGCACATGGTCACTATCCCCTAAGGATCCGACCACTTCGACTGCATTGATCAGGTCCTCCACATTTGTTAGGATAAGATTGAGAGTACCCGATCCCCTTGTGGCCTCTTCTACCTTCTGTACCATAAAATTGTCTGCAAGGCAAGTGAGGAATTTGTTGAACTTTGTACTCTCGGCCGAGTTTGTTTTCCAGCAAATATTGGGATAGTTGAAATCGCCCATGACTACTATATCTCTTTTTTGTGCCTGTATAGTCAACTGTTGAAAGAAGGCTTTGTCAAGTTCTTCATCCTGGCTCGGAGGTCTGTAGTAGACACCCATAATGAGATTTTTTTGAGTCCCAGTTCCCTTGATTCTTTTTTTTTTTAATAGTAATTGTTATTGAAAGTAAAATAAGCTTCTTTAACATAAAAAGTGGGGGAACATTTTCAGAAAAGTGAAGTAGGGGAAAAAAGGTGAGAGAAAGAGAGAGATTCTTGTCCAGATGCTTTCAAGCTGGTTTCCCAGATTGCAGTCTTGCATCTCTTCTGTGGCATAACTGTTTTTGACATATAAGGTTTTCCCCTTTGTTCTGTTTTTTGTGAAAAGCTTAATCCAAAATAACTGCTTTGAACTGGGTTATCTGTCTACACTGTCATATAACCCAGGGCCCTTCCACACAGCCATATAACCTAGAATATCAAGGCAGAAAACCCCCACAATATCTGCTTTGAACAGGGTTATCTGAGTCCACACTGCCATATATTCCAGTTCAAAGCATGTGGGAGTGAATACAGCTGTGGGGAAGAGGCCTCATTTCCATTCTTAACTATGAGTTGTTTGTAAGTTTGATATTTGTTACTTGGGGACTGCCTGTATTGTGTTGAGCATCTTTGATATTTCACCTCTATTCATTAGTGCAATTGTGTTGATTCTCCAATTCATGTTCCGACAATCATACTTCTACACACCCTTGTAACTTCATCTTCCTGCACTACTGCTGTTCCTTAATTATTTATTTTTAGCACAATTGTGCAATTGTGCAAGTATTTAAAAATAAGAAAATGGCATATATAAATATCAAATAGAAAGGAAAAGGAAAACAGCCAATTAGGGAATAGCAAGGGAGGTAGGAAATGTCACCCCCTGACATTACTATATGGCCAGTATGCTGGCACAGAAATGAAAGAAACCCATTAAAGCAAGGTAGGTGATGAATGTTGTGGGACTGGGATTGATGGGTTTTTCGTTATTAATAGCTAGGGGCAGGAGAGTCACAGGGAGGAGGCAGACCAGCAATGGGATTAAAGGGATGCTAGTTTACTTGCCTTGTGTGATAAAGTCCTGAATTAGAAATCTGCTGGTAATCAGTAATTTAAATGGGCCTGGTATTGTTATTTGTCCTTTTTGTGTGTGTGAGAAAACCCCACCATCACCCCCTCTATCACAAACCCCATGATGAACCCCAGAGCATCCAGGAGAAAAATTATAATGGACAATAATACAATACTCTGTACATAGTGCTGTTAGTGTAAACCAGATCTTAAACTCCTGGCAGACATTTTTATCAGGCTGGGAGCAAACTTCTCAGAAGAAAGAAACTGCACACAGATGGCATTGTGGGAAAGGATGGTGCAGGATCTCACCTCTATGTGTCCTGAATTTCTTTCAAGGGACAATAAAGAGGGTGCGATAAAATACATGCTAGAGGCCTAAGTGAGCTTTCTGGCAAGGTGCAAAGACCCATGAAGACAAGCTGGCTGTGGCAATATTTATTAGATCACCTTGATAAAATTCCTGACTTCCCGAACTTCAGTCAGGAACTGATTTTTCTCAGAGCAATTTGGACAAAGTATATGTGACAAGAGAAGGAGTTTCTTTTCTTTATGTATATAAAAACTTAGCATTAAAGGCTAAAAGGAAAGAGCATTAAATCCTGGTGAGACAGAGACTCTCAAACAGTTTGATGTGGCCCTGGAGAAAAGAGCTGTTATCACCACTTACCAGGGCAGGGACTGTCATGGGGTGATAGTGTAGAAAAAGGCAAAAATGTGAAAAAGCAGCATATGGGTCATGAATTTCTTTCTTCCTTTGCCCCCTTTTCCACAGTAGGAGTTTGCTCTAGGAAGCAAGGTCAAGAATGAGAAAGACACCCTCCCCCGCCCTCCAAAAAGAGAAGGGGGGCAGAGGGTGAACATGAGGTTGTCTGGCTTTCAAATAATCTGTGTAACAGGGCTATGTCATCTAATGTTAAAACTAAAATAACCTACACTGAAAATATATATTGCCTTTTATATAAAGACTTATAATACTCTCTCTCTCTCTCTCTCTCTCTCTCTCACACACACACACACACACACAATCAGTTCCAGTTCTCAAAAGCTTTCCATCTGAATTCTCAAGGAATGTTTGGTTTCAGAAAAATGGTATGCATACATTAGGCTATCAACAAAACGAAAATATTGTCCGTAAATCTATAAACTCAGGGAAGTGAAATAATGAACTCAATATCGTTTTAAAACTCAGATATCCATAACAAAATTGGAGATTTTGGATTTCACGTTACACTTAGCTACTGTTGCCTGAATTCTTTTACACAAATAAAATGCATTACAGGATTATAACAGCTTTCCTATTTACTATTATTAAGTGATATTTTAATTCCAGGCAGTTTTACAGTCTTAGTCCCACATATTCAGTTAATTTGAATGAGATAAGCTAAAGAGTGGGTATATACAAGGAAGAATTTACCTCCCCCAAATGAATTTGATAACCTCTGAATGAATTTCAACAGGGAGAAATGTAAAGTACTAGACTGGGGCGGGGGTGAAATGTAGAGAAATACATAGAATGAGAAATACCAGGCTTGACAGCCGTACATGTTAAAAGGATCTAGAATCTTGGTAAACCACAAACTCAACACAAGTCTACAGTGTGATGCAATGACTAAAAAAGCCAATGGGATTTTGGGCTGCATCAATAGGAATATAGTGTCTGGATTGAGTGAATTCATAGCCTCACTCTATTCTGTTTTTGGTCAGACCTTACCTGAAATACCCTGTCCAGTTCTGGGTCCCATAATTCATGAAGGACATTGAGAAGCTGGAACATGTACAGAGGAATAAGACAAAAGTAATCAAATGTCTGGACACTAAGCCAGTGGCTTAGAAAAATAGTCATGGTTAGCCTGGAGATGAGAAAGTTAAGTGATAACTATGTTTTAGTATTTGAAAAGATGTCACATTAAAGATGGAGCATCTCTTTTCTTGCAATTTCAATCTATTGCTCTGTATTCTAGGGCACATCTATGCTGTAAAAGTGTAAAAGTAATGCAGTTTGACACTGCTTTAACTGCCCTGACCCAATGTTACAGAATAATGAGAGATGTCATTTCACAAGGACTTTAGCCTACTTTCCCCAAGAGTGCTGGTGTCTCACCACACAGAAATCTCACAATTCCATAGAATTTTGCCATGGCAGTTAAAAGGTGTCAAATGGCATTAATTCTACACAGGGCCGGCCCTAGGTATTTTTTAAGTGTAAGCAAACAGCATTTTGGCACCCCCTTAAACCAATCACTGAAAAATAAAAAGTAGACGGTAGAGGTGAATAGAATAGATAAAAGAGTTACCTTACAAACCAGAAGTTTATTTACATCATTATGTTCATATAGTTACATTACATAGAATTAACACAAATTAACTTTTTTTTAGAATGCAAATATTAGTTTTTGTTGTTATTTTTGGTCTACAAGTACTACACAAAGGTTTCCTGGTCATACTATCTCTTCTGAAGATTTTTCAGACTTCGGGCTTGCTAATAACAGAAAATTCAGTCCCATGCTTATTGAGTCTGTCAATAAGTTTTGTTTTGGACAACGCAGCCCCAGGAGAACAGACACTTCTCTTTTAAGGAAGCGAACTCTTGTTCTTCAGAAGTGCCACGCCAGCCTGGACCATTGCAATGGGTGTGGCAACATAGCCAGCCTCTGGCCCCCTCACTTGAGTGGATATTTTAACATCCAGTTTGCCTTAACAAACTTTTAAAATTAAAAAGAGATTTTTTTTGGCTTTCAATTTTGAAAACTCATGTACTAGCAAGTCTGTTTCCATTTCATCCAACAAGTCATTTTCAATGGCCAAGGTTGCTAGTCTACTCAAGAGCTCTTGGTTCAAAGGTGATCTTAAGTACGTTTTTATAAGTTTTAATTTTGGTTATGAAAGACAAGGCTTCGGCTGGGTGTCTTCCAGGGAACAGCATAGGTGCAAATATTTGTAGCTCATTAAAATATTTATGAAATGAAGGCTTCCTCAGACGGGCTCCCTATCATATCTTTTTCTTCTCCAGGGGAACTGAAGAAGACAGAGAAATGGACTTGGCCTTTTCCTCCTCTGGGTTAAAGCTGTGTTGTGGCCATCCATGAATTCTTTATTAAAATAGTTTGTGTGTGTATGTGTGTGTGTGAAGGGATTACCACAAAACCTAATAATAAACTCTCAAATAAAACAGCACCTCAAAAGGCTGAATTTCGTGTCAAAAGCATTGCATAACAAATCCATTTTAAAATGATGAAAAAAAAGGAAATCACAAGCAACTAAATAGTTTTAGACCAAAAACGAGCAACAGCAACTGCATTGTCCGTAGCTTTAAACAACTCCTCCTCCGTGCATGAGGCAGGACATTGTGGGCAAACATACATATGTGGAGTTGTTTGTTCTGCTCCACAGTCACACAAGGTGGAGGATTCCTCCAGGTAGTGCCACCTTGCCAAGTTGTCTTTAGATCTGCCCACTCCGCTTCTGAGTCTGTTCAGGGACTTCCAAGTTGCCCATTCTTGGTTTGCCCCTGGAGGAAGACCTTCATGAGGGGCCATCCAGTTAGAATTGCCAGGTTTAGCTGCCCAGAGGGACACCCTTGCTGCTGCTGGAGGAACATCAAGAGGAGTGGTGGTTCTCATGAAGCCCTTCCTTGATTTGAGTCTACTGGGAGGAGGCTGATAGTCATGCAAGTGGGTGGCTTTCACAGTGAATGAAGGGACGCAGCGCACTGCCTTTCTGGAGGGAAATGAAGTTAAATGAAAACAGACTTCTCTTTCGGTGCATCTACACTGTAGAATTAATGCACTGATTCCGGCCCTGAAAGCCTTTGACAACAAACTGCGTTATTATATCTGTGATATATTATTGATCCACCCAAAACTGGGGTGAGGGAAGGAGTCAGGCTGGAAACTGAGGCCACTTTATCTTCTAACCAAACACACACAACATTTTCAAGTAATTTGGAGTCTGGAGGAAGGAGTTGGCAGTGGGAGAAAGGGGATCAACGCTGTGAACAAGTCACAGGAAAGAGAGCTGCTGACGAAGGAAGGAGGTTTTTAAAGGAAAGACATTCAAGGTAGGTCTGAGTTACAAAAATGATCCATCTTAAGAGCGACTTCCCTTTTAAGAGGAAGGAGGGGGAAGAAATGGCGTGGCCACAATGAGGCTGCTCACCTTAAGGGGGCACTCCATCCACGCATTTCCTGCCGTTCAACCCAAAGCCTTCCTGCAGATTTTGCCTTGAATTAGAAAGGTAACCGAAGCCGGATTCCTGCAGTTTGCCATGTGGGTCTAACCCAACAGCACCCCTAGTGGATTGCGCCATCCGCAAATGCTTCCCTGGCTTATGGCTTCAGCCACCCCTGAGTCTACAGTACAGATGCACCCTAAGTCTCTGGAGCAACCCAATCTTCAATATGGCATCCTTTTAAATACTTAAAGAGGGCTATAATGGTGCCTTTTAACCTTCTCTTTTCTGTGCTAAATATATCCAGCTCCAAGGTATGTTTAGCCTGAATAATAAAGTATACTCAGGTATAGCTTTATTTTCTAATCCAGGTATTACTGTCTAACAAAAATTAGACCTATCCAAATTTGGTTGGGTTTTGCTATCCCTGGGGCAAAGGATGTTTTAAAAAGTGTTTTTACTTTTAGATTGAAAATTCAAGGGTGAGCTTTTGAAAAATATAGTTAACAATGAATTGACCACACAGCTTCAGGCAATCTTCAGTCTTCCAATGTTACACTGGCTGCTGCTTCTCTCCTGTGTATGTACATGGATAAGGAATAATCAGTATGATGGAAGAGGGGAAATAGAAATAAGATGAAATGCTGGTTTCTTACACAATTGGACCACGGAAAACCTAACATGTTGGAAGAAAGGAGTTTTCTGTACAATTAAAGGACAGTAAAAGACCTCACTGAATTTCATGCATTAATTAAAACCAATCATGTAATCGGCATAATGAAAGCAGCACTGATTTAATTTTTAACGTTGCTGGGTGGCATTTATCCCTTTCCAAACAATGTTGTTTTTGCCACTTTAATCACCTCCAGCTCACTTGCTCTAGCTTTTCAAATCAACACACTTTGCTTGGGGGATGTCTGCGGTGAAATCTTTGGCTTAAGGGAGATATGCATTTCTGCATCTCTTCCCCTTTCGAAGATGTCAGTTGAAAATCTAAGACACTGTAATACTGCCCTACAGCATAAGTGTTATTTTAAACCCTGGGGCCAGTATGTTAGCTGGCTACCCAAATTATCTCTGGGCACTGCTGCAGATTTCCACAGGCTGTATAAACATACACTCTCTGTTAAATCCTGCCTTGATTAACACCTCACAAAAGTTCAGACGAATTGGACAGCATGGTGATATGGGCTGGAATTTACTCTCTGAGGAGCAAAGCTAGATTGGGCCTACAGGCCACACAGAATATTTCCCCTGTATAGTGTACAAATAAATTACACCGGCTATATTCCCCTATGTATAGTGTACGACGTGAGTCATAAATGCACTATATAGCCAGTGTAATTTACTTGTACACAAAGAACCAATTGCACAAGTCTTTAGAAAATGTTCACCATATTATAAATTGCTTTCAGAAACCCCTTGCACACTACAAAATTATAGCATTTTATTTCATGTTAACTGCCTTGGTTCCATTCTATGGATTCCTGGAGTGACACACTAGAACCCTCTGGCTGAGAGTCTAAATAGCCCTCTCTAAACTGCAAATCCCAGGATTTTATATCAGACTTGTCTTTTGTGTAGGATAATTAGTTTAACAAAAATAAGAATGCTTAATCATAAGAGCCCTTGTAGCGATCCTGTATTGTTGCACACATACTGGCCACACTTACATCCGAATCCAGAGAGTGAATATTACAATAATTTCTTTTGTAATTGTATGATTGTGGTGTGTATTTGTGTGTGCAGACAGCAAGACAAATGGTAGTACAGAAAATGCACAAATCTCTGTCTACTTATTCAACAGAGATTTTTAGATAACCTGAGCTAAATAGGAACAAAAAACTCCCTCAAATATGTTAATAATTTAGGGACAGGAAAGCTAAAAAACAAAGCAAACAGACATCAATGTCTGCAGCAAAGAAAAGTTAGTACTGAACATTCTTCTGGACACATTCCAGATGTTGGGCTGAATCAAGGATGGGGGTCCTATCATCTTGCAAATATTGAGGACTTCATCTGGAGATCTGCATTAATTCATCAGTTTAAGATAAGTCTAATGTTATCCCTATGTAAAATAAACCATTGAAATTAAAGTAGACCCAGTTACATTGACCATAACTAACAAGTCCCATTTATTTCAGTGTGGCTTTTCTGCATAAGGTCTAATGTTAGATTTAGTCCATTGTGTTTGTAATTGTAGTCCTTAGAAAATTTGCTCACATGAATGTAATCTTCAAGCATGAAGATAACATTATAATTTTCAGAGATGGGACAGTTAGTAGATGGGGCTTTATGTATTTAGTTAATTATTTGTAAATGAAAAAATGAATTAAATTGTGTTTACTGCCCTTTAAATTTTAAGTAAATGCCTGCACTTAAAGCCCATTATAGTGAAAATGAAAAATACCATCCATGAGTTTACTCCACACAACTCTACTCAATCTTTGCTCAAGTTTTGAGCTCAAAAGAATAGCATAACGAATATACATCTAAACACACCTCCACCATACAATTTCACATCTGCCCCACCAAAAAACACTCTTTTGCTTTCCCTTTCTCCCTCACAATTATGTTCTTTTACCATTACTATTCATTCACTGTCTCTTATGTGGATCCCAGCAAAATTCTCAGGGATAAGAGATTCAAAATTCAGTTTCCTGGGGCAGACGAGGAGCCCCTGTGAAATGGGGGGGGGGGGGGATCAACTGAATTAAAAGATCAGTCCTTTTCTAACCAAAATTGCTACTTTCTACTTTCTAGTTTAAAATCTTTTAATATTATAATTAAAATACAATACGATCTCTATATCCCCACCCCATTTATTGCAGAAACAGGAAAACGTGGATAATAGCAAACCCTATTGCAATGAATGACTTCCATCAGAAGTCACCATAGAGTTACCTTGGAAGACCTAGAAAATTCCTAGAGAGGAATTTGCTAGGTTCTCCAAAATAGACAGGACATTTTTGTCAGATGCACAAGAGGATGACATTTCCAGCTCCTTTGAGCAAGTCTAAGGACCTCATCATATGCTGGTTTCCCCCCTTTTTCTAAACACTTTAAAGTCATTTTAAAGATGGAGTCCCATAGAGCCCATCAAACAATGTAAGAGTACTTCCGCTAGTTACACGTGGGACTCTGTCTTTAAAATGTCTTCTGAGGGTGTAGAAACTGAGTTTTTTGGAGTTGGGGAGTAATCAACTCCAGAACTCCCCATTCACATAGAAGCAGCTCATTTTAAGGTGGGATGGGAACTGTTGGATTTCTTTGCTGTTGATTCTTTTAGTAACATGAAAGTGTGTCCATTCTTGTGGCCGATCTTGAAATATGCCTTGATGCTCCTTTTGTTGCCATAGATAATCTTGCATGCAAGCTTTAATGGTATTTTAAAAATTATTTTTCTTCAGGAAATGTACAATTTTAATATATTACTATTTCCCTGTATCTATATATTTCCTTTTTGTAAACCTGGGATTTCCCCATTTGAACATAGTGTGTTACCGCCCCCCCCCCCCCACACCTAAAACAATTTGGAAATACCAGGTGCATTCTGTTTCAAAGTTCTTGAACCAGTATTTCATAGGACTTTAATTTTGATTTCAGACTTCTGTAATTCAGGAGAGTACACTTCCCCAGATGATAGGCCATTAAACAGAGAATTTGACTAGAAACAGACAGAGCCCATCACATGTGATGTGTGTGAATAAATTATCTGTTTTTCTTTAAAATGGAAAGGCATGAAATGCTAGGATAAGAAGATGATTCCCCAAAGGAATGAGGTCTTTAGACAACCAAAAGCAGGTTTCCCGTGCAGACCTCTGTCTCTCAGTGCATCTGCCAACCGAATATGGATCGGTTATGGACCTGTAACTGCAACACAGGATGCCAGCTCAATTATTTTTAAAAATTCTAAATCAGGACAGAAAATAGCTCAAGCACAAGTGCCTCCAGAGAACATTTGGGACAAAAAAAATATTATTTACAGTATTTATTCATTTCGATGGGAATGTGCACTCCCTGCCCACAGTTGTTTACCTCTGATTTTCTGATACAAACTGTTAGAATTGCATTCTAGCAGAAAATATTTCTAGGGTCCTTCAAAAATCGATAAAGAGAGTATGGAAAGGATTTTTTTAAATTATTGGCTTCAGCTTTGGCCCTGCCCAATGCCTAGCCGGGTCCACAAAATTCTGTTCTGAATTCATTTTACTCCACCTATTTAGATGCAAAATTTGGTAAGCAATGTATTTTATGGCCAACATTGGCAAGCCAGAGTTAAGGTTTGTGCTCCTTGGCATTGGAACAATGTACATTTCTAGGCTGACAAATTACAAATATGGAAGAATCCATCTAAGAACCATCTGAATAGATGAGATTTTTATGGCACATAAAACTACTTCTCATTGTTTAAATTAACTCCCTGCAGACTAATTGAGTCAGATCTGTGTGTTGAGGTCATCAACACGAGGTTTGCTCCAAGGTACTTAAAAGAAAAATAGCATACAATGCCTATTTCCTTAATAACCTACCAAGAAAAAAGCAGTGAGAAAGTTTCTGGTGGAAACTTTTCCCTGAGATCTAAGCAGTAGCTCTTCTGGCAGGGGAATAACTATTGGCATCTCACAGTTTCACTGCATTTCTTTAAGCTACATTGGCCTTTTTTTCATGAAATGTACATTCTGAGCAGTTTCTCTGCAGAGTTTTCATGCACAGATAGAGTTCCAACTGCAGTCTGATATAGGAAATGAGGTTCAACTAGTGCCAACTATGTATTGCATCCAGTGAGAGATGTTGGCTGGTTCTGCCAATAATCAGCAACTTGGGTCTGAGGTGATGGCATGATAACATGTTGAGGAGACCACAACCACGTTCTGTCAGGAAATCTAAAGGTATTAGCCACTGGTTAGAAAATCTTGGTTTGTAAACTGGACCTGTTCCTGTTTTTTAGTCCCTCAATCCCAGACAGATGTTGCTGGAAACATCCACAGCCATTCTCCAATTAATCTTGTAGGCCAGGAAAAGAAAATAGAAGTTGCCAAAACTGAAAGGACCCAATACGTTTGCAGAAATTATTGGGGGGGGGGGGCTAATCTGGAGTCTCCAGAGATCTCTCCTGTATATAACAATTATAACTTTAAAGATGCTAAATTATGTTGCTAAGAAAAGGCAGGTGTTTTTGTCAAATTGGGACAGCAATGGAACATTCCTTTCTCCAAAGTTTAATGCACATAATATGACAAACTGTTATATTTAAACCATTTTTATTGTTTTGGATGTCCCTTCTCCATATACCGTATATACTCGAGTATAAGCTGACTCGAATATAAGATGAGGCACCAAATTTTACCACAGAAACCTGGGAAAACGTATTGAATTGAGTATAAGATGAGAGTGGAAAATGCAGCAGTTACTGGTATGTTTCAAAAATAAAAAAATAGATACCAATAAAATTACATTAATTGAGGCATCAGTAAGTTATTTTTTTAATTTTATATAAAACTGTAATTAAGATAATAATAAGACTTTAATAAGATAAGACTATCTATGGAGGATTGCGGGGCAGGGGGGTGTTCAACAATATAGAGTGGAGGAGATTTTTCAAATTGCCAGAATTGCAAAGGCTTTTATTTATTTCTGCTGCCTCCAAAATGTAGAGGATTCGAACTCGCTACTTTTACCAATGCTGCCACCAATGTTTTATTCAGGAGCCTCTTCTAGGTTAGGATATTGAGGGATACACATGAGTCACTTTGTGTGAGGAAAAACCAGAAATTGTTGTTTATTTGTAGTTTGAACAGTAAATATACATGATGGTTTCATTAACATTGAACAGTAAAGATGCTTAGTGGTTTCATTAAAGGCTTATGCTTTTCTCTTCAAAGGATGTTCATATAATTTGGTTTCTGGGTAAATATGTTCCTTCACCAAGGAAACACAGATAATTTACTTTTAAATCCACTTCTCTTGGGATTTCAATAGCAACACTCTAGACTATAGAGTTCACAAAATATAGTTTTCAGCCTTCGTTTCCTAAAGACCTTAACTATATATTCCCTGGGAGCCAGGGAATTCTAGACTTTAACTAGAATTCCCTGGCTCCAACTGTCATTTTGGCTCCACCTATCTCCAGTTGCTAAGCAACTTCTCATTTGCACCAGCCAATCAGACTGTAATTGCATTGTAATGGCTGTGTTGTGGTTCAGTCTGATGATGAAGGGGGATTTGGGTTTTAGCAGGCTGACCAAGGAAATGTTGAAGGCTCTGAATTGTCAGAAATGCAGGCTGACCAAAGAAAAGTTGAAAACTCTGAATTGTTAGAAAGGCCGCAGGCTACCAGGGAAGCTGAAGTTAGTGATAAGGTTGACCTTTCACAGGATTTTGAACATCAACAAAGTCCAGGTGGCTCTGGCAGCGAGCCAGAGGAGTCTTTCTTAGATCGAGATACAAGGTTAAGGTTAAGGGTTCATCATCCCAGGCATTCTCTGAGAATAGCTGGGAAACATGTGGGAACTCAAGGACAGAGAAATGCTTTCTTAGCCTGTAAGCATGGTTAAATAGAGAGAAACAGGGAAAGATTTCAGATGAAGCAACATTGATTTTGGAAGCTTAACTTCTGCCTTATCTCTGCTCATGGAAAAGGTTTCATATTTTTGTTCATGATTAGTTCCTGGGTTTTGGATTGTATTTTGGAGTTCACGCTGCCTTGTTTTTCAGGACTGAGTTACTATATTCTACAGAGACTTTGAACCAGTGCTGAGGTACAACGGGCTGCTTGACTACTCCTCTCTCCTGCTCTGCTGAGCTTCTGCAAGTAAGATCTGTAAAATGGCTGCACCATCAGCCCTGTTCACAAAATGACCACACACCAGTCCTGCAAGGTAGGCCACTTACCAACCTTGTAAGGTAGGCAAAATCCGTTACACTGTCCAACTGTGATTACTTATATACTCTAGTACAAGCCGACCTGAATATAAACAGGCCAGGACCCTCATTCAAGTATAAGCCGGGGGGGGGGGGGGGGCTTTTTCAGCCCTAAAAAAGGATGAAAAACTCAACTTATACTTGAATGTATATGGTATATCCTTTCTCTGTTGATATATAATCTTTGAAATAAATATTATATGCCTTCCAACATTTTAGAAATAACACTCGGACACATGTTGCCATCTCCTCTCCTTTCTGTCTTGCTGGGTTAATTCAGTGTAAATTACTTTTGCACTCTGAACTCAGTTTGAAGCATTAGAACCTTCCTGGATACAAAGGGGAAAAACAGCAAGAGGAAGGGGAAACCTGGACATTTTGAAAGCAGCTAAAAAGTAGGGTGGTATAGAATTGAACGGGACTGTCTGCCAAATTAGGACAGTTGGGGAGTATGATATTATGGATTAACCTGTGTAGCAGAGATTCCTGTGATGCTTTGACTCTCTGTGCTTCCAAAGTTTTTAAGCTGAAAAGAAGTTCTGTTCCTTGACCTTCACCTTCTTAAAATATCAAAATAATTTATGTGAAGAATTAAAACTTCTATGCAGTCATGAAACTGAGTAGTTGCCTACTTTCTTGGTGGATAGGATTCATCTTTTTCACTCTTAAAAAATGTTGCCATTTGGAAGGCTCAGTGCCTGCAAATGTAGTGTGAATATTAGTATATAGTCTTCTGTTCACCCAGGACTTTCCCTCTGATTAATTTGAATTGTTGGCCCATTATTCTGCCATATTCTTCCCAGTTCTGCCTCTTTGTACAATAAGTTCTGTTTTACAAAAGGAAATTGACATTTCCTTGCTAATGGGATTTCCCTTTCAGCCCTCAGGGAGAAATCCCAAACACAGTTTCTTCAGTGTGGATGGAAAGGGGATTCTTCTTACAGCTCCCATGAAATTTTACTGTTGTGTTTTTCAATAAATGTAAAACAAAGTCAACATTTCAGCTGAACCTCTTGTCCATGTTATAATAAAAGAAGCATTTGTTTTAAAAGGCTTTAAACCACTTCCAATCACATTGACTAGGCCATGATAGTAACATATAGCTTAGTCTTCATGCCTATGAAGTCTACATTCCAGATTTCCTTTATTTTTGTTTTTTTTTTCCAAATTCCAAATAATTGACTAGAAATCTGTTCCTTCCCATTGTGTTCAGAATACCTCTGTTTTTTTTCTTGTTCCTGTGTTGTTATGAATTATGAGTAGTAGTGAAACCACAGAACATAATTACCTGGTTTATAAAAGCATTTTGCTCCCTCATAATACATAGATGATCTAATAGGGGAACACAGTTTCTTTTGTAATTGAACGATAGATAAACTTCTATACATGTGAGGCAAGCACACCAGCTGTCAATGTCTTTATATTGCCAATTGAAAAACATGGGATGTATGGTTCTAAATGTTTCTTGGGTCAGTTGACCGGGAATTATTAAAGGCCTCCTTTCAAAGGCTGTCAGTAGCAACAGATGGAACAGTGAACATTCATGGCCACTGTGGTTAGATAGCAATGATGGGTAGCTTCAAATGCTCCCAGCTGGGAAGCATTTGGAACTGAATGCCCAAAGCTGATTGACAATACAGTTTGACCCCTGTGAGGGATATTTCCCATACCATGTGGATATGCAAAACCATGATTAATAGTAAACTCTATTGAAATTAAGGATTTCAAGAATTTCATAGAATCACACTTGAGGACCTAGAACACGCCCAGAAAGGACATATTATATTGGATGTGGATACTAATCCTCTGGATAGGAGGGATGTACTGTAATACAGAATAATCTAAGATTTTATCCTCTTCCTTTTGCTTCTCTGTAGGTAAATGTGTTTGGCTGTGGAGTGCAGAAGTGTCTAGGCTTTTACATGCTCCTGTGATAACATCAGGATTTTGATGAAGCTTGGAATGGTTATGAATATACATAAATTTATGTGGATCTCATTTACTATAGTTCAAAAAAGCCATTCTGAATCAAACTGAGAAGCTGGAAAAATGATTCACGCACCCCAACACTATGTATCAGATAGGTAATGATTTCTGTTACACTGGATGACCAATATGTCAGAACTAATAGTGATGGACCAACATGGTCTTGATCCTATGCTCAAGCAGCAGCAGAGGTAACATCACAACAAAGCCATTGGAGGGAACAAACATTGGCACTATGTCTAGCAACTCCACTATAACCCTCCATAAGTGTGCAAGAAGAATATTGTCAAGTAAAATGTGATTTTTTTTTTAAAAAAAACACTTTTATTTTACCTGAGAGAACACTTCTCTAGAAATCTCTAGGTACTCCACTGTGATGATATTTCAATTATGCTGGAGGTTGACCATAAAGTTATGCTGGAGGACCTAGAGTGGTGTTCTCTAAATCCTCTAGTACAACTCTATTGTCAACTATAGAGTCATTCCTATAGAGTCATTCCTAGAGAGACCGTATTACTCAAACCTGCAAAGAATCAAATCCACAAAATGTTTTTATGGCCACCAGTATGTATATGATCCATTTGATTGAATTGGTGTTTTGGTAGTTCTCATCTTGTGAAGTGTTCCAGATCATAGTTTAATGGCAGATCACATGTTTTCCTGTAAAAGACTGACATAAATTTCAATTTGAATAGGATGCATGAAATTCTGGAAACCCTAAAAGTTGCTGCAAAAAAGGTACTTTCCCCTGCTGGCCACTGGTAATGCTAGCTAAATAATTTTGGGAGTCAGTGTTCCTTATCCCTCAAAAATCATATTTTCATGCTCCAGAGTATATATCAGATGGGACACATATTCTGGCCTTGTATAAAATGGGTTCATACATTTAATTCTTTTCATTTCTCTAATATTCACCTTCTATTTAATTCTACATCCACAAGAGTACTCTTGTCAGCTTCTCACATCCTGTATTTATTCATTCAGTTTATCAGTTCTCCTGTAACTATAGTTGTCTGAGCAGCAACCACATTCTGCACTGGGACAAAGTAATCTAGAAGTTGGCACCTGTTTGTACCTAGCATAGATACAACCCCCCTGATAATACTAGATATTATTCAATGATATGCTGTGATTATTCTTTTTCCATTACTCTTCATTAGATTTGTGATACATGGCTATCTCAAATGCTTCTCCTTGGAGTTAATTAATGTTTTGGTTTGCTTAGTTTAAATATACAATGACAACATAAAGTGTCTAAGGAAATGTTATGATTGTAATGGAAACATCATATATCTCATAACCGGCTATTGACATCAACTCAGCAATTACATGAAACAGGATCTTTGCTGCTATCTTTTAAAAGGGCTTCTGCACTTACCATGAGAACCTGGATTACTGAGACATTTGGGTGAGAAAACCTTGCAGTTGTTTCAATGATACTTAATCCCACTGGATTATGGTTCTTCGACAGCCACTGAACTAGCTGTTAATACAAGGAAAACAGAAGCATTTACACTCACAATGGATTGGGTCACTGTATTCTGGGGATACAGCAGATGTCAAAAGAAACACTATATCCAATTGCAGGACTTCCTGACATGGAATATGAGAATCTAAAGGAAGTGAGGATGGAGCAGGTGGGGTGGTGGGGAGGAATGATGGGCTCTATGAGATGTTGGGGAAAGCAAGTTGCTGGCAGACTTGGTGCAACTTTTTGTGCAACATAAATATCTAATTTGAATAGTCACTTATAGTTGCCCTGGTTAATTAGATCAAGAGGATAGTGCCACACTGCCATCTATTGCTGTTTATCAAGATGTTCAGGGTATCATTCCACATGGTTAAGTGATAAAAATGAGGGACAAAGATCAAGTAGTGGATCTATTTTAAGGGGTTAGTTGAGTTGGCCAGGATGAAGACCAATCAAACATTCCTGTTTTTGCTAACAATATATATAAAATACAGTCTCTTATGTTGACGTTTTCCCTAGTCCTGCTATTTTAAATTCATTGTCTCAAACATGACCCTTCTCAAAGCAGGGAATTCCACACACACACACATTTAGGGACATCAGTGTGCAAAAGGATCTTGTAGTACATTAGAGACACATTAGAGAACAATTTGGAAGCATGAGCTTTCATAGGCAAAAGGCTTGTCTACACTGGCAAAAACAAAATACAAAAAAACCAAACAAACCACGGGCTCGGCCAAATGGAAGATTTTTGTTTTGTTTTGTTCTTGCTTTAAATTGACTTTGAGCAAAGTTGAGGGTTACTTCAGAGTATGTTGGAAATTTCAGAGTATCCTGTAGCTTTGGGACAGTTTGGACAGCTGAATTGGGTCATCCGGACTAGACTCTGGTGCCATCACCCCTTCCCTATGTCTCTGAGCCCAGGTGAAGAGATGGATCTTTGCTTTGTTACTGCTGCACCTGGCCAGCCATGGAGATCCATACAAACTCCTAGCTGTCATTTATGCTGACACCAGAATGGGGCAACAACACAACCTGCTTATTCCTGGTTACTTGCATACCCATTTCTGACATCAGCGAAGTCACCCACATGACCACCTTTCTTCTTAGTTGGTTGTACATTTCTGTTGAAGTCAGAACAGAGTGCCTTTCTGACTCGGAAAAGGCGGGGAGATCACTCCCCTCTTTAATGCTGATCATTCGGGTATCCCATGCTGATCTTAGCAGAAGCACCCGTGACAGCCAGGAACTCTGTGGCTGGCTTGGGTGGTGGTGGTAACATGGAGGAAGTGAGATGCAGACCATCCTAGCAGAGCTGATGCACTGCCCAGCTGTCAAAACAACAGCCCAAAGCATGTTCACACCAGGCTGAACTGACTGGTATAGATGTGCCACCTCTTCACACATACCTTTGGCGGCATTTTTGGACTTCAGCCATGAGTCCAATGGCTCCCATCACACTCCATCCAACTACTTCCATGGTGGTTCTGTGGGTGGGGCATGACAGCAGACAACGGCAAGCTACCTGTCTTTCCATAAGGAAAGATGGGTTGAGCCACCAAAAAAAGGCTTCCCCCATGTGATAAGGGAAGAGGAAGGCTGTGATGGAATGGAGTGTGGGGAGGCGGGTTCTCACACCCCTGTGTGACCACTGGTGAGACAAAGTGATTAATAACTGGGGCGGCTTACAGGGAGCGTACTACCCCCCTGCTAAGCCAGCTCCACTGGCTGCCAATATGCTACCGAGCCCAATTCAAAGTGCTGGTTTTGACCTACAAAGCCCTAAACGGTTCTGGTCCAATTTACCTGTCCGAACGCATCTCCTCCTATGAGCCCACGAGAACCTTAAGATCATCCGGGGAGGCCCTGCTCTCGATCCCACCGGCCTCACAAGCACGGCTGGTGGGGACGAGAGACAGGGCCTTCTCGGTGGTGGCTCCTCGGCTGTGGGACTCCCTCCCCAGTGACATCCGGCAGGCTCCATCCCTTTTGGGGTTCAGGAAGAAGCTGAAGACCTGGCTATGCGCGCAAGCGTTTAATGAATGAACTCAGTTAGCATTGACATGGATCGGATTAAGGCTTTTGCACAAGGTCTGATGGATGATTGGTATATATATTTGGTGTTGCATTGTTTTAAATTTTTATATATTGTATTTTACTATGTTATTTAATTATTTTAACTGTTTTATTCTTATTTTATTGTATTATGATGTACTGGTAGTGATCCTAGCAGTTGTGTAAGCCGCCCTGAGTCCCCTCGGGGAGAAGGGCGGGGTAGAAATATTGGAAATAAATAAATAAATAAATAAATAAAGTGATCCAGGACTCCTTTGGCGGCACATGTGACAAGGTTGAAGGTCTATTTTTTCAGATGCAGTTAGTGTCTAAGGTGCTACAGGATCCCTTTGAGTACTGATATACCAGACTAACCCAGCTAAGTATTTTAATTCTTTCCCCATTTAGAGACAAGCTAGCCCCTAGAAAGCATAGACTGAACCCCTCTACAGTGGATTGAATGGAGGACGTTCCTTGGTGTGGCACAAATGCTGCTTCTCTTTATCAGTAAGTCTTCTTATGCAGAATTGGCTTTCTCTCAGCTGTTGATCGGTTTTGGTTTGGTGGCCCTGGTTAGCAGGCCCCTCCATTATAGCAAGCTGATTGTAAGCACCCCTAACCACTGAGATCAGTGGGTCTTCCAGTAACAACTTTGAATAGATGAACATTTCCAAACTACATATTCCCTCAGGCAAGAAGGAATGGAGCCTCATCCAAAATATGCTGTTTACCTAATTTCTGGACCTGGGAACCAGATATTCATAAAAGTGATACTACAGAGTATTTATCTTAACCAACCAATTGCTGAGTTCAGGTACCAATCCAGTGCTCACATAGCTCTACTTCTGACTGAGATGGAACAGGAAAGCCGGTCAGGGTGTTATTTTCATAGCAATAACATTGTCTTCCAAATTCCTAGATGATGGGAGGCAAGACAGAATCTTGTTGAACAGCACAGTATAACTGCCACAGAACTGAGCATGAAGGTAAAAGTTGTAACCTCTACAGTACAGGGTCTCTTCCAATCAACCTGCCAAATTATCCCAAGAGGATACCATGGGCAATAAAATTAAAGTCCACCAGGAGATCAAGAACAATAAATAGTGTAATCCCCCATCTCTATCTCAAAGTAGACCATCAATCAAAGAGACCAAGGTTGTTTTTGTGTAGTGTTCATATAAAACGCCAGATTGAAATTAGCCTGAATAATCCACATCATATAGGGACACCTGCCTGTGTGGGCAGGCTGCAGTTGTGCACCGCTTCTTGCAACAAAGCTGGCATAGCACTTTTCTGTAACAAGACATTCTCTACTCCCTGGATCCAACTGCAAACCCCCAAAATAGATGTGTTAGGCATAAGGAAAAAAAATCCTTTACTAGTCAACATTTTCCCACTCAATGTGCAAGCTTTCAGTTTCTCCAGAACTCCTCAACTTTTTACATGGTAAGTCAAGTGGGAAGATGACAAAAGCCAGTTGCTATGGGTGGAACTTCATTGCTGCATCAATATTCCCAACAGACCATAGGTTAGCCCTTGAGCCATGTCGTATTCTTCCACCAGCATTTAATGAAGCCAAATGCTGATATCTAGAAAAGCAACTAAAAGGCTATGGTTACATTGCAACAGGAGTAAATTTATCCTCATTAAGGTAAAGTATAAGGAGCTCTGGTGGCAAAGTGTGTTAAAGCACTGAGCTGCTGAACTTGCAGACAGAAAGGTCGCAGGTTCAAATCCAGGGAGCGGAGTGAGTGCCCGCTGTTAGCTCCAGCTTCTGCCAACCTAGCAGTTCGAAAACATGCCAATGTGAGTAGATCAATAGGTACCGCTCTGGCAGGAAGGTAACGGCGCTCCATGCAGTCATGCCACATGACCTTGCAGGTGTCTATGGACAACCCCAGCTCTTTGGCTTAGAAATGGAGTTGAGCACCAACCCCCAGAGTCAGACACAGGCCTGTAGCGAGGGGGGGGGGTTAGGGGTTCAACCCCCCCCCCCCGAAATATTTCAGGTTATTAAAAAAAACCTGGTTTACTCATGAATTTTAACTGGTTAACCAAATCCCCATGCTAAGTCTATGAGACACAAAACATTAAGAGTCCCTCCAGGCACTATTTCAAGCAGATATTGACAGGTTTGTAGCAGGGAGGGGTGTGTGCTAGGGGTTAACCCCCCCCCCCCCCCGAAATTTTCAAAACCCCTCCCGAAATTTTTTTCTGGCTACGGCCCTGGACATGACTGGACTTAACGTCAGGGGAAACCTTTACCTTTACCTTTTAAGGTAAAGTGTAGTGTTTTATTATTCCTCACTGTGTTACAATAATAATTGATGAAGTAAACTGGAATATGTGGCAGTTTATGTCAAATAACAAGGACTAATCTTTAAAGTGCTACAAACATGTTTTAAATCATAATAAAATTGATGTATTGATTAAAAGGAATTCAATTAATCATGAGTTAATTATTTGTAACTAGTTGCTTCCAAGCTCTGGAAGACTAGATTACAGGTTTAGACTTAGGAAGAGCAGAAGGCAGCCAGGATTTTTCAGATGGAGATATGGGCAAATTCTCCTCCATACAAAAGGATGATGGCTCCATACAGCAGAGAAAGCTAGTATGTTGGAAGAAAGCTCCTAGGGAAATAGTCTTCTGCAGGGATTGTTGTTGGTTTAGGACCGCTCTGTCATAAGTACCTATTACTTCAGTCAGACATAGCTGTAATCCAGACTTACCATGCCTATTTGTGAGGTATAGGTTTGAGTTTCCATCCTTAGGAAAAATTCATAAACTACACTGGGAGAAGGAATTATGCCACATAAGCTACTATTTTTACTGTGTGTCCTCAGTCATTTCTATCATATTTACACAGAATTGGTTGATGAGGCCAGAGAGGCATCACAAATATGACAGGAGGTACACTGTGCTAGCTAGTAGAACAATTCTTTTAACAATTTCACCTCCTTGTTTATTGTTTTACTAAGTAGTTCTGGGCATGCATTTCCAGTTCTGAGGTAATATAATTTCCAGAACCCTCTATCATTGTTTGTTATATGGGGCTTGAGAAAGCTGGAGTCCAATAACAGTTGGGGGATCCAAATAAAGGGACCATTGGACTAAGTTAGAGATCTGAAAGTCAGGAGTGAATTTGCTTGTAGCTGGGATTTCCATTATTTGCATATGCACAAAAAGGCAATTCATGGTAATATAACCTCCATCATCCACAGATTTGATATCAACGATTTCCCTTCAAAAAATATCCCCTTGGAAGTGTTTGTGGGCCTCTCTAGATACTGCGGTATTCTATGGTACACTTCCAGCCTAAGTATAGTCAAAATATGTGGCTCACTATTATCCATAGTTTTGGGTATCCAGTGTGTGTGTGTGTGTGTGTGTGTGTCTTGGAACATACCTTGCATGGATATGGAGGTCATACTGTCATTTCATTACAGCAGACAATACGGAAATCATGAACCAATACGGAAATCATGAACCTTTACATATCAAGTGCTAGTACTTTGCCTTTTACCATCAAGATCCATTTAATCCTAGCAACCATGTTTCCAGAGCCTGTGCATCCTTTATGGAAAAATAAAAATAATACCAGACAAGGTGTTAGGGTAATACCCACACAATGTTGGTCCAGAAGGTAGAAGAGGCAACAAGGGGATCAGCAACTCTTGATCTAATCTTAACAAATGTGGAAGACCTGATCAATACAGTTGAAGTGGTTGGATCCTTAGGGGCAAGTGACCATGTGCTCCTGCAGTTTGCAATACAAAGGAATGCTGAAACTAAGACAAGTCAAACACGCATTCTGGACTTTAAGAGAGCTGACTTCCAAAAAATGAAGGAATTACTGAGCGGCATTCCATGGACGCCGATATTAAAAAACAAGGGAGTTAAGGATGGATGGGAGTTTTTCAAAAGTGAAATACTCAAGGCGCAAATGCAAACAGTGCCAACAAAGAAGAAAAATAAGACAAGTGCAAAGAAGCCAGAATGGATGTCCAAAGAACTTCTAACTGAGCTAAAGCTCAAAAGTGACATGCACAAGAAGTGGAAAAGGGGAGAAATCACCAAAGAAGAATTCAAACGTATAGCCAACTCCTGTAGGGAAAAGGTTCGCAAGGCTAAAGCGCAAAATGAGCTCAGGCTTGCCAGGGACATAAAAAACAACAAAAAAGGTTTTTTTGCTTATGTTGGTAGAAAAAGGAAGAAAAAGGAGGCGATAGGGCCACTGCAAGGAGTAGATGGGGTGATGGTGACAGGGGATAGGGAAAAGGCAGAACTGCTTAATGCCTTCTTTGCCTCGGTCTTCTCACAAAAAGAAAGCCATCTTCAACCTCAGCAACATGGAATGGACGAAGGATTGGGGGAAATCCAACCCCAAATAGGGAAACAAGTTGTCCAGGAACACCTGGCCACTCTAAACGAATTCAAGTCCCCAGGGCCAGATCAGCTACATCCAAGAGTATTGAAGGAACTAGCGGAAGTTATTTCAGAACCACTGGCAATCATCTTCGAGAGTTCTTGGAGAACAGGAGAAGTCCCAGCAGATTGGAGGAGGGCGAATGTGGTCCCTATCTTCAAGAAGGGAAAAAAGAACGACCCAAACAATTACCGTCCGGTCAGCCTCACATCAATACCAGGCAAGATTCTGGAAAAGATCATTAAGGAAGTGGTCTGCAAACACTTAGAAACAAATGCGGTCATTGCTAATAGTCAACACGGATTTACCAAAAACAAGTCATGCCAGACTAATCTGATCTCTTTTTTCGATAGAGTTACGAGTTGGGTCGATACAGGGAATGCCGTGGATGTAGCATATCTAGATTTCAGTAAGGCCTTCGACAAAGTCCCCCACGACCTTCTGGCAAACAAACTAGTAAAATGTGGGCTAGACAAAACTACGGTTAGGTGGATCTGTAATTGGCTAAGCGAACGAACCCAAAGGGTGCTCACCAATGCGTCGTCTTCATCATGGAAAGAAGTGACAAGTGGAGTGCCGCAGGGCTCCGTCCTGGGCCCGGTTCTGTTCAACATCTTTATTAACGACTTAGACGAAGGGTTAGAAGGCACGATCATCAAGTTTGCAGATGACACCAAACTCGGAGGGATAGCTAACACTCCAGAAGACAGGAGCAGAATTCAAAACGATCTTGACAGACTAGAGAGATGGGCCGAAACTAACAAAATGAAGTTCAACAGGGACAAATGCAAGATACTTCACTTCGGCAGAAAAAATGGAAATCAAAGATACAGAATGGGGGACGCCTGGCTTGACAGCAGTGTGTGCGAAAAAGATCTTGGAGTCCTCGTGGACAACAAGTTAAACATGAGCCTACAATGTGATGCGGCAGCTAAAAAAGCCAATGGGATTTTGGCCTGCATCAATAGGGGAATAACGTCTAGATCCAGGGAAGTCATGCTCCCCCTCTATTCTGCCTTGGTCAGACCACACCTGGAATACTGTGTCCAGTTTTGGGCACCGCAGATGAAGGGAGATGCTGACAAGCTGGAAAGCGTCCAGAGGAGGGCAACTAAAATGATTAAGGGTCTGGAGAACAAGCCCTATGAGGAGAGGCTTAAAGAGCTGGGCATGTTTAGCCTGCAGAAGAGAAGGCTGAGAGGAGACATGATAGCCATGTACAAATATGTGAGGGGAAGTCATAGGGAGGAGGGAGCAAGCTTATTTTCTGCTGCCCTGCAGACTAGGACACGGAACAATGGCTTCAAACTACAGGAAAGGAGATTCCACCTGAACATCAGGAAGAACTTCCTCACTGTGAGGGCTGTTCGGCAGTGGAACTCTCTCCCCCGGGCCGTGGTGGAGGCTCCTTCTTTGGAGGCTTTTAAGCAGAGGCTGGATGGCCATCTGTCGGGGTGCTTTGAATGCGATTTCCTGCTTCTTAGCGGGGGGTTGGACTAGATGGCCCTTGAGGTCTCTTCCAACTCTACTATTCTATGATTCTATGATTCTATGTACATGTAAAAAGACATCATGGCTGAGCTTCTCAGTAACATCATTGCTAGATGAAGTACAAATTATCTTCTTTTCATAGTCTGCCTCTGAAGGGAGCCTGCTGCATATGCCAGCTTCATACTACAGAACAAGAGCAGCTGTAGGAACTACAAGCAACCGTATTGCTCGTGATGTGTGCTTGACAGAAAGAACACTCCTTATCAAACAAAAAGGGCTGAAAGTATTTCTTTCTGTCAGTTGCCCATTTATCCTTCTTCTTAGGCAACATTGCCAAGCTTTGTCCTTTTAAGGTTGTCAGTACATTTACCGACTATGATAACTCACTTTGCAATAAAATATTAATAGCCATTCTTCTCTCTCTTTTGATATATATTATATATTTCTGAAAAGCATATAGATCATGTTTAAAAAGCAGAAGTCCATTGTTCAATCAATCAACTTAATCCTGCCTCTCACTGATAACTATGGCTATCACATTTCAGAGCGATTTTACTGGATATTATTGGGATTATGTGGGGTAGCCATTCAGTCTAGACAGGAGTTTCTATTACAGTGAATACAGACAAAGGACTAATAAGAATTATTAATTCCTCATGCATAAATTGCATATCAGAATATGAATTTTCCTCACCAGGATTCATTTTTCCTCTCCCAGTTTATCTCATGTTCAGCGTATTTTCTTTAATAGATTTGGACATAGAAGGAAGTAGTTTGCAACACTGTCCCTGAACTTGATGATGACTTTGTTAGTTTTGAGCTGCTGCCAAAATGCATGGATTCCAAATTTCAAGTAGAAATACAGAGCCACAGACATTTTAAAATGCACTTGTGTACTTGTGCTGACTTTGCAACATTCTGTGTCATTTCCAATAAATTCTGGATCAATTTTTATGCTGCAGAAATCTTCATTAGTTGCCATTCTTCCAAGAGACTCCCAAGTAAATTTCCATGTCATAACAATGGTTTGGTCAACCACTGACATTTTACAGAATTGTTTCCACATTACAGACAGTCCAGACAGCCAGGCCTAGGAAAGAGGCTCTGTATGTGTGTATTTGTGCATCTCCGTGTCTGTGCACGCACAGGTGTATACATGTAAGATGTATAGGCAATCCCCAAGTTACCTCACTTTCTGTCGCAGTGATAATTGGATTTTGAAAAAAATGGCTTACTGTGGAAACAAGGATTGGTGATAAAGGGCTCATCCAGACAGGCCCCAAAATGTGGGGCCTGTTGGGTTTTTACCTGAAGCATCCAAACAACGTATTAGGTAAAAGAAAATTAATTCAGGAGAAAACAGGTAAACCCCACTTTATCTCGAATTAGTTAAATACCTCATTAGATCTGGGCCTTCCTGAAAGGTCAGTCCCCAGCGCCCTCCTGGTTTTTCATGCTCCATGAGCCCGGAGAAACGGGAGGGCACCCACCCCCTCCCCCAAAGTCCCCTCCCAAAAGCCCTTGAAATTAAAGAAAACTTACTGGACCACCACTATGCTGCTCTGGTAGTCTTCCTGGCATGTAGAAATCATGTGCCAGGAGGCAGGGGGTGGCATGGGGACACCTCACTGTGAAAGGCAATTTTTTTGAGGTGGCATGGGGACTTAAACCCACACTAAAATGAGTTTGTTAAACCCACTTCAGCACAGGTTTGAGCGCTGACTGGAAGCGCCCAGCGTTTTAGTGGAGACTCCTTTTCCCCATGGTAACTCTTTCAGGAGTGAATTTCTCTTCTGGGGGGTAGAGATTGCTCTCACTTCCTGTTGTCTCACCCCGTTCTTAACGATGAGTAATTTGTAAGATGGATGTTTGTAACTCAGGGACTGCCTGTACGCTCCCAGGATCACTAATCTCTATTTTACATATACAGCAAATTATAACATGTATAATGAATTTATTCCCATTGAATTTGAATATTTTTCCAAACGAGGCACCTACGTGGCTTCATTTGTTCGTTTATTCATCTGTTATTTCTGCAATAAAGCCCTTTGGAATAGCAGTGATACCAAAAATATACTCTGTGCAGATATTAAACATAATGCTCTTTATTGAGCTGCTAAACTATGCTATGAGCTTTCAGTCAGTTGCAACTACTGCATAAATAGAGATGATTGATAAATGAAATTAAGATTAATTAGCCAAGTGACTAAAAGAAATAGATCCCTTAACAATTTAGGAGAGAATACTTCTAGAACATGGCCATACAGCCCGGGAAACATACAACAACCCAATTTTCAACATTTATTGTTATTACTTCATAGTATTTAGAGCTTGAATGTCATGGGAATATTCAGTTCTGAACTTTTAATACCATAGAGTCCCCCTCCCCACATGTGTCATTGATGTGTACCTTTGTTCAGTTTATATACTCCCTCTGTCCAAAGTCTGTGAGTTAAAACAGCTCTCAATAAGATTAAAAGAGAGTTTTAAAGCAATCAAAATTAAAATGTTACTAAACAAATTACAATGTTAAAATGCAGTTGAGTCTAAAGTAATTACAGAATACCCATAAAAGAGTACAATGGCCATTCATGAAAAGCCTCCCCTTCAGCAAGAAATCAGTCGTCAATATCCTGCATAAACAGGATGTTCTTTGCTTGCCAGGGGAAGGAAAATATGGCAGAGTTCAGCCTAGGCTTCCTTGGAAGAGAGTCCCAGAGCCTTGTGTCTCTGGTGACTGAAAACACTTCAAGAACTCTGTCAGTTAGTTCCTTTTAGTCTATCTCCCGCCTCCCCCCCCCCCCCCCCCCCCAGCCTCCTCCAGTCAACTCTCTATTCAACTCTCATTTTTCAATGCTCCTTTGCTGCCCTAGGTGAAGAAGACGGTCAACAGAGCAATGCTAACTAATACAGTTCTAGTGGAACAGTGTCTTGACTTAATTTGTGATGCTAGTGCAAAATCACAAGTCATCATGTTGCATAATAGTAATCATATCTAATCGTAAGTGCTGGAAGTGCTCACCATAGGATTATCTGATACTTAAGAGGCACATTGTAGGGCATAACCTGAAGTGTTTTGTGGCTGAGATCCTTGAATCAGAACTACAATTCCATTTAAAGGATAAGAAGTGGTCTGCTGTCACAGCTAAGACACTGGAAGCATACAATCTTTTTCATACTCTCTTGCATAACCTCTAGTACAAAGGTGTTCCTTTATAAATCAATATAAACTATGTGTATGAAAAGAAGATCTGAATGCCTCATAGTATGAGGACATTTGCTATTCTCAGTAAGTGCTGCCAGGCTGAATAACTTGAATCTCCTTTAAGCTAAGAATTATTGAATAAACACAAGAGCAACCCATACATGTAATTGTGGACAATTTTTTAATAAAAGGTTTCTTTAGCCTGTAGTTCCCAGCAGTTTAAATGTCTTATTGGCTTTCTGGTCAAATAAAATAACAGCCCAGAACAATATTTTTAAGTAGAACCTGAGCTTGGAATTAAAGCAGTTAACCTGGCACTTGGCTTCTGGCTGCGGATTCCATGGCTTTCACCACCCTTCAGAGAGATTGGACTAAAGTGTGTGCGCATTTCATGTAAATGAAAAATGAGGCATCAAGAAGGAAAGCTTTCAAGGAAACTCCGTCCAAGTCATACTTTTTGAGGATCATAGCTAACACTTCCTCTGGGTACTTGAACTGACACAAAGGGATTTTCCTGCAAAGACTGGATTTACTCAGTTCTATTTTTATTTAATTTTAAACCATCAAAATGTTAATACAAATACCGATGACAACAATAATAATCCTACTCTTTTCAGGATTACTCAACTTTTTTCATCATGAAATGTGTCACCTTTACTGCCTCTTCTACACTGCCATATAATCCAGTTCAAAGCAGATAATCTGGATTTTATATGGCAGTGTAGAAGGGCCTACATCTAAGCCTGATCTCTGCTTTAGCACCTCCATTGCCAATGATCCATTTCAATACTTTATTCATTTCTTCAATCTCATTTATTTATTTATTTACTATACTTTTACCCAGGGCCGGCCCCACTCATGCGGCAGCTGACGCCGCCGCCTCGGGCGCAGGCCCGGGGGGGCGCCGTCAGGCTGGGCGGGAGGCGGGGCACCGCCCTGACGGTGCCCCGCCTCCCGCCCAGTGCGCCCTGGCCCGTCTGGCCTGCTAGAAAAGGCCAGACGGGCGAGCGGGAGTAGCGTGGGAGGCGGGGCCAGCTCTGACGCCGCTCCCCCCCCCCGCCCAGCGTGCCTTGGCCCTGCCTCCCACGCAGCGTGGGAGGCGGGGCCAAGGCACGCTGGGCGGGGGGGGGGGGGAGCGGCGTCAGAGCTGGTCCCGCCTCCCACGCTACTCCCGCTCGCCCGTCTGGCCTTTTGTAGCAGGCCAGACTCAGCGGAGGTTTCTCCAGGCCGCGATTGCGGCCTGGAGGAACCTCCGCTAAGTCTGGCCTGCTACACAAGGCCAGACGGGCGAGCGGGGGTAACGTGGGAGGCGGGGCCAGCTCTGACGCCGCCCCCCCCGCCCAGCGTGCCCTGGCCCCGCCTCCCACGCTGCGTGGGAGGCAGGGCCAAGGCACGCTGGGCGGGGGGGGGGGAGCGGCGTCAGAGCTGGCCCCGCCTCCCACGTTACCCCCGCTCGCCCGTCTGGCCTTGTGTAGCAGGCCAGACTTAGCGGAGGTTCCTCCAGGCCGCAATCGCGGCCTGGAGAAACCTCCGCTAAGTCTGGCCTGCTACACAAGGCCAGACGGGCGAGCGGGGGTAACGTGGGAGGCGGGGCCAGCTCTGACGCCGCCCCCCCGCCCAGCGTGCCCTGGCCCCGCCTCCCACGTTGCGTGGGAGGCAGGGCCAAGGCACGCTGGGCGGGGGGGGGAGCGGCGTCAGAGCTGGCCCCGCCTCCCACGTTACCCCCGCTCGCCCGTCTGGCCTTGTGTAGCAGGCCAGACTGAGTCTGGCCTGCTACAAAAGGCCAGACGGGCGAGCGGGGGTAGCGTGGGAGGCGGGGCCAACTCTGGCCCCGCCCCCCCGCCCAGCGTGCCCTGGCCCCGCCTCCCACGCTGCGTGGGAGGCGGGGCCAGGGCACAGGGGCGGGGCCAACTCTGGCCCCGCCCCCTCACTATTCGCCCTGGCCCCGCCTCCCACGCAGCGTGGGAGGCGGGGCCAGGGCACGCTGGGCGGGGCCAGGGCGCCGGTGGCGGGGGCGCTTTTCAGCACCCCCGCTTTACATAAAAAAATATCTCCGGCCGGCCCTGCTTTTACCCCACCCTTCTCACCCTGGAGGGGACTCAGGGTGGCTTGACAATGTGGGAGTAATTCAATGCCATTAAAACAAAATACAAAGAAAGTCATTTAAGATACACATTAAAATACAATTAAAACTCCAAATGTTCTGTTTTGCATTGTTTTGCCCACCCTCCTTGCCACTTTTATGGCAATTGAAAATAAAAGCCACCTATGTATAATATGTCTTTATAATGTAATAAATGACAACATTTAAGTTGTTGTAGCATACCTTCTTGTCATTTCTGACTTATGGTGAACATCTAGAGTCCTAATCCAACATTCAAACCACAATGCCTCCAAAAGACAAATAAAAGGGCAACAACAAATCAAGCCCAAACTCTCGCTTGAACCCAACATGATGAAAATGAGGTCATCATACTTTGGACATATCATAAGAGACCATGACATTATAAAAGATGATAATGCCCAGTAAAGACATCAATAGAAAGATGGGAATTAAATCATAAGTGGAAGCCACAATTCTGAATTTGCAACAGTTGGTTAATAACAGGGTCTCCTGAAAATCTTACATCAAAGCCAACTTGATAGCACATAGCTAGTTGGCTTTGATGTAAATACTGACATATAGCACATAATGTTTATATTTTAATATCCAAAAGCATTTGATGTGAATTATCTATTTATAAACTCAGCTGAGAGAATGCTCAAAATGATGCTCTCCTCTTTTCCTGCAAAGAATGGACAATTCCATATTACTTCAATTGTTGCAGTGGGACAGATTTTTCAACCACGCCTAAGGGAACAGGAGATGAAGCACAGATTATGTGGCATGCATTGCTCTTTATGTAGGACAGGACAGTGGCCACAGGATTTATTAGGGTTGGCAGGGAGGCTGCCCTTGTTACACTCTAACACAGTTATCTAGTGCTCCATAATGGTATACAATACAGTAAACCCAGTATTATTATATCTCAGGATAAACTAAAGAACTCAACACAGTGACTGGCCAAAGACCATCTAAGTGGAGACTTCTTAGGACAATGCACTAACTTTAGCCAGTTCAATTTTAGCTACATTTCTTACATCCTAAAAACAGTTCTTCTGAACACCCTTTCTGATATTGCATTTATGGTTTTAGACATTCTTCTGCCATTATGTCAACTTTTTTTTTTAAAGCAACCACACAATATAACAATGAAACTGGACTGGAACAAATACATTTATGACAGATCTGACATATGAGATAATTTCTTATTTGGATGCTATTTTATTGGCTATCCAATTCTTTTGTTCCTTCAGCTTCTGTTCAGTCTGTTTCATGTTTATTTTAATATATGATTGCTACTTTTCAAAATAATCATGTACAGTTTTAGTAAATCTGAATTTTGTTTTTACAAAATGAGATATAAATCAACACATGCAGAAATAAATATTATTGCCATCACTTGTAGATTTTATTAGGATCTAATTTCTTGGGGAGGGGGAGTAACAAAACAAAATTAAAATATTCTATATCAATGAGATTTTCTATATTGGTTGTTTAGTTTATTGCTATTTTACAGCAATAATGACATGACAAAAATGCAATAAACTTGAACCCACATCCCTATCATGTCATGTCTTTCCTTTTAAAGTACTTGATAAGTTACACATGAAAAACGGAACCTCGGCCTTACTTCTTTTTACATATATTAACTCAGTGAAGTACAAACATGTTAGAAGCTCACTTTGTTAGTCAGGTCTATAAAAAAGCTCTTAAACTGGAGTCATGGGGCTTCTGACAGACAAATGAGGCTTTTTGGATGGATTAGCCACCTAGGTGGTAGAAATCTGAAAATGCAAAATTCTGTTAAGAAGGTAAATCATACAGCTTTCATGCCCCTAGCCCAAATAATGTCAAAGTATCCAGTCATGGAAGACTAGTCTGCCAGACCACATTAATAGGTATTATTTTCTGGCTCTTTGAGTATAGTTGAGTATATCTTTACTTCTGTGCAATTATGGCAATGCCTCTGATGGCACAATGGGTTAAACCCTTGTGCCGGTAGGACTGCTGACTGACAGGTCGATGGTTCAAAACCTGGGAGAGCGGGTGAGCTCCCTCTGTCAGCTCCAGCTTCCCATGCGGGACATGAGAGAAGCCTTCCACAAGCATGGTAAAACATCAAACATCTGGGCGTCCCCTGGGCAACATCCTTGCAAATGGTCAATTCTCTCACACCAGAAGCGACTTGCAGTTTCTCAAGTCACTCCAGACATGAAAAAAATGGCAATGATTCATCAGATTATTGACTCTCAAATTAGAAGGTACTTCAAGGACATCTAGTCCAAGCTTCTGTCATTCAAAAATCCAGAATGGAAGCATTCCTGAAAGATGCTTACCCAACCTCTGTTTAAAAAACTCCATATATGGAGAGTCCACCTGGCCAGTGGTCAATTTGCTCCTCTTTTGAACAGCACTTATGTTTTGGTAAAATCTCTCTTTTTTTTCATTTGAATCCATTTATTAATGTTCTAGTCTCTGGAGCAGCAGAAAATGAACTGAGGATCCTTGAGGATTTAATGCCTTCAAAGCTGCCCTTCTAAGTCTTGGTCTTTTAATTTTGTAACTACATTCTCCATTTTGACTAATGGCCTAGCCCCAGGTACAGAACATTTTAGCAATTTCTATAACTTAATTTCTCTCTTTAAAGTTATATACAGTAGAACATTTGTGGTCATTTGTGACCAGGGTTGTGGATGACTGGGAACTTGGAGGTTGACCCAAATCTGCTTACAAAATGAGACAGTTATTTTCAATATGGAAATCTGCAAAAGACATTTGAAACCAACACATACGTAAGAGCAATTTTCCATCTCCACTGTCTTCAGAATCAGCATTTTACATTAGGGATACATAACATAAATTTGCATGTTCAGAACATTGATTATGCTACCAACACTTGTGTTGAATGGCAGTGTTGCACAACTGAATGCACACCCAAATGCACAACTTGAATATGTAACCAACTTAATACATAGTTGGAAAAGGTTGTTGCTGGTATGTGCCACTTAGGGCCCTTCTATATTGCCATATAAAATCCAGATTATTTGCTTTAAACTGGATTATATGCAGTGTAGATTCATATAATCCAGTTCAAAGCAGATCATGTGGATTATCTGATTCGATAATCTAGATTATATGGCAGTATAGAAGAGGCCTCAGAGCCATGGCTTCCTTAAGTTTCCTTTTGCTATTATTAGATTTCATCCGATCTTGAAAGCTAAGTAGTGCTGGGCTGGGTTATTACGTTATTACTTGGGTGGGGGACTGGAAAGGAATAACAGTGCTGTTTTGCTATAGTTTAATAACACGGTTATAGTTATAGTTTAATAACACGGAACAATGGCTTCAAAATACAGGAAAGGAGATTCCACCTGAACATCAGGAAGAACTTCCTCACTGTGAGAGCTGTTCGACAGTGGAACTCTCTCCCCGGGGCTGTGGTGGAGGCTCCTTCCTTGGAGGCTTTTAAGCAGAGGCTGGATGGCCATCTGTCGGGGGTGCTTTGAATGCGATTTCCTGCTTCTTAGCAGGGGGTTGGACTAGATGGCCCATGTGGTCTCTTCCAACTCTACTATTCTATGATTCTATGATTCTATGATTCCTTGGTATATTCTGGAATATTCTGAGTATCCTTTGGCTAAGAAAGACCTGCTTAAGAGTCTTGGGTCAACGTAAGCCATACAAGTAGACAGATGACACAAATATATAATAATAATAAAACTTTATTTTTAACCCACCCTCTCCCCAAAGGGACTCAGGGCGGTTTTCAAAAACAAAAATGGCAAACATTAAATGTTGTGTACAGTAATAAAATTAAAACATTTAAACATACAATTAAAACAGATTAAATGAAGGAGTGTCTGTTTGTACACGCACCCAAACACAGTGGCCCAGTTAAGTTTCCCTAACTGACAACAAATAAACAACATGTACACATAGCAACCTTAAATGTTTTGTGCGTTGTCGAAGACTTTCATGGCCGGGATCACAGGGTTGTTGTATGTTTTCCAGGCTGTATGGCCATGTTCCAGAAGTATTCTCTCCTGACGTTTCACCCGCATCTGTAGCAAGCATCCTCAGAGGTTGTGAGGCATACTTTTGGAACATGGCCATACAGCCCAGAATACATACAACAACCCTTAAATGTTTTGATTTATATTGGAAAAATGGTCCCAGCTAAAGCGGTTAATCGAGGGGGGAGGAGGAATTGCGGTCGACGGATTCCCAGGGAGAAGCGCAACAGAGTTCTTGCGACCCTGGAGAAGGATAGGTGTGGTAGCCTCGATGGCAGCCCCTCCGGGCTGAAGGTCCTGCTGCTCAATGCCAGATCCGTCAAGGGTAAATCATCTATTATCCAGGATTTAATCCTGGATGAGCAGGCGGATCTGGCTTGCATCACCGAGACCTGGCTGGATGAACTGGGTGGAGTTAGCCTTTCCCAGCTTTGTCCTCCGGGTTTTTGGGTGCATCAGCAGGCCAGGCCGGGAGGGCGGGGAGGTGGGGTTGCGGTGGTCTTTCGGCAGTCCATCGCCCTGGTTAGATGCGCCGCTTTGCAACCTGCCGGGTTTGAGTGTCTCCACTTGAGGGTGGGTACCCGGGACAGTTTGGGGATTCTGCTGGTGTACCGTACACCCCGCGACACAGCAGTCGCCCTGCCTGAGCTAGCAGAGGTGGTCTCTAGCGTGGTGCTGGGTTCCCAGAGCCTGGTGGTGCTGGGAGATTTCAACATTCACGCTGAGGCCACCTTGACAGGTGCAGCTCAGGAATTCATGGCCGCCATGACGACCATGGAACTGTCCCAAGTGATATCGGGTCCCACTCATCAAGCTGGACATACACTCGACCTGGTTTTTGTTGCGGGCGACGGTTTGGTTGGAGTGGAAGAGCAAACTATCCTTCCATTGTCATGGTCCGACCATTATCTGATCAGTTTAAGACTCACCACACCCGTAAACCTCCACAGGGGTGGTGGACCCATTAAGATGGTCCGCCCCAGGAGATTTATGGATCCTGAGGGATTCCTGAGGTCTCTTGGGGATCTGTCTCTCAGTCTCTGTTTGATGTGTTTATGGGCATTGAATGTTTGCCCTATGTGTGTTATAATGTGATCCGCCCTGAGTCCCCTTCGGGGTGAGAAGGGCGGAATATAAATACTGTAAATAAATAAATAAAATAAATCTGTCTGCCATGGAGCCTGACGATCCTGTCGATGCCTTGGTCGCTCGCTATAACAGTGAGTTGTCCAGGGCAATAGACATGATCGCCCCCGAACGTCTACTCTCGCTACGTGGAGTTGCCCCAGCCCCCTGGTTTACTGGGGAGCTGGCGGAGATGAAACGTGTGAGGAGGAGACTAGAGTGCCGCTGGCGGACAACTCGTGATGCATCTGACCGAGCACGGTCTAGAGCCGCTATTAGGGCCTATTCCGCGGCGTTGCGAGCAGCCAGGAAGGCTTTCTCGACTGCCCGCATCGCGTCTGCAACAACTAGATCCTCAGAGCTGTTTCGGGTTGTTGGGGAGCTCCTCCACCCTCCTCAGGCTGGGGGGGGCACCTGACATCCCGGCAACTCGGTGTAGCGAGTTTGCTCACCATTTTGCAGACAAAGTCGCTCAGATTCGTTCCGACTTAGATGCTGGCCTTGTTGCAATGCCAGGTGAGGTAACCGAGGCTTCTGTCTGTTCGATCTTGTGGGATTCGTTTCAGCTTGTGCAGCCTGATGATGTGGACAAGATTCTTGGAGCGGTGAGGGCGACCACCTGTGCCCTTGACCCTTGCCCATCTTGGCTTTTAAAACAGGCCAGTGGTGGGTTGGTTGATTGGTTTGTGAGAATAATTAATGCCTCTTTGGAGCAGGGTAGATTTCCATCTAATCTAAAACAAGCGGTGGTGAGACCTATCTTAAAGAAGGCCTCCCTAGATTCGACCAACTTGCATAACTACAGACCAATCTCCAACCTTCCATTTTTGGGCAAGGTCTTGGAGCGGGTGGTTGCCTCTCAGCTCCAGGGATTCTTGGATGATACGGATTCTCTGGACCAATCGCAGTCTGGCTTCAGGCCTGGTTTCAGTACTGAGACGGCTTTGGTCGCCTTGGTGGATGACCTCCGCAGGGAGCTGGACAGGGGGAGTGTGACCCTGCTGGTTCTCTTGGATATCTCAGCGGCTTTCGATACCATCGACCATGGTATCCTTCTGGGACGTCTCTCCAGGATGGGCCTTGGGGGTACTGTTCTGCAGTGGCTTCAGTCCTTCCTGGAGGGGCGTTCCCAGATGGTGAAGCTGGGGGACACCTGCTCGGACCCCTGGCCATTGTCCTGTGGGGTCCCGCAAGGTTCTATTCTGTCCCCCATGCTTTTCAATATCTACATGAAACCGCTGGGCGAGGTCATCCGGGGTTTTGCAGTTCGGTGCCATCTCTACGCGGATGACACCCAACTCTACTACTCTTTTCCACCAAAATCCAAGGAAGCCCCTCGGATACTGGATCAGTGTCTGGCCGCTGTGTTGGCCTGGATGAGGGCGAACAAGCTGAGACTTAAACCTAATAAGACAGAGGTCCTCCAGGTCAGTCGAAAGTCCGATCGGGGTATTGGGTGGCAACCTGTGCTTGACGGGGTCACACTCCCTCTGAAGGCGCAGGTCCGCAGCTTGGGGGTCCTCCTGGATTTGGGGCTGATGCTTGAAGCTCAGGTGTCGGCCATGGCCGGGAGGGCCTTTGCACAATTAAAACTTGTGCGCCAACTGCGACCATACCTCGAGAAGTCTGATCTGACCATGGTGGTCCACGCCTTAGTTACCTCTAGACTGGATTATTGCAATGCGCTCTACGTGGGGCTGCCTTTGAAGACGGTCCGGAAACTGCAATTAGTTCAACGCACGGCAGCCAGGTTTCTAACTGGAGCAAATTACAGGGCACGTTCAACGCCTCTGTTTAAGGAGCTCCACTGGCTGCCGCTTACTTTCCGAGCCCAATTCAAGGTGCAGGTTCTTACCTACAAAGCCCTAAACGGTTTGGGACCCGCCTACCTTAGAGACCGCATTTCCCCCTATGAACCCGCACGATCTCTTCGCTCGTCGGGGGAGGCCCTCCTCTCGCTCCCACCACCCTCGCAGGCGCGGTTGGTGGGGATGAGAGAGAGGGCCTTCTCTGTCGTGGCCCCCCAGCTTTGGAACCTGCTCCCTAGGGAGATTAGGCTGGCCCCCACCCTCCTCTCCTTCCGGAAGAATCTGAAAACCTGGCTTTTCCGGAAAGCCTTTGATGAGTGACTTTTGTAGGTTTAAGATGCCTGCCTACGTAATTATAGACCCACTGATCTGCCCTCTTATTGTCACTATTGTCATTTATAGTACTTCATTGACTATGTCAATTATGTAACTATCTCCCCCCGACTTGACACATTCACCTTTTGGCCCAGACTTGTGTTTGATATACCTGTTTTAACATTTTATCTTGTAAGATTGTCCTTTTCGATTGTTTTACCGATATTGTTGATTTATTGTTGTAAATTTGTGTTTTTGTTTTGATTTTATATTGTGATGTTGGGCAAGGCCCCATGTGAGCCGCCCGGAGTCCCTTCGGGGAGATGGGGCGGGGTACAAGAATAAAATTATTATTATTATTATATAAAATTATTAATCCTTTCCCCCGCAAACTACTGTTTGGGCACAGCATTCACCTTCTATCTATAAATGTAAATGCAAGGAAAACTGATCATGCATCTCTTGCATCTTATTTATTTTAGTCTTCCAGAATGAATATTAATTAGGCTTTTTCATAACAAGCCATCATCATAATAAAAAAATTAAAAAATGCTATGGTATACAGAATAAGAAACTGTTTAGAAAAGTAAACAAACATGAAATCCATGACACTATAACCCATTGCAACAGATGACATTTGCATTTGCCCTTGTTTTAGCAAGCACTGATGCAAACAATATGAACTGTTTGTGAACCTGAAAGAAAGAAATTTACTCAAGACAAATAACAATGAAAATGCTGCTTCAGGTGTTATAGCACCAATCATTGTTTCCACACTATTTATTTATGAATGTATTTATACCGCATCTATTTCAAAGATCTTATGGTAGCTTACATTGAAATAGGTAATCTATAATGTAGCTAAATAATTTTTATGTTAGCTATGTTCTATGTTAGCTAAACGGTTCAGGACCTGCCTATCTCCGTGATCGCCTCCGCTCCTACGAACCAACGCGAACCCTAAGATCATCCGGGGAGGCACTCCTCTCACTCCCGCCTTTGTCTCAAATGCGACTGGTGGGGATGAGGGAGAGGGCCTTCTCGGCAGTGGCCCCCCGGCTCTGGAACTCTCTCCCTAAGGAGATCAGGTTAGCTCCTTCTCTGCCCATTTTCCGTCAGGAATTGAAAACATGGTTGTTCCAGAGCGCGTTTAAATGAACAGGCCCAAAAGAGCTGTTATTAGAATACTTTCTGTTTTGAAAACATATGGAACTTTATCATTGCTACTTATTTCCATGATACAGCACTTTATGAAACCTGTCCCCACTGGGTTGCTTTTAATTACTCTGATTTTATATGCTTGGATTTTAATGTATTTGTCTATTATTTTATTTTGTGTATTGTTGGAATGTTTTAAGTTATGTTAAATATGTTGTTGTTGTTCGGGCTTGTCCCTGTTGTGAGCCGCCCCGAGTCCCTTCGGGGAGATGGGGCGGGATATAAAAATAAAGTTTATTATTATTATGTTGGAATAGGATTCTAGGAGTGATTATTTTTTTGCAGTTTGCCAGTTGTCTAAAGATGGTAGTGGCAGTTCAACCACCAGGCCAACTAGGCAGTTGCCTGTGGCACCATCTTGTTGGGGGCGCCATCGAGGCAACTCCTATCTCCTGCGGCCTGCCTCCGCAAGGTATTGAACTGCTTTTTCTGTTGATTTGTTGTAAAACATGACGTTTTAATGCTTAATTTGTAAAATCTTAATGTAATTTGATGTTTAATAGGCTTTTCCTTAATCCCTCCTTATTATCAAACATTTTCACTTATCCAACGCTTTTATTTTTCAGTGATTGGTTTTTTGGGGGGAGGGCGCCAAAATTCTGTTCGCCTACACTCGAAAAATACCTAGGGCCGGCTCTGGGTACATCTGTGCTTGGTATAATAACATTTGGGATGACAACAGCAAAAAGTGCATCTTATTCAAACTTTGGATGTATCAACAATATATATCGTTGAGTCTGGAACCCCAGGTCTTGGTGGTGGCTAGGGGAGGTTTTGTACAATTAAAACTTGTGCGCTAGTTGTGTCCATACCTTGGGAAGTCTGACTTGGCCACGGTGATCCACGCTCTTGTTACATCCTGAATAGATTACTGTAACGGCTGTACGTGGGGTTGCCTTTGAAGACTGTTCGGAAGCTCCAATTAGTCAAACGGGCGGCAGCCAGATTGCTCACTGGAAGGTCGTACAGGGAGCATACCACCCCCTTGTTATGTCAGCTCCACTGGATGCCAGTCTGCTACCGAACACAATTCATAGTGCTGGTTTTAGCCTATAAAGCCCTAAATGGTTCCATCCCAGCTTACCTGTACGAACGTATCTCCCTCTATGATCCACCTAGGAAGTTAAGATTGTCAGGGAAGGCCCTGTTCTCAATCCCACCACCCTTGTATGAAATAAATAATAAATAATAAATAAATATAAGAATAGCAGTTTTATTTTAACTGGATACAGCAGTATGTAGCTATAGCACTTAAAATGGTATCCACCTGCTACCATTTATACAGATAACACTTATCTATGTCACAAGACTATAAAATTGATCCTCTGTATCCACAGATTCAATTACATCCACAGATATGTGAAGGTATTTTAAACATCCAAAAAGCAAAGCTTAATTTTTGCCATTTTATATAAAGCAAACCATTTTACTATGTCATTATATTGTAATGGGACTTGAGTATCCTTGGATTTTTACATCCAAGGAAGGGTCTCGGAATCAAATCAAAGTAGAGTCTAATGCAATTTGTAAGAAACAGAACCTTTTTAAGGAACAAATGCTACGATGACTCTGTTTAAAAAATGTGGTATTGTTCACTTAATTTGGGTCACACAATTCCTTTCCTGCCGTCAGCATGTGGGTGGGGAAGTGCTTTGCTCCCTTCCAGTGAGGGGAGAGGCAGGAAAATAGTCCCGGGCCAGCACTTGTTGTGTGCGGGACCTGTGGAAGTGCACTCCCCGCCCAGCACTTAATTGAAACGAACAAGCATAAGAATCATCAGGTCAGGCCTTGAGCTGCTTGCAAGTAGAACCAAAATCAAGGTTTAACATCTAAAAATAACAAGAAATGCAGATAGCCTATTACGAATTACCAGAGTTACACAGGTGAAAAGGTTAAAAAGGTACAGGTAAAAAGGTCAAGGACTTCTTAAAAGGATAATTCACAGAATCTTATTACAGCTTGATAAAAAATTTACCACACATTGTGTTGCTGTTTACATAATTACTGTCTGGTCCCGTGACATTATTCCCCCTCGATTGCACAAAATGAGCTCATGTCTAAAGGTTCATTAAGAAAAGAGGACAAACAAACCTTTGGAATGAAGTGCCAGAGCTAAACACAGGGCCAGCTATTTTGTACTTGCAGAGCGACAAGAGGGTAATGTTATCGCAATATACACTGAGTGAATTTATGGGGGGACACGTGCACATGGAGAGTTTATTCAAGCTGCTAGACTGAACAAACATCAGGAAGAGACAGGGCAGGAGGGAAACGGTGGAGTTTCATGTGCGAAAAGGAAGAGTAATTGCTGTGGAACAGCTGGGCTATGCTTGAAACTTAAGACGAACACTCTGCTCCAGCCATGGTCTGACAACAAAAGGGCACCGCTAAAAGTCACCTGCCTCCACTCCATCTGGGTATCTAATTATCAGGAGACAAACAAGAAACAATCACAGCACCTCATTCTCCTGTCCAAACCTTTATTCAATACTGCAATGTATTTGTTAAGTGTTCAAGAAAGTCGAAGGTCACTGGGTTTCAATAGGCCTTTTCTCCAGGAGAAAGATGTGCCATAGCAGCACTGACGTGATGATACTTACCACAACATGTGAAGCTTTTGCACACTTCAGGTCTCTTTTTATTGTACAGCTCTGTCAAAGGACAGGATTAAAACCACACTGCCCATTTATGTTCAGACAGCTGCAGTAATTCAGGCATCTTCCTTGTTAAATAAGTGTAATTTTCACTTCCTGCCCTACCTTACAGATTTTCTAACACATAGGGGTCAGAAATATTCATTTCCCATCTTTTATTTGAATTTAGTAATTGAGGCTAAATTAAAGTTGTCATATTAATCAGAAAAGGGTGTGGTGTATGGACAGAAAGAGCAAAATTATTTTCCAGATCACATCTGAGGAATTGTTGGATTAAAATAAAGGACTTGAGATCATACTATGTTTACATCAGGTTAACACATAAAATGAAGGAAGTTGATTGTGCTAAGTCCTTGGTGTTCTGTTTCTAGCCCTGTTTGGATATTAAGATTAAACATATGAGTCGGGCACCAGGCCATATGTGCTGGCAATGTGTCAAAGAAAGTGCTACTTGCATTTGGTGAATGAAAAGGGTTTGTGGTCATGTCGGGATTTCTATTCAGCCAGAGAGCTATAGAGCATTTGACTACAAAGCCCAGGATTCCATAAGATGCAGCCATGGTGGTCAAAGTGGAATAATTGTGTCATGTGAAAGGGTCAGGGATACAGGCACACAGGTGACCTATGCCTGGAGAGAAGACCAACCAAGAAACTATGCATGTTGCCTTGAATGTCATGATGAAAGGCAGCCAGGCTAGAAATGCTATGAGTAAGTATGTGTGTATAAATAATATTAAATAAAATATTCTTTTAGAACTTTGTTCATACATAACAGACCATAATCAAGTGCTGGTAGGCATACTTAAACCCCTTAGATGGACTTAACTTCTGTGCTACATTGTATATGCATACAAGTAGTCCCAAAGTTACGAACAAGATAGGTTATGTAGGTTTGTTCTTAAGTTGAATTTTTTGTAAATTGGAACAGGTGTATTTTTAAAGTGTAACTCTCTCTCTCTCTCTCTCTCTCTCTCTCTCTCTCTCTCTCTCTATATATATATATATATATATATATATATATATATATATATATATATTGGATAGCATGTTTTGGATAGCATGTTTTGTTGTCTGTGGTCCGGTTCAGAATATTTCACCCTGTGATAATTGGATTTTGAAAAAAAAAAAGACTTGTTGTGGAAACAAAAATTGGCGACAAAGTTACAGCCAAGACCCTTTCCCCCCATGGTAACTCTTTCAGGAGTGAATTTCCCTTTGAGGCATAGCTTTCACTCATTTCTCGTTGTCTCACCCTCATTCTCAACTGTGACTTGTTTATAAGTCGAATGTTTGTAACTTGGGGACTGCCTGTATTACCATTTGTGAGAGGCATGCAGGACTAAATGCCATTTAACAGAGAAAACAAGAGTCTTGCGTAGACTCATAAATCATAAAATTATAGGCTTGGAGGAGATCAGAAAGATCATTCAGTCAAAACCCTTACCATGCAGGAATGCTCAAGCAAAGCAGGATTAACAATCAAATACCTCTATTCGGTTCCTCTATTTCTATTCTATTTCTATTTCTATTTCTATTTGTTGGGGAGAAGAGTGATATATAAATTAAATTAAATAAATAAATAAGAATCAAGTACTAGGAATATATAAACTTGCCTTTTCTCATCCTACCACAACATGTTATCATTATATACCAACCAATTTTGATATTACGGTAATTCACTATTACTTTCCATATCTTACTACCTCTGATAGTGGTTGGATCTATTTGTATTCTAACCAGAATACATTAATTGATCCAGTGGTATTTCCTACATGTTTATTCAACAAATGATTCAGTAGGTTTATTCTTGCTGAACAAACCAATAAGATTACGATAATAATTTTATTGAAAATGTGAGATCACAGTGATATGAATTTTAAATTAAGAATAATGCCAATCAGTAACTGATGAGATGAGAGAGCAGAGCAGTGAAGCCCATTTTTGCCTTGTAGCAGTAAAGTGCACATAAATGCTGCTAGGATGGATGGCTGTGCTATACAAAATGATCCCGTCACACTATGGCTGTAGAATAAATTTGTCAAATCCAAAGTTTTGTCTAATCTTAACAGATTCAGATTTCATGGACCTATCAGTCAAGTGTAATACATTTGCTGATGAAATTTGTACTTTTTAAAGAATTTTGCAGACCAAAATTCTCAAGAAGTGTGTACAAATGCAAAATTGTGAAAAAAAAGCATACATGAGGAGAAGGTAAACTGCCTGACTACATAGAGAACGTGGAAAAAGGATTGTGCAGGCATAAAAAGACTTTGTAAAATCTACCTTGACAATCTTGGAATTTGTGCTCTTTCTGTATAATAAATGAATAAAAGTAATCAAAGTAAGTTTAAACTTGTTTCAGTTTCTGTTAAAACTACAGAAAGACTCCAGGGAATCCAATGGTATCAGGTCATTACATAAATTTGGATCCTCCATCATCATCATCACATTAGCATCAAGTACCTAACCTATACTTTGAAACAATCATTTCAACCAACATCATGGGGAAATGGTGCTTAATCACTGCATCTCTTAGCTGCTCTTCTGAGGATGAGACAATAGATGTGGTGATTGCTGATCTGAGATGACATTGGTCAGCATAAACTGCCAGACTGGCATGGAAGGGTTCCTGTTCCTTACATGTAGTGACACATGTGGTGTCATCGGTGTATGGGTGGAACAGAAGGGACTGTGAGAATCCACCTTGCCCAACTACATCTAGCCACCAAAAATGGGTGAGCGAGGGGGGGGGGGGATAAGTCACTTTTGGATTAAGTTTTCAGAAAGTGGAAAACAGCACTATTAAATCCAACAGTTCAAACCTAAAATTAAAAAAGTTAATATAGCACTGAGAGACTTTGAAAGAATTAAAAAACCTAGTTTGACATTTAAAAAGCAAAAATTAATTTTAAGTGTAGGGGAAAAGTTTTGCTTATTTGTCATCTGATAAGACCAAGGTCATTGATGAAATTCAGAGAAGTGAATTGCATGAACCTAACCTTCCAGGTTAATACTACTGAGTGCAAGTAAGGTTGGATGGTAGCTTCAATGACACTCAGTGTTGAAGAAGATTGACTACAACTCAAAAGGTTTTTCTTTCTTTGTAATATTTTGATAACTGTCAAAATGTTTGGAGACAGAAGAATGAATCAATCACTCAAGTTGATTGATCTCAATCAAAGGATTTTGGAAGAAATAAAACTGTTGAAATCAGAAATGAATCAGAAAGAATCAGACTTAAAGAGGGATCTAAAAATTGGAGTTCAGGAAGATTTGAAGGTCAGATGCTAAATAAAACAAACCCTGATACAGATGACTACAATTCTGATATCTGAAAGAATTATTATTGGATTGAAGAATGAAAGGTTGGAGAAGTTTATAGAAAACAATGTTTTCTATAGTGGAGAACTATAGACAAGGAAGAATAGTGTGAATTTTTTAAATGAACAGTACTGTGGGAATATCTCGATAAAATGTCTTTGGTTGCAAATCAGTAACACTGGATGAAAAATGAAAGACTGACAAAAATCAGGGTAAATAGTGTCGCTTACTTTGAAGAAGTGATGATCAGCTTGGAGAATGGATGAACTATTAAAAAAGAGCAGTTTGTGTACCAGTGGTATATGACCCCACAAAAATTAGCCAAATATTATAAAAACATGCAAAGTAAATGCTGGAAGTGTGACACACTTAAGGGCACATTCTACCATATGTGGTGGACTTGCGAAACAGCAAAAGCCTATTGGAAAGAAGTACAGGAAACATGTCAGCAGATATGGATTGGGATATAAACAAAGATATACTATTCAATTACATGACAACGATAGCCAGAATAGCATTTGCTAGAACCTGAAGAACAAAAGAAAAACCTTTGTTAGATCAATGGCTAATAAAAGTATTGGAGATTATGAATATGGACAAGTTGACTCAATTAGTAACAACATTTTAAGGCAAATACAAGAAAATAACAGACTGGACACTTTAAAGATTACATGTCAAAGAACAAAGGGAATATGATAATTTAGTCCCAACTGATTCAGAAGAGTAGTTGATACACATAAATCTGGACTGAAGAGGAAGAGCCTAGTTTGGGAAGTAACCTTTAAGTCAATTAAATAAACCACGATGAAGATGATTGGAAGTGCATGAAATTTTCCCCATCCCCCTGGATTTTCCACTTTTTTATTTCTTTTTTCTTCTTTATTTTTTCTTCTTCCTCTATTTTATTTTTCTTGGAAAATACATATTTTAATAAAAATTATTATGATAAAAAAGAGCAATTTGATGGAGGAGAGCAGCCAACAGAGAGATTTAAGTAATATAATTGATAGAATGTTGTTTGGCTTTTTTTGGGATAATAAGAAGGTTTTTTTTTTTTTGCAATATTGAGATTTGATGTATGAAATTGAGAGGGGATTGATGATAAAGTTAAATATAAACAGATATTATGCATAGCCAGGAAAATATACTAGTAAAGGAAGGATAACAACAGATACATAAATTGTAATAATTAAATGCATGGAGACACAACATATCTAATAAAAAACTTTTATTTATATATTTGAAAATATACGATTTATTACTTATTTCACATAGACTCAGAAGTTTCTCATTCCGTTCCTTTGACACGCCTATACACTGCAGCTGACACATTCAGGTGTCGCGACATACTGTTTGGAAAGCCCTGACATAGTATATGAGTATATGGTTGTTAAACTCTTGTACATGTAAAATGAAATGGTTAAATCAATTGTATGACCTTGCCAAGTGAGGCAGATTGATGGCTCTGATCTGGAGAAGTTTGAGGGACTATGGGGAAAAATATCATTAGTAGAATTTGAAAAACTGCAGCATTTAATAGTATGTAGAACTTCATTTTAAATATATTTTAGAAAATTTAGAATATGCTTGAACTTTCTATAACCATTAGCCAGAACGTTGGAAGTTACTTGTCTCCCCCCCCCCTTCCCTTTGTTTTTGTTTAAGATATGTATGCTTTAGTTTTAAATGATGTGTTATTTTAATTTATAGTTGTTTTTGTAATCTTACTTTGAATGTTGTTTTATATATATAATTGTGCTACTAATATTTTTTAAAAAGAATTGATTTTATCACTATTGCATGTAAAACTCCATAGTTTGTTTTACATCAGCTATTTTAACCACAGGTACTACATGCTTACATACCAAACAATGAAATACATTAGATGGTATCATTTCTGCCCCTTTCCCAAGCAAGATTTCTATGCCTGCAGAATGCCTCTGGGATACAACCTGGTGAAAGGCTCTCCATTTCCTTCTCAGTGTGTGAGGATGCTTGTAATTAAGGCCTGGTGAAGCTGTCAGTGGCTGTTGACAAATATATTACAACAAAGTTGGGTTAAGTGAAAGTTACTTAACATTAATCCACACTTTGCCCAATATTCTCATTTTGCATTGGGAAGAATGTGCCAGCAGGGATAAGTACAATTTCTGACAACATTCTGAGAACCACCTCAAGGTGGAAATTTGCAAATAGAGCTACTGTAGTAAGTAATGAGAAGCTGCAGGGCTTTCAATTATCCCACATAGTCTGTCTCTTTGCAGCTTGACTGACAGCTAATTATGCTGGTGCCATTTTTTGGCAGTAGAGTTTAATCTCCCAGATGGAAAGCAAATCAATCTGCCCATCCACTGCAGCTGAGGCATACTTTGGCTCAACTTTAATTTATTCTCCTAAGCCTAAGAAGCCTAGTCATTTCAAGGTACAGAAATATCAAATTTCCTGTGTTAACTGGGCTGGTGCAAAAACACATGTGGCAGAGTTGGGATTTCATAGGCTCCGCTCTGAAATGTTGTCACTATTTGTTTGCTATTAGAAAACAGCAAATATCATCTCTCCTTGATTCCTATTTGTGAGCAGCAGCAAAAAGCAAAGGCATTTGTGAACCAGTTGCTAGTGATAATGGTTAAACATGAGTTGTGAAGGCATTAAGTTGGATTCTTTGGAGGAATGAACTAAATCTCTGAAGAACGGAACACAGGAACTGGTGGCAATTTTCAAGACTTTTAGCCAGTGTGCACTAGCCGAGTCCCCTGTGGGTTTGAGGCCAGGAATGTAAATGCAATCCTTCTACTTACCTGCACTCTTCAGGCCTATCAATTATGCTGCTGCCTTTGAGTTGCAGTTACCACTTGAGGTATTATGGCCCTCTGCAAAGGACATACAGAGCAAAATATAAGGCTAGTTAGTAGAGGCACCAGGCCTCATTCTTGAATGTTATAACAGCTCCCATTCAAGGCAACAATCCAAAACAATGATCAGCTTAATATTTCTAAAGGAAAGAGTGCTGAGGAATTGCAGTGCCTGAAAATGGGTATGCACTATGTTTTTTTGAGGAGAAAGTATTTTAAAATCCATTTTTGTTATAGGGAGTTTGGTGGCAGATAACACAAGCTCTGCTCATCAAGGTAATCAAGATCATGTTTTTTTTCCTGAAAAGGGAAGATTCTTTGAACTCACAAAGTTCCCAAGATTACACAACTGGAAAATCTTATTGGATAAATCCCAGTTCATGATTTCTCACCAGCATGAGTAACATTCAGGAACTCTTTGTAATAATAGTTAAAAAATTTTCATAGCATCTATATATACAAAAGAGTAATGAAATGACTGCCTAGGAGTAAACAACAAAAGTTCAAGCCCCAGAACCTAGAAATTTGGCAACACAATCCACCATCCTTTCCTCTAGGTTCCTACGACACAATTACACATCACGAACCTCCACGGGGACTACACAACCCAAAAAACAAGAACACGCCATCTGAGCCTGTGCCAACTGGGACCTCTCGTGTGAACAGAACAACCCCCCTCCCCTCTACGGCCGCTGCCACGCGCTCCCTTTTTCCCCCCAACGACACCTCCGCCAGCTTTCCCACCATCCCCAACGCAACATACCCTATTCACTCATCCAGCGGCCCTCAACGTTTCCTCAAAACTTTTTTCCCTGCTCCACATAATTGCATCTAAAAGTAACAAACAAACCATCTCCTCCTCCGTAAAAAGCGATCTCGCACACGGCCACAACAACACCCACCCCTCCTCTCAATGGTTGCTCCTGCGTGCTCCCCTTTTCCAACCACCGCCATCTTGGAAGCGCGTTGTTCCTTACCACAGGTGATTTTGGGGAGCCACAAGACATCCTCAGGGCTTATGCTGGCCTTCCGCAGAAGCTCCTCCTCGCTGCACAGGGCCGAGGAGGAGGAGGATCCTGAGGAGGAGAAGGAGACCGAGGAGGGCGCCGCCGCTGCCCCCCGGGCCCCAGCCCCACGCCTGTGATGACTCATGGGCCATGTAGTCCCGTTCCTAGTACTGTTGTGGCAGATGAAGAGGAAAACTTGGATTTCCCACCGTTTCAGCCAGAAACGGAGCCCTTGCACCTGCAGGATATTTGCCCTCCAGAAGTCAGCCAAACAAGCCTTGAGCAGAAATCTCCCCCATTTTCTCGCCGAGATTATTATAATCAACAAAGAGGCGCTCGCGAGGCGACTCGCCGGAGCGCCAGGATTGCTGCCAGACAATTAGATGATTAAGTCTGTTTCCCTTGGGAAAGTTTAAGGAGTCCTGCATCTGGACACAGTATAGGTTTCGATTCTTGTTCCCCAGAGAAAGTGTGCTTTGGCGGGAAAACAAGATCCTATATAGATGTTTGGCCACAAAGGAATCCTTGCGGAGTCAATTCGTCAGCTCGTGGAGTGAGATCGTGTGTAGACTTCGTACCCCAGTTCCCAGCTCCTGAATCAAGTTCCCAGCCCTGCCTTGTTCCACGGATTTCTATGGACTCAGTTCTTGTTCCACGATTGCCTTGTTTCAAGTTGGACCTTGCCAAGTCTCAAGTCTTGCCTTGCCTTGCGTTTTAAACCACGGACCCTGCTTCTCGGATTTCAGCCTTGTTTCCCTTCCTTCGGATTTACCTTGAGCCTCAAAGACTATGGACAGTTCTCCACACTATTGCTTGCCAAATAGTGTGTGTTTCGGTGAAGTGGATTATAACTTTGGACTTTAATATCATATATTGGACATTGTTTTTCTGGACTATATTTGACCTTTCCTGAAAGGTCTACTTCTGGACTATATTCTACACTTGTTTTTATTGACTTTATATAATTCTTTAATAAAGATATTAGATAGATTCTGGCCTCTGCGTATGGTTATTGGTGCTCTGCAGCCTGGGTCCTGACAACGCCTCCCGGGCCTGCGCTGCTCCCCTTCTTCACCTTCATGTTCCCATTGGATACGAGGCTGTGTCTACCTCCAGGAATAGAAGGGAGCGGATCTGCAATTGAGGAAGAGGACAGAGCCTGGCTCATCCCCCCTTAACCGCCTTTGTGCCGCAAAGCCAGGGACGGAGGGAGGCAGGGAGGAAGGAAAGGAGAGAGGGCACCCTGAGCATGTGCAGAGTGCCAAGCAAGGCAGGAGGAAGGAGGAGGAGGACCCTCCTGGCTGAGAGAAAGGATACTGGGGGAAAGAGAGATGCTAGATAGGAGGAGAGGGGTTTGGGAATGTCTCCTCTGAGTATGTGCAGAATGCCCAGAACAACAATGGGGAGGGCCGTTAATGATATCTGGTGTATGAATGTGTGTATATATATGTGTGTATGTATAAATGTATATTGATATTCACACTGCATCACAGGGACTCCAGACCATGCGCAGAGCGCCAAGCAAAGCATTATTATTATTATTATTATTATTATTATTACACACAAAAATCAGAATATATAAAAATTACTGTGGTATAATAAAGCAGAACAATACAGTCTCTATGGACAACGCCACCTCTTCGGCTTAGAAATGGAAATAAGCACCAACCCCCAGAGTCAGACATGACTAGACTTAATGTCAGGGGAAAACCTTTACCTTAACTATCAACAAATCCTCAATACTTTATTTCCCATACCACCATACTCCACCACAGCAACGCGTGGCTGGACACAGCTAGTATTATTATATGTATTTAAGTGGACAAAAGCCAGTGTGGTGTTGTAGTTTGAGCGCTGAACTCTGGGGACCAGGGTTCAATTCCCATGAAATCCCACCTGGTGACCTTACATGAGTCCCAGACTATCAATCCCAGAAAATGACTTGAAGGCACACAACAAGTTTAAGTAGGCACCCCTATGGAGTATTCAACACTGGGCATCAAAGATGAGAAAAAAAGGAGCCAATGTTAATAAATAGCAAGTCTACATTTAAATTCAGAAGAATGGAAGTAAGCATCAAACTTTCTCTTCCTTTAAATTATGGACTTAAAAAATAGCATAGAATTTTGTAGTCATCTTACACTGAGAGGAGAGATGGTGGGCTTCTTTTTGGATCAGAGATCAGAAATTTACTTTTTTTGGACCACAATTCCTACAACATCCCAGTTGCATGGCCATTTTTCAGGCTGTGCTTTGGGTTAAGAGCAAATAGTAGTGGCCACTTGTAAATGAGAGACGAGATTACCCTTTTCCAATAATGTCTCTAGTTGATCACATCTATCCAGCATGCCTCTCAGAACAGAAAAAAGGGTGAGAGAATAAGTCTCGCAAGTGTAACTTCCTGCCTTCGCTTTCAAAGTGGAATTTATTAAACATTTTTAAAGAAAACTGTCTGAAGGAAATACATATTATACTGAAAATGTATTCAAGCCTATCTCTGTATTATGTTCATGCGAACCTAGTCAAAGAGATAATTCAGACATACACAACATTCTCAGTGTCATGATAGCTGAGCCTCAATCCAATTTCTAGTCATGAAATATAGTAAACCCATTGAAAATATTGGATTTACATATGTGTATAGTTTACACTGTAAGCTTAACTACATGATTTGGTTTATTTATTCTAGTTGGATTCATGCTTTGATTTACTATATGCTTGGTGAGGTAAGTGAGAAAGTAATAACACCATTCAGAGGAAAAGTCTTCATGCATTTAATGGGAAAGCTCCTCTCCTTCCGGAAGAGCTTAAAAACCTGGCTCTTCCAAAAGGCCTTCAATGTTTAGTTGTTGCTGGATTGATCTATCTGTCCATTCCATAATAGTCCCATTGTTGTTGTCTTGCCATTTTATTCCGCACTTTATTGTCCATTCAACTTGAGATTTTCTTTTCTCATTTCGTAACACTCTGCATTTCGCCTGGGCTCTACGAATTAGTCTCCTGTTTTTAACACTGTATCCTGCTTGTTGATTTTAATGATTGTTTTTATTGATGTTGATGTTTTTTACTGGGATAATTGTTTTATTGCTTTGTTACTGTTTTGTTTGTTTTATCGGGCCTGGCCCCATGTAAGCCGCCCCGAGTCTCTTCGGGGAGATGGGGCGGGGTATAAAAATAAAGTTATTATTATTATTATTATTAAAACCTGACCTGGCAAAGCCAGTGACAGTGGGCTCCATCCAAACTGTGTTACTTTGAAAAGCCTTGATAGAGTTCTTACCTTATATGTTCTTCCTAATAATTGTAAGCTCATGATTCTCAGTTGGAAGGAAAGTTATATAGTGACCTATCGGACTCTTATCACCCAGTGGCATGCCCAATGTTTTCATCAGTCAATGCTTCTTTTCTCCTATACATCTTCATTGGGTGTTTAGGAGAAAAGCATGGAAGCTTTTCTTCTGAGCAGACCTAGAATAATATAATAATAGAGTTGCAAGAGACCATATGGGCCATCCAGTCCAACCCCCTGCAAAGCACAATCGAAGCACATGACCATCCAGCCTCTGTTTAAAGGCCTCCAAAGGAGCTTCTGCTACAAGGGTGGCATAAATATTCTCTCTATGAGATACCCCAGTCAGTCACTTGTCTTGAGCAACCAAGCTAGAACAAGGCCTGGAAAACAAGGCCTGCAGGGAACAGTTTATGGAGATGGGTATTTTTGGTTTGAAGAAAATATGATACTCCTTTATCATGTCACCCCAAGCGGAAGATGGAAAGAGCATGTTTTTCATGTTCAGAAATTAGAACACAAAACAATGGCTTGACATGGCTGAGAACTTATTGTGGGTGCCTGTAACTGAGGTCCACCACACTATGTACCAGTCCCATCCCATACTTAGAAATGCATGAGTAATGAAAGAAAAGAAATAGAAACATTTGTACAATTTCTCTATATCTGAAACTGCATTGTGACCCAAACAGGGACTTTTCCAGTTTGCCACAACCACCCTTCCTGCCCATTGTTTATATTTTGGTTTGTCTAGTATGAAAAAACATTGTACATACTCCTGGCTATTTTGTGACTTTTGGATAATTGATTTTATCCTCTCAGTGTGCATGTCCATATTCATTTTATAAATACATAGTAAAATTATTTTAGGATTTTCTTTCTATCCTGTTCGTAGTCTAAAATAATGAATAACCATAGTTGAGCCTGGAACCCCAGGTTTTAGTGGTGGTCAGGGGAGCTTTTGCACAACTAAAACTTGTGCGCCAGCTGTGCCCATACCTTGGGAAGCCTGACTTGGCTACGGTGGTCCATGCTCTGGTTACATCCCGTATAGATTACTGCAATGCGCTCTACATGGGGTTGCCTTTGAAGATGCCCAATGAAGATGTATAGGAGAAAAGAACACGCTCTACATGGGTTGCCTCAGAAGCTTTAGTTGGTCCAAAGGGCGACAGCCAGGTTGCTCACCGGAGCGGTGTACAGGGAACATACAATTTCAATGTTGCGTCAGCTCCACTGGCTGCCAGTTTGCTACCGATCACAATTCAAAGTGTTGGCTTTAGCCTATAAAGCCCTAAACGGTTCCGGCCCAGTCTACCTGTCCAAACGTATCTCCCCCTATAAACCACCTTGGAATTTAAGATCATCTGGGGAGGCCCTGCTTTCGATCCCCCGTCCTTCGCAAGCGCAACTGGTGGTGATGAGAGACAGGGCTTGTCAGTGGTGGCCCCCCAGCTGTGGAATTCCCTCCCTAGCGATATTAGATCAGCCCCCTCCCTCCTAATCTTTAGGAAGAGAGTAAAAACTTGGCTTTGGGAGTAGGCCTTTGATAAATAGCCCAGTGCAATTTTTTTTAAACCTGGAAATCATGTAATGGATTTGGAACAACTTTAGACCTTGCCTTTGAATGACGTGTCTCATAGTGGAATGCCTTCTACTTATGTTTTATATCTGTTTTAATTTTTGTAATCCTATCTCATGTCTGTGTTTTATGCCTAAGGGACTGTATAACTGCTGTTTCTAAGCCATCTTGAGTCCCTATCGGGGTAGAGAAAGGCGGGATATAAATATGGTAAATAAATAATAATAAATAAATTTATAGCCTGATAATGGCAGTAGTCATTATAATTCATATCAAGCTGATCAAACAGCTGATAAATGTGTTTGGATGTGTTTGCCCATTATAAATAGGGTATTACTGTAATTACACATTTCCAAAATGTGGGGACGGGGCATTCTAAATATTCACTATGGCATATTTTAAGAAAAGTGTTGAGAAACGGAGGGGTTGTGTCTAATCGTATTGGTCAGTTAGTTCAACGTTTTTGCAACTGGCAGAAACCATTTCTCATTGTTGTGCAACTGTTGGTGCCAATGTTTTGATTTCACTTGCTTAACCCACAGCATAAGCCGTTACACAAATGCTTACACAATTTACACTAGATGTTGTTTGTGCTAGTTGATCCCTTAGCATACTTGTGCAATCATGAAAAAAAATGTAGTCCCAACAGAACAGTCATTCTTTGACTATTTCTCTTGCTTTTACATTGAATAAAACTGCCCAAGAATTTAGTTTGCGTTTACTAATTCCAACCAGCATTCATCTGACTTTCCTTTTCCTTTTCCAAAAATGCTTATGTGAAATACAAGCAGGAACACAGCACTTGATATAGCAAACTAAAGGGAGGACAAAACAAAATCTGGTGCAGGACAAAAAAATAGAAAATCTTTAATGATGCCCATTAATTGCTTAGCCATATTTGAGAAGGTTTTATTCATTAGGAAAGTTGTACAGTTCTGTATGGTTGAGATTTTTCAGCTCCTGCAGGAAGCATCATTAGCTCTGGAACATGTTGAATCATAATGAGCCATCATTATGTCCAGCAGTGGGGTTTTTAAAAAAATGTATGCATATATGTATTGTATATCTTTGGGGGCTTGCTTCAACAAGATGTTTCTGCTCTCAGTCCACAAGCAGGATCTGGACATGAAGGCCCTCATGGCCTCTTTTCCATAGCAGCATCTAGATCTAAGAAACAGTCTGCTTTTTTCCATGAAAGATTTAATAATCTGTACTGACTTGAAGCACTTACTAGATTTTTAAAAATATCATTCAAAAATATCAGCCATTCAGGCAGTGAATTTGATGTTGGTTAGACCTTACAGGAAGAGATTTGCTTGAGCTTACGGTCAACCATTTTCATCACATTTTGTAAGAAGCAGTGGAAGATGTTTCACTCTTTATCTCCACCATCCATAATATGACAGTCTTCTGTTATTTCTTTATTTGATCTCATTCCTCTCAAAAAAACCCTTCCACATGCTTTAACCTGTGTGCTAATATCTCAATGATCCGATGTAACTGAAAAGGCCAGAAAGTTCCCGATTTTGTTCCTGTTCTTTCTGATTTTATTTTGGAGATCTATACATGTTTTCTTTATCCCAGGATATTTTCTGTCACCTCCTGGTACAATAAAAAAAATTATACCAGTTTCCCAATTCAGCTTATTTTAACTCAGTATAAAAACATAGAGCAGTCAGTAACAAAATCTGGGGATCTATGCTTGAATCAACCCTTTTTTAGACCTTGTTCAGATGGATGAAAATTATATAGTAGGTTCTGAAGTATTTCCTGATCCTATGGGGATTCCAATATATTTCAGGAGACAAAAATACATCAATCCACATGTTTTCTGATGAAAAAGTTGCAGCCCTCCAGGTGTTGTTAAACTGCAACTGTTAGCATTTCTAGCCAATGGTGAGGAATGTTGGGAGCTGTAGTTCATCATCAGGAAGACAACACCTCCCATGCCTAGTGTGAAATAGAGGGCATTCCACAATACTGGTATCTCCCAAGTTATGAACAAGATAGGCTGTGTAGATTTGTTCTTAAGTAGAATTTGTATGTAAGTCAGAACAGGTAGATTTTTAAAGTGTAACTCCAGCCAAGTATATACAGTAGAGTCTCACTTATCCAACACCCGCTTTTCCAACGTTCTGGATTATCCAACACATTTTTGTAGTCGATGTTTTCAATAAATCATGATATTTTGGTGCTAAATTTGTAAATACAGTAATTACTACATAGCATTATTTCATATTGAACTACTTTTTCTGTCAAATTTGTTGTATAACATGATGTTTTGGTGCTTTAAGTTGTAAAATCATAAACTAATTTGATGTTTAATAGGCTTTTCCTTAATGCCTCCTTATTATCCAACATATTCGCTTATCCAACGTTCTGCCGGCCCGTTTATGTTGGATAAGTGAGACTCTACTGTATATAGAGTCTTGCTTATCCAACCTTCGCTCATCCAACGTTCCGTATTATCCAATGCAGTCTGCCTCCTGCCCAGATCCACAGCTGTTTCTCTAGGCAGGCAAGGATCACAGATTTTAAAAAATCTCCACAGGGCTTGCGGATTTAACTTCTGACGTTGTTTCTGTAAGTTCATTTTATGCAATTCTATCTTTATTTGAAGTCAATGTTTTTGTAGTCAATGTTTTCAATACATTGTGATGTTTTGGTGCTAAAGTTGTAACAAACAGTAATTACTACATAATGTTACCAATTAAACAGCATTTTCTGTTGATTTGTTGTAAAACATGGTGTTTTGGTGCTTAATTCATAGACTCATAGAATCATAGAATAGTAGAGTTGGAAGAGACCTCATGGGCCATCCAGTCCAACCCCCTGACAAGAAGCAGGAAATCGCATTCAAAGCACCCCCAACAGATGGCCATCCAGACTCTGCTTAAAGGCCTCCAAAGAAGGAGGCTCCACCACAGTCCGGGGCAGAGAGTTCCACTGCCAAACAGCTCTCACAGTGAGGATGTTCTTCCTGATGTTCAGGTGGAATCTCCTTTCCTCTAGTTTAAAGCCATTGTTCTTCGTCCTAGTCTCCAGGGCAGCAGAAAACAAGCTTGCTCCCTCCTCCCCATGACTTCCCTTCATGTATTTGTACATGGCTATCATGTCTCCTTTCAGCCTTCCCTTCTGCAGGCTAAACATGCCCAGCTCTTTAAGCCGCTCCTCATAGGGCTTGTTCTCCAGACCTTTGATCATTTTAGTTGCTCTCCTCTGGACACATTCCAGCTTGTCAACATCTCCCTACAATTGCGGTGCCCAGAATTGGACACAGTATTCCAGGTGTGGTCTGACCAAGGCAGAATAGAGGGATAGCATGACTTCCCTGGATCTAGATGCTATACCCCTACTGATGCAGGCCAGAATCCCGTTGGCTTTTTTAGCAACTTTGGCCTCTTTTCTCCTCCCCTTTCCCACCTCTTTTATTTATCCCTTTTCAAACTCTAAAAGTAGCCAGAGAAAAGGCTTTTTTAAAACTTCCCTTCCTCTCCCAAAAAACCCAACCCCATTTTTGTTTCCTTAGGAATAAAAAGAAATACACACTTTCTGTTGCTCTTCTTTCCCTCCTTCCCTCCCTACTGACTCAAATATTCTTGCAATAATAGTAATAATAATAATAAATCCTGCAAATTTGCAAGAGTCTCTCTTTTTCTTCCCCTTGCACCCATGCAATCTTTTTCTTCTTCCTGGCTTGCAAGAGGCTCTCACTCACTCTCCTTTCGCTTTTGAAAACATTCTCTTCTTGTCTCTCTCTCTCTCTCTTAAAAAATAAGATAACTCCAGCCTGGGAGGAGAAGCAGAGAAGGGAGGTTTTGGAAAAGAAAACATACTGTAGTCTCCAGGCTCCACTGCCTGGCTTGACCTTGACCCGACCCGATTATAAGCCGGGGGAGGCTTTTTCAGCTCATAAATAAGGGCTGAAAAACTTGGCTTATCTTCAACTATATACGGTAATACAAGTACAGTCTGGGTATGGAGTTATTTTGCATGGTCCACAGGCCAATTTAAAACTGTTATTTTTATGTCTGAGAATCACTACTGACACCGTAGCCCATCCCACTATAAAACACAAAAGGCATATGTTTGTCAAATGCTTTTTGCGCTGTGAAGGATAATTTATGCTATATGTTGTATTTTATTCTCTTTGAACTGCAGTTGCAGAACTTGGCTGGGTAAGAACATTTGCTTTTCATTTTAGTGTCTGAAAATGATGCAACATGGTTTTCAGTCATTTCACAATTCTGACATCTGATAGCATGTTGTTGTTTCAAATTCTCACGCCCACAGCATATTCCTTGCAAATAGCATCCAGGACATCTAAGACTCCATTTATATTCAAAAATCACAGATGCAGCATCCCTTGGAAAAGTGCTGACAAACCAAACCAAACTTTTGCCTCTTGCAGGGAAAATTCAAAAGCGATGACTTGAGATTTCCTCCATTCTTGCAATCATTTCAGTGACATCTAGTGGAGTTTGTACAGAATGCACCTTCAGGCGCGTGCTGGAACTTTAAAATATGAATGATTAATGTAGAGAAGTCAATTGGGATCTGTTCCAATGAAATACAGTAGAGTCTCACTTATCCAACATAAACGGGCCGGCAGAATGTTGGATAAGCGAATATGTTGGATAATAAGGAGGCATTAAGGAAAAGCCTATTAAACATCAAATTAGGTTATGATTTTACAAATGAAGCACCAAAACATCATGTTAGACAACAAATTTGGCAGAAAAAGTAGTTCAATACGCAGTAATGCTATGTAGTAATTACTGTATTTATGAATTTAGCACCAAAATATCACGATATATTGAAAACATTGACTACAAAAATGTGTTGGATAATCCGGAACGTTGGATAAGCGAGTGTTGGATAAGTGAGACTCTACTCATAGAATCATAGAATCATAGAATAGTAGAGTTGGAAGAGACCTCAAGGGCCATCTAGTCCAACCCCCCGCTAAGAAGCAGGAAATCGCATTCAAAGCACCCCCGACAGATGGCCATCCAGCCTCTGCTTAAAAGCCTCCAAAGAAGGAGCCTCCACCACGGCCCGGGGGAGAGAGTTCCACTGCCGAACAGCCCTCACAGTGAGGAAGTTCTTCCTGATGTTCAGGTGGAATCTCCTTTCCTGTAGTTTGAAGCCATTGTTCCGTGTCCTAGTCTGCAGGGCAGCAGAAAATAAGCTTGCTCCCTCCTCCCTATGACTTCCCCTCACATATTTGTACATGGCTATCATGTCTCCTCTCAGCCTTCTCTTCTGCAGGCTAAACATGCCCAGCTCTTTAAGCCTCTCCTCATAGGGCTTGTTCTCCAGACCCTTAATCATTTTAGTTGCCCTCCTCTGGACGCTTTCCAGCTTGTCAGCATCTCCCTTCATCTGCGGTGCCCAAAACTGGACACAGTATTCCAGGTGTGGTCTGACCAAGGCAGAATAGAGGGGGAGCATGACTTCCCTGGATCTAGACGTTATTCCCCTATTGATGCAGGCCAAAATCCCATTGGCTTTTTTAGCTGCCGCATCACATTGTAGGCTCATGTTTAACTTGTTGTCCACGAGGACTCCAAGATCTTTTTCGCACACACTGCTGTCAAGCCAGGCGTCCCCCATTCTGTATCTTTGATTTCCATTTTTTCTGCCGAAGTGAAGTATCTTGCATTTGTCCCTGTTGAACTTCATTTTGTTAGTTTCGGCCCATCTCTCTAGTCTGTCAAGATCGTTTTGAATTCTGCTCCTGTCTTCTGGAGTGTTAGCTATCCCTCCGAGTTTGGTGTCATCTGCAAACTTGATGATCGTGCCTTCTAACCCTTCGTCTAAGTCGTTAATAAAGATGTTGAACAGAACCGGGCCCAGGACGGAGCCCTGCGGCACTCCACTTGTCACTTCTTTCCATGATGAAGACGACGCATTGGTGAGCACCCTTTGGGTTCGTTCGCTTAGCCAATTACAGATCCACCTAACCGTAGTTTTGTCTAGCCCACATTTTACTAGTTTGTTTGCCAGAAGGTCGTGGGGGACTTTGTCGAAGGCCTTACTGAAATCTAGATATGCTACATCCACGGCATTCCCTGTATCGACCCAACTCGTAACTCTATCGAAAAAAGAGATCAGATTAGTCTGGCATGACTTGTTTTTGGTAAATCCGTGTTGACTATTAGCAATGACCGCATTTGTTTCTAAGTGTTTGCAGACCACTTCCTTAATGATCTTTTCCAGAATCTTGCCTGGTATTGATGTGAGGCTGACCGGACGGTAATTGTTTGGGTCGTTCTTTTTTCCCTTCTTGAAGATAGGGACCACATTCGCCCTCCTCCAATCTGCTGGGACTTCTCCTGTTCGCCAAGAACTCTCGAAGATGATTGCCAGTGGTTCTGAAATAACTTCCGCTAGTTCCTTCAATACTCTTGGATGTAGCTGATCTGGCCCTGAGGACTTGAATTCGTTTAGAGTGGCCAGGTGTTCCTGGACAACTTGTTTCCCTATTTGGGGTTGGATTTCCCCCAATCCTTCGTCCATTCCATGTTGCTGAGGTTGAAGATGGCTTTCTTTTTGTGAGAAGACCGAGGCAAAGAAGGCATTAAGCAGTTCTGCCTTTTCCCTATCCCCTGTCACCATCACCCCATCTACTCCTTGCAGTGGCCCTATCGCCTCCTTTTTCTTCCTTTTTCTACCAACATAAGCAAAAAAACCTTTTTTGTTGTTTTTTATGTCCCTGGCAAGCCTGAGCTCATTTTGCGCTTTAGCCTTGCGAACCTTTTCCCTACAGGAGTTGGCTATACGTTTGAATTCTTCTTTGGTGATTTCTCCCCTTTTCCACTTCTTGTGCATGTCACTTTTGAGCTTTAGCTCAGTTAGAAGTTCTTTGGACATCCATTCTGGCTTCTTTGCACTTGTCTTATTTTTCTTCTTTGTTGGCACTGTTTGCATTTGCGCCTTGAGTATTTCACTTTTGAAAAACTCCCATCCATCCTTAACTCCCTTGTTTTTTAATATCGGCGTCCATGGAATGCCGCTCAGTAATTCCTTCATTTTTTGGAAGTCAGCTCTCTTAAAGTCCAGAATGCGTGTTTGACTTGTCTTAGTTTCAGCATTCCTTTGTATTGCAAACTGCAGGAGCACATGGTCACTTGCCCCTAAGGATCCAACCACTTCAACTGTATTGATCAGGTCTTCCACATTTGTTAAGATTAGATCAAGAGTTGCTGATCCCCTTGTTGCCTCTTCTACCTTCTGGACCATAAAATTATCTGCAAGGCAAGTGAGGAATTTGTTGGACTTTGTACTCTTGGCTGAGTTTGTTTTCCAGCAGATATCGGGATAATTGAAATCGCCCATGACTACTATATCTCTTCTTTGTGCCTGTTTGGTCAGCTGTTGACAGAAGGCTTCATCAAGTCCTTCATCCTGACTCGGAGGTCTGTAGTAGACACCCACGACAAGATCTTTTTGAGTCCCGGTTCCCTTGATTCTTATCCAGATGCTTTCAAGCTGGTTTCCCGGATTACAGTCTTGCATTTCTTCTGCAACGTAGCTGTTTTTGACATATAAAGCTACTCCCCCTCCTCTCCCCTTTGTTCTATTTCTGTGAAAGAGGTTATAGCCCTCAATGGTTAAATTCCAGTGATGGGAGTCATCCCACCAGGTTTCAGTGATGCCTATGACATCGTATGTGTGGTGCTGTGCTAGGAGTTCGAGTTCGTCTTGCTTATTTCCCATGCTCTGAGCATTAGTGTAAAGACATGTAAGCCCCTGTGACCTCCCCTCGAACTGTTTATTTGGGATTATTGTGCTCTCTGTACTTGGTCCTTGCTGTGTTTGTGCAGCCCTCCGTTTAGCCTTACGGCGGTTCCCTGTGGTCGTGGGTAATATAGTGTTCGCCAGGCTGTTGTTCCCCTCCCCCAGTGGATTTAGTTTAAAGTGCGCCTGATGAGGTTTGTGAGTCTGTGTGCAAAAAGATGTTTTCCTACTTGTGTGAGATGCACCCCATCGCTTGCCAGTAGTCCATCCTCTTGGAAGAGTAGACCATGGTCAAGGAAGCCAAAATGCTCCTCTTGACACCATTTTCTGAGCCAGTTATTGACCTGTACTATTTTTCCGGCCCTTGTAGAGCCATGTCCTACAACGGGGAGGAGGGATGAAAAGATCACATGTACATTATACAGTTTTAGCTTTGTTCCCAGAGCTCGAAAATCATTTGTGATCTTTTGAAAAGTATGCCTAGCGGTGTCATTGGTACCTACATGAATCAACAGAAGGTGGGGAGGGTGATGGGGCTTTAGGAGCCTGCTGAGCCTCTGAGTGATATGGTGTATTTTTGCCCCCGGGAGGCAGCATGTTTCTCGAGCCATCCCATCCGGTCTGGAAATGATGGCTTCCGTTCCTCTAAGGAGGGAGTCACCTACTACCAAGACCTGTTTCCTTTGAGGATTGACAGGGTCCCTTTTGTGCAAGACAGTGTGTATGTCCCCTGAAGAGTGTTCCTGTTGAAGTGAATCATGTAGGTGTAAAGTGTTGTCCTCCTCCTCAACATCCCCAGTGCATTCATCAATGACAATCCATTGAGATACATCCGAGAGCCCATTACTCTCCCAAGGATGTTCCTGTTGCTCCTGGTCTATGATTGGGGATGGAGCATTTGCATGATTACATAAGTGTGACTGTGGTGATGCACTGTCCCTGTCAGGGCTATCCCCTGCGCATTGATCCAGGATGGTCCACTGAGTGGTATCTAAGAAACTGTGGTCCTCCACAAGATGTGTTTCCTGATTGTATGTTAATGATGTAAGAATTTCAAATCTGTTGTGTAAATGCAGCTGAGCAGAGGAGTTCTGTGGAGGCTGCCTGGTCCTGCGTCTCCTTCTATGGGTGACCTCCTTCCAAGCCTGAGGGTTGTCTACCTTTGAGTTGATCTCCCCATAAGGTTCCTGATCATGGTCTTGGTGGTGTTGGTGTGATGCATACTGTAGTCATGATTAAAGTCTGCATCTGTGATGTTATAATTTGTACATGAACTAGGAAAGGTTCAACAATATTCTAACAGGGTCAAGTTTAGGAGAGTCTCCCTAAATGTTAGGAAGAACATTCTGGTGGTAAGAGCTGTTTGGCAGTGGAATATTCTTCCTTGGAGTGTGGTAGAGTGTCCTTCTCTGGAGGTTTTTAAGCAGAGGCTGGATGGCCATCTGTCAGAGGTGTTTTGATTGTATGTACCTACAATGAGGTTGGACTGGATGACCTTGTGGTCTCTTCCAACTGTTCCTTTCCACTGAAAGCAATAGGGTAGGGGTGGGAGACAGGGGAAAAGAGCAGGGATACTAACAATACCGTAGCCTTGTTAAATGCGGTTTCCTCTGTCGCATTCCTCTTACCCACTTTAGGATTACCCTGTTAGAGGTAATACAGTGTTCCCTCACTTATCACTGGGGTTAGGTTCCAGGATCACCCGCAATAAGTGAAAATCCACTAAGTAGGGACGCTATATTTATTTTAATATTTATACATTATTTTAGTAGTTATACACTATTTTAAGTCTTTATCAACCAATCGTGTGTTGATAAATCACCTCCTTCTCCTCCTGTTGCCGCTTGGGCTCCTTTTCTCTCCCTTTGGTTTCTCCTTCCTCCCTTCCTTAGGCTATAAATTGTAATTTTTTATGATTTATAATAGCCTTTTAGAATTTATTGAAAAACCGCAAAACAGCAAATCCGCAAAAAGTGAACCGCGAAGTAGTGAGGGAACACTGTAAGTCAATAATCATGTTTGATTAGGCATTCATTACATCATAACGTATGTATCTTCTTTGGTGACTAAAGGTAACTTCTGAAAGATGTTGAAGCATACTTATGGGATACTCGCAAACTATTAACCCAAAACACACACCAACTAGACCATTTCAAACATTTTACTAAATCAATTCACACAAATTCCAAATTGCAAATATAATTCAGGGCAACAGGGATCTTTTCTCCCCAGATTTATCATTAAGACAAGAAGTAAACACAAATTAGATGTGTAACATCTTTTTCTCTCTCTCCTTCTTTAAAAAGAAAAATGAGAAAAGAATGCCACTTAATAAAAGCACCACAACACAATTACAAAATAGGGTTTGCCAGTTTCTTTCACGAATAAAAGACTATGCTAACAACTTTCCGCCATCAATCCAAACTTCATTAAAATAAGACTATAAAATCTCCTAGATTACACTAAATTCAGACAATGCCTGGAAAACAGTGCTTTAACAGCAGTGATGCCAACTATCAGTGCCAACATGAAAACATTTTCGAAATTAACAAAAAAGCCCCACCCTTATTTCCCCTAGATGAGCAAAAATTCAAAATAAGGGGCGCTCTGTTTCACAATGTGGAATCAAGAATTTGAGTGGGAGAGGGATGGACAAGGAGGCAGGTATTGTTTACTTTCTAGGCTTAGTTGGCATCTAACTTGGCCATTTCTTGCACATAAATCCCTATACTTTCACTGTCAAAGAGCACAAAATACACTGTTTTGATTGAAGAGGACATTGTTGACACAAAATAGCTGGAAATGGCTTTCAGAATCAGCTGGGCAGCCGTCTGTTTTGGGAAACTATTCCTGCAGCAAAATACAGAGGGAGAGGAAAAAGGTTAGTATTACCCACTGACAAATTTCATTCCTAAGAACACATGGCAATATCTTTGTAAGAAAAATGTTACAAAGTTTGTATGTCTGTATTTCTTAAATGATCAGCAAACATAGTTCACAAATACAGCTAATTAACAAAACATTATGGCTTCCGCCTTCTTCAGTTGCTGAAAACAAAGTTAAGCTTGTCAAAGGTTGCAGATCAGAAAACACCATATTAAACGTTCCTAAGCTGATTAAATTGTTGAATGTAATGCTCTAGGTTAAGACCACTGACATTACACACTTATAGTGCCATAATTCCAATTTAACTATGGATCCCTGAGATTTCTAGTTTGGGGAGGCACCAAGGGAGCTCTTCTGCCTGAGGATTCCAAAGGACTTTCCCTTAACTCCGAATGCTGGGATTCCAAGGAAAGTGGAATATAGCACTATAATTATGTAATGTGAATATGTCCTAAGTTGAGAAGCAGAGCTATTTAGAATTCTCAATCAAGGGGCTCCTCTGGTGCATTTGATCAAATTACAAATCCCAGCATGCCATAGGACACAGCCCTGGCAGTTGGTGGAATAAAAGTACTTCAATAACACAGTGTGGAAATGTCTCAAATAGAACCAATTAATAAGAGTGTATGCATTTGATAATAAGAAGACAGCTATTCCCATGGCACTGAATGATTAAAGTATAATTTGAATTTTTCTTGGATTTCTTTATGTATTCAAATAAAAGCCAGATTTGCAACAGTAAAAAACAACACCAGGATAAAGTTTGACGTTGACATCTAAGCTAGCAATAACTGTTGCTTTAAGACTTGATGCACAGAATTTGCAGCTATTTTTTATTTGGTTTTTAGAATATAGATTTGGGAGGCCATCTGGCACACTAAAATCTGTACACGGGCAACTGTTCCCCTTGCCCTTTTGAAAAAAATTACATACACACATACAATCAACCCCATGTAACCCCATTCTTCAGTCATAAAAGAGAATGAAGCTATTTATATAGTTTTAATGCATACTGTCTGCTTGACAGATGTCTGTCCCACAACAGCTGTGTACATGTATTGGATCTGAGGAAGAATGCCTTAGAAACACTTCATGTTCTAAGGCTGTTCTTTAAAAAATCTCCCGTATTTGCAGACTGAACTGGTGGGATGGGTAAGTTTCACTTCAAAGAAAGAAATTTTTACTTAAAGCACTACCCTAATTCAAATGCCCTTCGGCTCCTCTGTTGCCACACACAGTGTAGTTCCATCAAATGCTGAAGACCCTTTTTCCTTTTCTCTGCTATATTATTTATGCAAGTTGAGACTTTCCTGTCTTTCCATACTTGTTACAGTTTCTCAGATGTCTCCATTTAGACATCGGCAACAAGGCTATCTAAGCTTCACTTAGGAATGACAGCTTGAACACCAGATATCAAGGAAACAGAATAACACTGTGATCTCTACAATCACTGAAATGCTGTGGCCTGTACAAATGTGCTTTGCATCAGGTTTACTTCTGTCCATATACACTCTAATATTCCATTATTGTGGCACTAAACTTATACAGCTCAGCAATCAAGCTACGATTGGCCTCAGGAATGCATATGTACAGGTAAGGAATGCTGTCAAAATGTTATGTGAAGTCTGGACTGTGTCAGAAATGTGAATGCAATCAATTTTCATCTGAACAGATATAGTGGTATTTCACAGCAAGCACATGATCTATGTCAAGCTGAAATATGAGAATGCAACGTAAGATTTCCTCACCTTTACAATGACATAACACTTGTGTGTCACCACAAACATCTCAGTAAGGACTCGGGTTCTTTAACAGTTCTGACACTCTACAGCCATATATTTTCATAACACAATTTTGTAGTAACAGGCATTTCCTTTGACCACAAGCTGCCTGTTGTAAAAGGTAATTAAAACTACCTCAGACATGAAGCCTTGTTTCAGAGCTCTCAAAACGTGTGGGCAACTACAGCTGGTGTGGGGGCAATTTTTTGCCCCAGGCAGTCAAATGGGCTGCCATAACTGCCCCACCAGAAGTGGCCAGAAGTCCCTTTCTAGTTCGGAAAAAATAATAATGTTAAAGAATTTGGGAGGCCTTGCAACCAATTTAAAAGGTGAATTCCTGTTCCTGGAAGTTCCCAGAAAATACAATCCTCAATTTTTGGGGAAGGTGGAAGCAAAAATAAGCGGAGTCCATGGAGTCTGGAAAATTGTAGACAGCCTTCTCAAACAGGATCCTGTATGGTTACAACTGCGCCCCAGAGCTGGACCTTGCCTACCACTGTAGTAAATGCTCAAAAGCACTATCTCTTTCAGAAAATGGCTCCCTTACCCATTTACACATTGCTTTTCAACAAAGTACACGAATAATATGCATTCAACTTCTACTACTGGTATTTACATTGAACTCAAGGAGGACATCACAGAAGCCAGAATCACATGTGGTAGAAATCAGTGTCAGCATCGACTTCCCCTCATGGCATGGGGCATGTACTGGGAAAGGCCTCTAGCCACTGCATGTTTGGGAAGAGAGCAACCTGAGGGAGTGTAGCAACCTCTATAAGCAAGAATACACTGAAGCAGGGGCCCTCAAACTTTTAAAGTGGAGGGCCGGTTCATGATCCCTCAGACTGTTGGGGGGCTGGACTATGATGAACTAGTCCAAAGTTAGGATTGTTGTTGTGTGCCTTCAAGTCGTTTCAGACTAAGATCAACCCTAAGTCTAAAGCCAGGTAAATGACCTTGGAGGGCCGCATCCGCCCACGGGCCTTAGTTTGGGGACTCTTGCACTGAAGGAAAGAAGCAACCAGAGCATGAAAGCAAGAACTGGTCAGCGTGACACAATGACATATGTGAACAAAAACCAAAGTACTAGAAACAAATCTCAACAGACTATTAAAAAAGGTTTTTAAGGACAGCCTACCTGCCACTTCCAATGGAAGGAAATGCAATTGATTTCAGCTTCTTCTCATCTGCCAGCGCTAAGCAGTTTTTCACTGTCTTCTCCAACAGCTCCTCACATTTGTCTGCACCCCAGCTAGGGCTATTGCAATGGATTACAAACTTAGCAGGCAATCCATGGCCTGCGCTGACAGCAGCTGATTGGAAAAAGAAAGACATTTTTGGTGATTTGAGAGTCTGACAAGTGAAAGAGTGAGAAACATGATTAAACTTGTGATGAATACATATGATTCATTACTGAAACACAACTGACTCTTGGATGTTTGGTTTAGCACAGGAAAGCTAATTTGGCAGGTCTGTGGCAATTTCTACTGCTCCATATCCACACATCTTTTTGCCTCATGTTGGAGAAACTGAGTGCTGTAGTAGCAACTGGAAGTGGGAGAAACACCATCTTAGTATCAGAAGAGCACCTATGTGACAAGATATACAGGAAACATACATTTTGTTTTAGGATTAAACTATCTGAGAACCAAGAGCTTTGAGGGCCGCATCCCTCACTAGCCCTCAAAGCTCGAACTGCAAAAATGTAGTATTTTTTAAAATATCTGTCATTGTGAGAAGGGGTTGGAGAGCCTTGAGGCTAAAAAAACCCAAACCCCACCCAACAATAGGGACTACCAAATGTTCCCCACCTATTTTAGAGGAAAATCATAGTCCCCAGAGGGTGCCAAAAGTGCAATTATTCTTTAAAACAAGGTGTGTGCTCCCCATGTATCTTGTTTTAATATTCATGCTTTTTTTAACCATTACACTACTGCAGTTATTGCCATGTTGCTAAATTTAGCAGTAACTGCAAAAACAGCTGGAGGGACAGCTGGGTGCCCACCTCACCTTAGTCCTATTAAATGAACTTCATTTTAATGAGTCAGTCCTTCTACTTCTCCATTGTGAGGAGGAAACTGGAAACGTTTGCTTCCAACTTACTGCAGTTCCTTATCATGACAGAAGTCAAAATAGGGTTGCAACTCTAGTCGCTTTCCTTTCCTTGTGGAGAGAAAAAGCGGGGTATACATAAACATAATAATATTTATTAGAATAACAACTCTCAATTATGGACTGGAGGGAAATGGGAACTTCATTTATCTTCCATGTTCACTTTCTTAAACTACCACTATGATTAATCAGTTACTGCTACAGATATAATAAACCATGGTTATTATAATGAAAGGGTAAGCTTCTAATCTCTTCCATTTGCATTATTATTATTATTATTATTCGGCAACATCAGATGCAGAAACAAGAGATATGGAGCATATGAATTCCTCAACTGAGATGTCATAGTAACACTGTGGTTTTTACTTCTGTGCAAGTAATACTATGGTTTTTACATTCAAGCCAAACCACTATATGAATGTACATTTTCTAACAATATTGACATTTGAGGAATGTGTAATTCACTGTGCTATAAAACTTGGCTGTTTTTCTATGGAACAACTGAATATTGGTTAATCTAACAAACAAAAAACCTGTACAGTCATGAAATTCAGCTACTGCTCATGCCTGCAGTTCAACCAACCACCATTGTTTTTTATTTATTTATTTGCAATTATCTATTACTCTTCTATTATGTGTTCAAAATCATGCTTATTTTATTGTATCTACTTTATCTTTATCTATTATTTTGTGTCCTTGCATGGAATTCATATTGTTATTATGGTAATTATGTTATTACTTCCCAGAAATTAATGTCAGGTATAGGGAAGCATTTTTACTGTTTAATATATTGTTTTTATATTCTGGCAAAAAATAATATCTCTCACAGAAAACATTAACTAATGAAAGGAGAGCAAAATGGAATGGGTTACGATGAACACCAAAAGTTGTGTAAATGTCTCTCCTTGCTCATTTTCCATCCCAGTACATCAGTTGTGAAAAATACAGCTAAACTACATCTTTTTCAATAAAAAATGGCTATATCACTCTTTCATACTGAGGCAATACCTTAAGCTGTAATTGTATACCTACTGAGTATTCACTGAAATCGCTGGGACTTACTTACAAGTAGTTTTCAAATCCCACATTCTTAAATATAAACATTGGAATATGAATCATATGTTAAAACTGTGCATAATATCACTTTTCTGTTTTTAGTCTACATTTCCACTGTTTTAAGTTATTTTTAGAGTTAAAAAAGAGCAGAGAAAAAATTCAAGAGTGTCCTAGGAAATGGCTTGGTACAAGTAACCCTTTTGTAATAACCAAGTAACACATTTTAGCTAAACCAAACTAGATGCTGATGGAATAAGGGAATGTTTATTCTTGCTTGTTTTTCTGGAGTTCAAACCACACCTCCTGCTGTGTCCAATGGCCCATTCTTTTTACGAAGTTCAACAACAGCCTCCACGAATTCTTTTCCACCTTTCTTCTCCAAGGCACTCCCTGCACAAGGACAGATTTGTGACTGTTCCACATCTGAGAGAGCATTTGATTGCATCTGATGGTTACAACATCATAGATTTTTCTGAGCAAAACGTTTGGGGGACTGCAAAGTAAGATCTAAACCTTTGGGGACTAGTCCAGAAGTAACATTTTCCTCTTTCTCTCTACAATTCACTCCCCCTCTCTGTTTTTTTTAAGTACCCTCCCAAATATTTTTTTAATCTATCTGAAAATATTTTCCAAATCTCACTGCCATCCAGCAAGGGGGTGGCATTTCTCGCTGCTTCCTCTGCACCAGGAGGCAGAAAATGTTCCTGAAAACATGGTCATTCAATGGCATCCACTCTTTTCCTCAGAAGGCAAGGTCCTGCTTCTATTACAGATCGTGTTAAAGACAAATTTGCCATAAGAAGAACTTGAAACTCACCTCATCTTCATCCCTGACCCCAACAGGTGGCCCCCGGGAGTGAAACAGTCTTGTGAGTGTAGCGGGCTGCTTTACTTGACAATTGCCCGGCTTGTTGAACCACCTTTAACCAAGAGGAAGAGCCTCAGTAATAAGGAGATTCTCTAGGGAACATATTCCTCCACTGCATTGCTCAACTGCAACTACAAAATAATTACAAATGCTGCTCGAGTAAGGAAGGGAGCTGCATCGTTGAAGTTACAGGTTGAGATTTGCACAAAGGCAGTCCACCACAAAATGGTTTAGATCTTATTTTGCAGCTTTAGTTAAATGCAGAAGAAATCAAAAGACAGCCCATAATGCTTATTCCTAAATTAAACACCCCAAAATTCCCAAAGCATTCTGCTTCATGATTATGCGAGTAGAAAGGCAAGGAAATTGTGTCATTGATATTTGATTGATTCTGGGCTGAGAAAGTTGGTTTGCAAATTGATTCCTGCAGCCAAATCTTAAACCTCGTACTTATTTAGGAAGTAAGTCATGCTTCTATTTCAATGGGATGTACAGCCCCTGGCTGAGATCTTATGTATATTTACTACTGAACTCAGCAATGCAGACTTCAAATTAAACAGGCTGCTACTACTAAAGCCACAATACTGTCATATTTTGTGAAATAAAGTTTATTTCAGCAATATGGAGGAGAGGTCTGCAATTTCTGGTGGAAGTGCACATATCATATGCTCAGTGAAATATATTTGCAACTGGGAGCATATGTAAAAAATATAACAGCAACTGAAGTTGTACTTTGTATCCTCACAGAGTAAATGTGGCAGACGTCTCATATCATGATAATTCACCTCTTTATTAGAAAAAGATATGGAATGGAATCTACATAGTTTATTTAGAATTTGCTATTTACGAATTTATTTATTTATTTATAGCAAATGTTAAATTCAGGGTTTATATGGCCCTGATGGGATTCTTTAAATTGTCTCCCAGCTAGGCTGAGACCAGACGTTGACTTCCTTAGCAAGTCAGTTGCATAGTGTGCTCTGATACTAATCCATTCACAGAAGTAATGGCAAACAGTCCAAGAAATGCACTGTTAAACATCGGCTGAGTATATGGGAGCAACAGAACTAACTTTACTGAAGAAAGAACAAGTTATGTGTCACTAATATATTTAAATGTCATGTTAAAGAGTCATGTTCAGACTATGACGGCTCCATTGTTGGTAAAGCAGACGTTTTCATGGACCTCCACATTCTGCTGGGAAGCACCTGTATTTGAAATTGTGGGAAGCTACTGCCAGTCTGTAATGCTGAGTCCATAACAGGCAGATTCCGCTGACAATGTGAATAGAACTGCTTCATGGAACTGGAAATCTGACTAATTAATTATTCCAAAGCACCCAAAAAAGGGCAACCACTTCAACTCTGAGGATGCTTGGATATGTGCCTAGCTATATTCCTGTAAAAATACTTTATCGGGCAAAAATGGATATGAAAAACAGGCATAAAGTCATACATAGCATTACTGGAAGAAATATTTCTCTTCCCTGAAGTTGCTCTCCTGTGCATCTATATCAACATCAGAGAAGGTTCAAGGCATTTTGGTGCCTAAGGCATAAGATTTTAGAGTCCTCTTTAGAAGGCTACGATTTATAATAACCAATGACATGTTTTGGAGTTTGCTGCCACTTAAAGACACTTCTAATATTACTAGCTTTATTCAGTTTGGTGGGATTTTAAAATGGATTGCTATGTCAAACTTGTGCTGCCACACCACTAGAATTACTCAAGAAATGAGGTATTATATTAAACTGAGTTAAGGGGTTCTAGTTTAATTTAAGGACTGTGGCCACAATCTCCAGTTTAGTACTTTTCTGCTTGTCACAGTCATACATATATGTGTTACTCCCACAGAATAAAGTCAATCATGCTGTCAAAGCAAGCACTGGTGTAATGGTGACAACAGCCTCTGCAAAAATTCAAGCCTGTAATTTTTTCCATATATTTCCCCAGCACATATTGCAGTTAGAAAGGCCTTTCTATGGATAAAAGTTAATCATTTGAAGCTAAGCATGTGTGCATTTCTATTCTTCCTTCCAGCAGTCACTGACAATTAAAACATTGTAGGCTATGAGTGAAATAAACCAGGTTCTTCACCAAATTGAAATGAAAGTGTCACTTTACCATAAGTTAACAAACTTGTGCTCTTTCAGAAAGGTGGGTAGTTTAGACCAAGTTAGTCTCACTTTTAGGTTCCACTAAAACATGGCTAATTTTTAATATTGAATTCAATAGGAATGAGTATGACTCATTTCATTTGAATCCTACCTGCTAGTTTGACATCTCAAGATACATTTAATATCTGATGCTCTAAGTGCTATTTTACATAACTCAGTTATAGTTATTTTTCATATATTTTCAGAACTTGTAGGAAAGAGCAATACAGGATATGGTCCAAAATGGGATAATGACAAATGGCTCCTGGTGCTGCAAATTATCTGCAGAAAGATTTTCCAAAGATGTGCCTGTGAGAGCCAGATGTCTGGCTCTCACAGAATTTCAGTTCCATCCTGTTTTTCACCTTATAGTCTAGTTAGTGAAAATATAAGAAAGGTATGTTACTATATTCTAGTCTTAACAGTGGTTCCTGATCTTATGCAGGTTGGGGGTTATCCCATTGCTTGTTACTATTCTTCAAATGCTTGTCTCCAAACTAATGTTAAGCCTGTGGACCTCATATGCTTTTTTGTTTTGTTAACATCCTACTATAGCTGTGATTCAATATCCACACAGAGATTTTGTGTATTCATAGCTGCCCAACTGCAGCTGAAGATACACATGTCACACTCAAAAACATGCTCAGATATGTTAAAAATTACTAGGAAATTTATTTGTGATTCACACATTTTCAAAGTGACCATTTTGTACTTAAACCGGCCATTCACCACTGCCATAATAATAAATGAAATGAGCCACCAATAATTTTATTTTAAAAAAAGAATCCTTATATGAACTTGTTAGAATATCAACCCTGTAAAGATATACTTTAAAAAAAAAGGTTTCAGAAGCGACTTGAGAACATACTGTAAGGTGCTTCTGGTGTGAGAGAATTGACCGTCTACAGAGATGTTGTCCAGGGGATGCCTGGATGTGTTAGCTGGGAGGCTCCTGTCATGTCCCTGCAAGCTAAAACTGACAGACAAGAGCTCACCCCCATCTCAAGGATTTGAACCAGCAACTTTCAGGTCAGCAATTCAGCTGGCACAAGGGTTTAACCCATTGCGCCACCGCAGTTCAATGAATTTATACTGTATAAATGATATACTGGATTGACATACAGTATACATGATATACTGAATTTAAAACACTATCGATTATTTCATCTCATGATTATGAATTCTAGCAAATAATGAGGATACCTTCGTTAGAGATGTTTGATCTACCACAGAGCCTTCTAGGATCACTTAGAGGCAGCTTATTATCATCAAACTGATTTAAACATGCTCCAAAAGCCAATGTCTCAGATTTCACCCTATGAGGCATGACTGTGTTTAGGTTGGCATTTTTATGTTAATAGTGAGCATACCACCTTTCTTTTAATGCCGTCAATTTCAACATGGCCAAAAGAACAAAGGTTTCAGTGAAATTGCTTCATATGGTGCAGATCTCAATTAGAAGTCTTTTGTACTGGATTTATTTGAAATTTGACAAGACTGCTGGAAATGAGAAAATAATGCAGATCTGCAAAGGGTGGATAAGCTGGCGGCTGCTGATTAGTCATGCATACACATACAAACTCTGCAGCACTGAACTCTCCATTACCTACTTCACCACCGGTGTAGAAGTCAGTGTTTGTCGGGTGAACGACAGCATCACTGTCGATCATGGCAATGTCAGCCTGAACAACTTGCAACTACAATAGGTAAACAAATGTGTATCAATCATGTTGGTCAAAGATCCAGAACAGGATCTACATTTATGCAAGTACCAACATTTTTGTTTTCCTACCTTCTGGGTTGAAAATATATGCCAAAAATCATAACAACACCCAAAAATACATGTACAGATATGTGCTGAGCAAAAGGGGAGGGAGGTGAAAGCAGGAGGAACAGAAGCTTCAAATCCAATAATGTTTGCAATTCACCAAGACATCAAAGATACTGCAAGAATTTCAGAAATTAAATGAAGTATTAAGAGCAGTAGTAGCACCTTGGCTTTACGGAAACCTGCAAAATGGGAATCTTATAGAACATGATGACAACAACATCTTACACCTGAATCATCAAGCCCAACAAAGCAACTGGTTTCTCCATTCTGATTCCTAATAGACTTTATTTGTATCTTTTCTTGATAATTTGCCATAGCTATTATCACATCAGGGATATGCCTCAATCCAACCAAATTTTAAAATCCTGCTATATTCTGAATTTTTATTTGTGATTTCAGGCTGTTCTCCTTTATCCACTGCTTTGTGGTTAAATATCACCAAACTCAGTTACCTAGAATCATGGAACCACAGAGCTGGAAGTTACCACAAGGAGGATCTAGTCCAACTCACTGCCATATAAGAATATCAAGTACCGCATTTCTGAATTATGCTCAACCAACCTCTATTTTTGACATCCAAGGGAGAGTCCACCTTCCAAATCAGTCTATTCCACTGTCAAACAGTGGAAGTTATTTCTAATGTTTAGATGAATGGTGCCCATGAGATAGATGAGCCCCTTTCTGTTTTCAAGAGTCAAGTGTTGCTTTAGTAATTCAGGATAACCATGTAAATGATTACACTGTAAAAATGATTCAGTTTAGTTATATGGTACCTGCCATTATTCAGTTGGAATAAACTGAAGACTTCCATCATTAGTCTGTGAAGAAACCATTGGATATCAAACTAAGAAACATCAAGATTGGTTTGATGAAAATGATAACGAGATCTTACAGTTAATTGATAAGAAAAGGAAAGCCTTCCAAATTTGGCAGAGACACCAACTGCGTTGCTAAGAAAAAGATCTATGCCAGTGCAAATGCTGAGGTCCAAAGAAGAACCAGAGAACTCAAGAACATCTGGTGGACAAAAAAGCTGAAGAGACCTAACACCCTGCAGATATCCATGATGCACAGGGATTCTTCAACGCCACAAAGGTCATCTATGAACCAAGAAAACATGGTATACACAAGGCATGGGCAAACATGGGCATGTGGGGGTGGCCAGAAGGGCAGGGCCAGGAGGGAGGGGGGCCAGGCACACACTGGAGGGGGAGGGCCCGGGCCTGGGAGAGGGCGGGGCAGGGCTCAGGTCATTCTTAGGTTGTCCTCCTAGCATAAGGACGGGGCTGCTCAACCCATCCCTATGTGAGGAGGAAGGCGGGACACACGGTGATTGCCCTAATCCTCTTCCCCATCCTCCATCTCCAATCCTCGGGCTGTCCTCTTGGCATTATGTTGGGAGGAGGGCGAGACAGGTAGCGGCTGAGAGTGCTCTCAGCCACCGCATGCCTTCCTTAAGCTGTTCTCCTTGCATTAGAATGGGACTGCTTGCACCATCCTTATGCCAGGAGGAGGACGAGATACACTGTGGCTGCTACGTGCCTTCCTTCCCCATCTTTTTGGCATAAGGATATGGCAGGCTGCTGTGTCCTTATGCAAGAGGACAGAGAAAATGAGGAGGGCCTGAGATAAGCACCCAGGGGGCCGCATCTGACCCCTGGGCCTTAGTTTGCCCATGCCTGATATACACCCTCTATGCTCATCTGATGGAACCAAACTTCTGAAAATCAATTGCACTACATTGGAAAGACAACTGCCACAACCTCCTTAACCACAGCTCCAATATGGCAGAAGAGGTTCTCTCGCAAATCCCACAACAACAAACCAGGGATGAGCTTGCAGCACTGCTTGGTTGGAGGAAGTCAGCAAAGCCACCAATCAACTAAAAAATAACAAAGACAGTGGACCTGATGGGATCCCTGCTGAAATCTTTAAAGAGGGTGGATCTGAGCTGACACAACAACACTACCAGCTCATTGAAAAAGTGTGGATGACCAAGAAAATTCCAGCAGACTTCAAAGATGCCACCATCATCACCCTTTTCAAAATGGGGGAAAGAACAAACTGTGGAAAGTATTGAGTATTCTTGCAAACTGCTTTCTACCTATTTCAGAAGACATCCTCCCAGAACGGCTTCTGCCCATCCAGAGGAACAGTGGACATGATCTTCACTGTACCATGGGCTCACTCGCCGCCGAACAGGAAGGCCTATTCGGTGGCAAGCAAGCTCTCACGCTGCAGCCTGGTCAGCTGGGCAAGGCCAGCCAGGCCAGAGCGCAAGGCGCGGGAGGCGGGGCCACATCTGGGTGGTGCCTTGCCTCCCACGCTGCATGAGAGGCAAGGTCAGGGCGAGCGGCGCGGGAGGCGGCGCTAGGGTTGGCCCCGCCTCCCGCACCACTCGCCCTGGCCCGGCTGGCCTTTCCCAGCCAGCCAGCCAGGCTGCAGTGGGAGTCCTTTCAGGCCGCAGGGAAGGCCCAGCCAGCCTGGCTGGGCCGCGGCGGCCTGGAAGGACTTTCCCGCCGCTTCCTGGCCGGCTGGGCCTGGGCGCGCAGGGTGGGAGGCGGCGCCTCGTCTGGGCGGGGCCCCGCCTCCCGCATCGCAAGGCCACGGCCTGCCTCCCACACTGCGCGAGTGTCGGGGCCAGGGCGCGTGACGCGGGGCCAGGTCTGGCCAGGCCCCACCTCCCGCGGTGCATGGCCATGCCTCCCGCGCTGTGTGTGTGTGTGTGGGGGGGGGCGCAAGTTTTTTGTTTTGCTTAACACTTAAAATTACCTCGGGCCGGTTCTGACTGTATGACAGCTCCAAAAATTCGGGGAACAAAATCAACCTCTGTACATGGCACTCATTGACCTTGTAAAGACATTCAACACAGTGAATCGCAGTGCTCGCTGGACCATCCACCAAAAAATCAGGATGCCCTGGCAAATTTGTGAACATCCTGCAGCTCATCCATGGTGACATGATGACAACAGTCTTGGACAGCAATGGCTCCTAAAGTAACTCATTTAAGGTGGAATCATGTGTGAAACAGGGCTGTGTTATTGCCCCAACCTTATTTTCCATCTTCACAGCTATAATACTGCACCTTGTTGATGGGAAGCTTCTCACTGGTGTGGAAATCACCTATTGGGCAGCTGGCAAGCTATATAACCTCAGTAGACTGAAAGCCAAAACCAAGGTCACAACAGCATCTGTTAAAGAACTCCAATATGCTGCTGATAATGTAGTCTGACTCTGTACCCATTCAGATGAAGACCTACAAGCCACTCTAAACACCTTTGCAGAAGCATACAAAAAGCTTGGCCTCTCACTGAACATTGAGAAAACCAAAGTGCTCTTCCAGTAGTCACCAACCAATCCCTCTGCAATGCCAGAAATACATCTTAATGGTGTAATGTTAGAAAATGTTGACCATTTCCCTTGCCTTAGCAGTCACTTCTCCACAAGTTAAAATCAACACTCAAATACAACATCACCTGAGCTCTGTGAGTGCAGCATTTTCTTAAATGAAGCACAGAGTGTTTGAGGATTGGGACATTCATAGAGATATCAAGATGTTTGTTTATATAGCTATTGTCCTCCCAGCCCTGTTATATGCCTGCAAAACGTGGACCATTCACAGATGTCACACTCAACTCCTGGAACGATTTCATCACCGTTGTCTCCAAAAAATCTTGCAAATATCTTGGAAAGACAGGCAGACAAATGTCAGCGCACTGGAAGAAGCAAAGACCACTAGCATTGAAATGATGATCCTCCTTTATCAACTCTGCTAGACTGGCCACGTTGTTTGAATGCCTGATCACCATCTCCCAAAGCAGTTACTCTACTCCCAACTGAAGAATGGAAAACAGATTGTTGGTGGACAGGAAACAAGATTTAAAGATGGGTTTAAAGCTAACCTTAAAAACTGCTGCACAGACACTGAGAACTGGGAAGCCCTGGCCCTTGAGCGCTCTAACTGGAGGTCACCTGTTTCCAACAGTGCGGTGGAATTCGAAGAGGCACAAATGGAGGGTGAAAGGGAGAAACGTGTGAAAAGGAAGGTTCCCTGATTGGGGCTGCCTTCCATCTGGAAACCGCTGTCCTCACTGCAGATCAAGAATGAGTCTCTACCAGTCACCTAAGGATCCATCGCCAAGACACTACACTTAGAAGGCCATCATACTCAAACAACGAGGGATTGCCAAAGTAAGTAAATAAGTAAATATGGTGCCTGCCATAATACTTGTACTTTGTAATGTAAAGCAAGAATTTTCTAATAGAAGACTTAAAAGCTATGTGACTATTTATATTAAACATAGTCATTAATTTTTGATAAATATTTAACATTTCCTTCTAAAGCTTATCTATAATTTTCATTTGAGAGTAACTGAAGGGAGAAACTCTCCCATAAACATTTTAGATCAGGTCTGGCCTGCTAATGCATATATTAACATTCAGAAACATGAGCTGGTTGTTAGAACTAATTCATTGTTTCATTAAGAAACTATTAAATGCATTTACAGTAACATATATGGAATAAGAACCACCTTCATACACACATTTAGATTAATATTATTAAATACCTATCCTTCGGGTGACTAACTTTCATCTTGAAAATGCAAATATTTAAAACATAAATAGTATAGATATTCAGTTGCTGAAATAGTATTCATCTACAGCAGAACAAGAGCTGGTTGAATTGCACTGAAAAACAAGCATGGAAAAAGATAAGTATCTTTTCTTTAACTATCAATTTTTATGTCTACCTATTCATGTCAAAACATAAACATATAATCATAATGGAGAAACCAATCAGTTTGAAAGAAATTTGATGACTAGAAAGACTGACAGATATAAAATTATTTTAGTCCTCAAATAATCCATAGACGAAACATTCCCAAAGGAACCAACAGTCACAGTTGATTATTATGGAACAATATTTTAGTGACATCCAGCAGAACTCAGTTAATAGTCATCATGCAACTATTAGGCACGGAGAGCTACTTATCTTCCCATTATGTATTTTGGGATTAGGTCTGCAGTCCTATAGCCACTTGCCTAGTAATAAGCCCAATCAAAGTCAATGGGACTTACTTCAGATAGATAGGAATAGAAGTGCACTCTACATTTACTGCCCTTATTACATGGCAATAGTGTGATAATTCCATAATTTTCATGTGACTGTTAGTTATGGCAGCCCATTCCCCATTTACCTAGATCATCTTTAAGGTCAATGTCAGCATTGGTGGGATTGATAATGGCCTCCACTTCGAAGCCGGCTAAATTACTGATTTCACTGTGAATAAGGTTCAGCTGAAAAGAAAAGCATGTGGTGGGAAATAACAACAGGACAGTTGGGAAATTACAGAGAAGCTGCAGTAAGCAAGAATTGCAACACAGATGGGGGTAGCACCACTGCAAAACAAATGTGCAAAAACAAATGGCAGGTCATAAAGAAGGTTCCTGGAAAATGAACAAAAGGAAGAGAATGTGTTTCAAACCCAAGACAGAAACATAATTCTGCATGTGCAAAAGAAGCATACTCAGGTCAGTCAGCTCAGCTCACTTTGAATGTGTGGAGTGAGGGGGGGGCTGAGGTTCAATCTCTGAAAATTATTTGCCAACCTGAGAACTGGAGATGGCTCTTGTGTCTCACATAGTTGTGTGGAAGAGGGAATTTTCACATGTGTTATTTGCACTGGTTGTGTGTTAAGAAGTTCTTACTAAAATTCCCTCTTCTAAATAACCACCTCAGGGCATGGCATATGTAGTTTTTTGCATCTTGCATTCTGAACCGTGGGAAGTTACTTTACAAATCTTCCCTAGACCTAGTTGGGGGAATCTGAAAATTATAGTGTAAAAAATGTAAATGTCTCTGCCAGCTCGCAGGGAGGTGTCGTTACAAATAACCACATAACTGAATACATATGTCTAATCTGTTGACACAAGACCTAAGGGCATGGCAACATCATACATTTCATTATTATTACTACTAGGGAGGATGGGTCTGATGTGTCTTTCTGTGTGTTTGTACTGGTGTGCATACATGGACACATATAACTTCAAGAGTAAATATAACCTACTTTTTGGTACAGTTCATAGAGAAACAATCTGTTTAACGTGCCCCAATTTCCTTATCGCTTAGCAGGAAACTGCAAAGTAGACATCTCACACTGGCTTGTTGTGGCCATCTCTGAATAGTTTTGGCCAGGGAATAAGAATAACGCCCACTGCCCTCCCATGAACCACTCTCCTCTTGTGTATGGGTCACCATGAGTTGGAGACCAAAGTACTAATGCGCCTCTGCCATTGAGACTCCATAATGATATATAACTCTGAACTTAGAAAAACTAGGGGTCCATTCATATTACACAGTTATAACACTCATTTTTAAATTCCATCATTCCATCCTATGGAATTCCGGGCTTTGTAGTTTGGTTAGAAGCACTGAAAAAAATTGGCTGAGAATTCAAAAGGCCCTTCCCTAAACTGCCAATCCCAGGATTACACAGGACATATGACAATTACAGTGGTCATAAAATAAACAGCACAATAGTTGGATATTGTGAATGGGCTTCAAAGTCATGTGGATTGCCAGTGTGTCCTACTCTCTCCAGTGTTGCACTACTCTTTTAATTGTGTCTCACTCTTTTCCAGTTCAGGACAAGAATTTAGAAAACACAGTGTTAAATACTCACAAGATATAAAGGTTAAAATGTGATTAAACAATACAAAAATTAAACTCATATTAAAACATACACCATTATACACACACAGAGAGAGACACCAGAATGACAATTAGCAAGATCCAGTGTGTTGTTCAGGTGAGATGTACCTTATCAAATGCCTATTAGAACACAAAAATGCCTGTCAAATACAAAAGAAAGGGGCATCTAACTTCACTGGGAAGGAAGTTCTAAAGCCTGGTGGCAGCTCTTTCCCATGTTCTCATCAGGTGTGAAGCTGGTGGGACAACGAGAAGAGTCTCCTTGCAGATGGCAAAGAACAAACTGGGTCATAAGATAATCTAGAATTGAATAAAAAAAACTAGCACTTTTAACTGTGCCCAGTTAGTAATCTGGTTGCAGATCTTTGGACCAGTTGAAACTTCCAAACATACCAGTTCCACATAGAGTGTAATCCAAATAGGATGTAACAAAGCATGTGTCAATGTGGGCAGATTGCATATGCTGTTTTAAATGCCCTCCTAGTTACTGCTGAAACCTGTGTTTCCAGGAAGTTAAGGGGCCTGCTTTTGGGGGAATACTGCTTCTTGCAAATATATCCATACATTCCATAACAATACAAGGGGATGAGTTTTTGGATTAAAATAAACTGCAAAATTTAGATGATAATTATTTCATATGCCTCTAATGATTTTTATTCATCCATTTTCATATTTTGCTGTTTGAGCCTTGTGTTTGACTACTGGTGTAACTAACATTTTAGAAAGAAGACGAAGAAAAAAAACTGTTTAGCATTGAAGAAAGATATTCATTTGATAGTATTTCAAGATGTACTATGAATATAAAAATGCTTGTTTAAATGTTGATAATTGTCTTTATTGTTTGTCCAAAAAACATGTAAATGTGTTCCATAATGGTAGCAAGTGTCATGCCAACTTTGGCTAAAATATATGGTCTGGTGCAGATTTAATGAGGACAATGTTTTAGCTGTGCTCATTGCAATTTCCCTGGAATAAGTGATGTGTTATCTATTAAAGTTTGTAAGAAGCCAGTATTAAAAAGGCTGAGAGATTGTAACTTGCCTAAGATCACTCAGCAGGTTTCCATGGCCAAGTAGGGCTTTGAACTCTTATTTTTCAATATACTCAAGAAAGGATCATGAGACAATTCCTTTGTTTCTAAAGAAATATTCTTCCAGATGTTCAACATAGTATATGGAAGGGAGATGAAAAGTTGGGTGTCTGTCAATCTATTGTGCAGGCAGGAAGATGCCTCCTTACTAACAAGTATTCTGAATGAAATGTCCATACTTACCTTTTGCCCAAGGAATAGACTTTTAGTCGATAGGACAGTGAAGCCATCTGTTGGAGTGCCTTCCGTTGTGCTGTCAGCGCTTGCTGATTTGCTGACTTCTCCCTGTTTCTTGTCATGAAAAATCAATGCAACAATCAAAAAGCGAAACCACAGCTTCAAAAACAATGAATACAGTACAATGCATATAATATATAAGTCTAGAAATGTTAGCCAAAAAATTAATCACCCGAACCTGGGTCAACTTATCAACAAGTCCATGTGAGTATATGCCTTAAGAAACCATCTCCTTTTCTGAGTATAGTGGCAAAAGATGAGAACTTAGTCTGTCCCAGGAGAACCTAAAAGAATCACAGATCCACCCCCTCCCCTTACAAGCTCTTATGTTTCTGGTTTTTTAGAATGTCTGGGTGCGAAATTGGTGGCAGTGGAGAAATGGTGTCCCCTGAGGCAGCTCTGGCCCTTTTCCCTCTCTGCAGAATGACATTCAAAGTCAAGAGCAAAACTGTTCTAAGTAGAAGCAATTCTACTACTTTTTAATATTCGTCTTCTAAGTTCTGATGAACGCAGAGAGAAAGAGCTGGTGGCTTAATAGGATATTATTTAAGAGGAATCCGAGTTGCTGGATTCCTTGTTGACATTTCAGTGGCACATGGCAAAGCATGCAACATAAACTGCAACATTCATCACACTGGGTCAACATAACCAGTGGTGAAGAATGCTGGTAGGTATAGTCTAGTAATATCTGTAATGCCAAAATTTGCATTATGGCGGATTTCCCCCTAAAGAGAATGGGGGTCTATGGTCCACTGCTTCTTCTAGAATACGGTATGAAATTGGATGTGATAGACCAAATGTCAAGTGTGTGTGTGTGTGTGTGTGTGTGCATGACAATCCTACAAATTTCATAACGTTTTCTTGTGAACACAGTGCATCTGAGTAAACATGGGCTGAAATGGATTACAAATGACAAAGGTAAGAATACCTTAGATTTTCTGGCTCCTTTCTTGACACCTGCTTTCTTTGTTGTGGTTTTCTTCTGAGAAGGAGATTTTGCCTTTTTTGCTGGGGGTGGAGTAATGATAGCCTCCAGTTTTCCTTTTGACCCTCGTTTCTTTGCCAACAATTCTGGGTGAATATTTGGTAACACACCACCACTGGCTATGGTGACACCTTTCAATAGCTTCAAAGGAAAAGGAAGAAGAACAACAAAAGGAACATTAAGTGGTTTTATGTGTCAATTGCAGTTTGAACAGTTGCCAATACATTTCACATTCAAGTTATTAAGTTGGGCCAACTGCATTACAAAATCTGTACAAGTGACAAAAACAAATTAAAAAAGAGGGCATCTATTTTTACCTGATTTAATTCTTCATCATTTGCTACTGCCAAGAGGATATGTCTAGGTGTGACACGACCCTTTTTGTTGTCCCGTGCTGCATTTCCCGCCAATTCAAGAATTTCCGCTGCCAAGGAAGATAAAACCATCTTACTTAACTCAAAATTGACTTCTGTTATAGTGAATAAATCTAACCAAAGCTTATATAGTAACTTTTCATTAGCAGTTGATCAAACATTTATTTGACTGCCTGACGCTCCTGCTCTGAAATCACAGTATCATTTGCATGACAATGGATTGCAATCACTGATGTATACAATTGGCTCTATTACTATTATATATACTAATAAATCTAGAAATTTTAGTCAAAAAATCAACCCCCAAAACCTGGGTTAATATATGGCAATAGCCGGGGGTGGGTGATTCTAGAGTGGCACTGGCACTTTCTCCTTTTGGTGGAAAGACCCTTAAGTTATCCACAGCTAATATTAAAATTCATAAGTTTGGCCCCCAAACCTGCCCTAGACTTATACATGAAGTGAATGTATACATGGGAATATACAGCATATATCAGATTTACTAGAAATTTTACTAGATTTACAGGAGTTCATACTCAAGCTTAAATTATTATCCTATAACCAGCATATTAACATCAAACAGAAAAGGTGATTTCAGAAATTTTTCTTCTACATTTTATCCTTCAAAACGTTTTTGGCTTCAAATACAGGTACAAAACAGAATCTTCCATGGAAACAGAGTATTTAATTCATCACAAAAATGCCACTTCTTAATTCCTAGTCTGTTGACAAACTGACAACTGAGAGCATTGTTCAGCACGCAACAGCAACACAGCTCTACTTCAGCTGCTTTAACGGTTCTTCTCATTAAAGTCAGTTTTGAATATATTATCAGAACAAACCCTCATTTTGAAATCATTATATGGTTTATGAGAAGCTCCACAAAGAAGTGGAAATGATCGCTCTTGACAAATTGTTGTCAGACTTTAGTGTTTCTGATGTTTTGACCTTCATTTCCCAGAATCCCCAATCATTGCACATTATAGTTTAGGCTTCTGGGAGTTAATGTTTAAAACATTTGATGGGCCAAAGCTTGAGAACTGAGGCTCTAGGGAGTGTTTTGTTGTATTAAGAACTAATGAAATACCTAGAACAGAATGGTGTGCAGTCTGTGATGTAGTGCTCTTTTCTTAAATTGTATCTTTTGATATTCGCAACTATTGCAAAGACTTTCAGACTATCAAACTAGACCTACTATTTCCTATAAATGTAAAAGAAATATGGGAAGGCATGCAGACATTTTTGCAATTTAATAAATCATCTGTTCTGCTCAGTCTGTTTTACCTTATTCTTCATATAACAAATATTAAGTGTCATTTATGAATTTCTCTTGTAACATAAAAACTGATTCACTGCATAAAGAAAGCTGTTACATGGATCCGCTTGGGGAATATGTAGAAGGGGAAACCATTTCCAGTGGGGGGAAAAGGAAACTATTAAAACTGTGGTTCACATTATATAAAGGATCAACTTCAGTACACACACTGGCAAAGCTGACCTTTATAATATTACTACTATAATCACAATTCCTGTGATAAGCCTGTTACAACACTTATTGGAAAACCTGAGAATGCCTCTAGACAAGCCACATATGTTATTTTGCAAATGAGTATGGTATTTTCCACCATCCTCATATCGCTAAAAGACATGGCACTCAGAGAGTATTTAATTTCTCCAGTATGATGACTAAACATGATTTCACATATTTGTGGCTAAAAACTTACAAAGTTTAAATTAAAAGTCTAGAAAGTTAATCATATGTTGAATGTCATTTCCATGAAGCACTATTAATGCTCACAGCATCTCTTGTGAGTTGAATATTCAAGGTCAATTCACTCACGATAATTCCACATATAGCAGAGAATAATTCTGCTATTATCACCTCATGTCTGGAATTGTAACATGTGAATCTGCTTAATGCCATAGCATTATTGCAGTTAAACATCTGCTATGGTACACATTCCGTGCATATTGTTGCTTCTTTTTAAAAAATGTTCAACAGCAATGCCATGCTTCTAGAATACAAATGGTCACCAATGTCAGAAATGAATTATAAGCCTTAAGTAAAAAAATGAACAAATGGGAAAAACTTTGGACTAGGCAACTTGGGTGCTGTGGTAGTCCAGTAGGCCATAATGGTCAGATACTGGGCTTGTAGGGTCCTTTAAAAAACTAGATACCTGACATCTATCAAACAGAACTAGACATAAGAAGGTGACTCTGAGGGCACAGTCTACTTTATATTCCACCCAATGCGCAATACACTGGGATGTATGCTAGACAGGGATAATTTGGGAAGTGGACATGCTGGCTGGAGGATCCTGGGGGCTGTAGTCTCTTTCTCAGGTTCTAAAAATGCCCAGCAGACATTGTTTAAAGCCACTAAAAAGCACTGCAATTTAATAAATCTTCAGCAATCAGTGTAAAACCTAGAGCTATTTTTCCCTTGCAGTTTTCCTCTTCTTAAAATACTGGGAATCACTGGGGAAGCACCTTCAAAGTATCCAGAGATCTATCAGTAAATCCTAATCTACCCTCTACCATCTGCTGCCCTAAAGGAATCATGAATCATAATTAGTGTTTTGGCCAAATCTGGTGCAAATGTGCACATTCAACTCTCACCAAATCAAATCCCTGCATTTCCAAATGATGAGCTATCAAATTTCAAATTTGCATACCCCTTGTGTATATTTGAGCAAAACGGTATTCAGTTGTGAATGACACCATGCTTATGTTGTATAGTAGATAAGAGTCTTACCTACAGATCAATTAGCTCCCAACTTCTGTCACACACACATATTGTCTGATGCAAATGACAATATCTACAAGATTGTTCTAAGAATTACAAGTAGACAATGTTCAAAAGAAACCTGAACACTTGAAAGCACTATATAAATGTGTTAGTACCATTCCCATTACTGATACTATTCTATCATATATATGTAAAGCAGAATTAAGGCAAATGAACATTAAATCGCATTAGACAAAATTAGTGGAGATATCAAAGATTTGCTTTACAGTTCCATCTTTTCCCTCCGTTCCCCACTCCATAACCCATTTTCATCATACATCTTCACCCAATGCACCAAACCTTGTGGGAAATATGATCATCTTATTATTACTTATTATAAATGTACCAAAGGCAAAGCAAAATATTGTAATATTATAAAGGGTTCATGCTTAATATATTGAAATTCACCATAAAACTCTGAAGCAAAGCTGAAAAGTAACTGAGCTGTATAAAAGTACAATTAAACCCGATTAATAATGAAGCGCTTGGGCTCAAGCTCTGGAGTGATGCTTTTGGGAAACTCTTATGGGTTTAATCACTTCCAATAAATGTATCACTCCTTATCTACTTATGCAAATGTTTTGTCAGCCTAGGAGAAGATGATCTGACAGGCTGTCAGAGCATTTTTGTTCAAGGAAATTTAAAAAAGAAAAGAAAAAAAGAGCAAGCGCAATGTTGACATCCACAATATCATTCAGTGTTAGATTTGGAATCACAGGAAGTACTCATTAGTTTCTTAGCATGATAATTAAGTAAATAAAATGAAATTAGGTAAATTATTTCGTGCAGCACACTTTCTCCCTGGGGTGGCTTCAAACTACTGCATTGAAGAACACAGACATCTTCAGCAGGATATGCTTGTTGGTGACTCCCACCTTTGCAAAGGCAAATAAGATTAGATCAAGAGATGCCACACTCTGTGGAACCAAAGGTGAAACAGAGTCTGGAAGCTGGCTTAGTCTTGAGAAAAATAAAGACAGGAGATTTACTGGGGGCAGAACCAAATTGCCTTCAGTATGTCACTTGGTAGCACTGAAAGATTTGTTTTCAAAGAATCACAAAAGGGCAGAGTTGGAAGGCACTCCAAGGGCTATCCAGTCCAGCTCCTGGCAGAGAAGGAATCATTTTTAAGAAGTAGGAGGTATAGATGCCTCCAAATCACTACACAATCGAATTACTTACATAATTTTTTCCTCAACAGTTGCCATCCCAACAAAAACATACACATACAAGTGTTGTGCATTTGTATGGAATTGCTGTTCGGTTTGTGTAGTTTCATTCATTTTGTCTCATTTTTGTATTTGTTTCCGTTTCTGAAAACGGGGCACCTATATAAATAGAATTTTCGTCTCGCTTACGAAAAAAACCAATTTTTTTATGCCACTGAGAGCATATCGACCCCTTTTAGCCCACAACTTTTAAAACATTTGGATCTTCCCCCAATTTATAGCAATTTTTTTTCCTTTTAGAAATAAAATCCCCTATAAAAGCATTCCCTTTCCCTCCCCACTGACTAGCCCTCTTAACTTCTGCAGCAGCAGAAAGAGGGCCAGGGAGCTGCCAGTCACCCAAATGGGAAAAATGCTTCACACAAACACACAACCCAGTGCCTAGCCCCAAGATTTTACTTCTCAACAAAAATATTACAACATCAAACAACTTCTTCAAAAGCCTTTTTGCTGATCCTTTGGGGGGGGGGGGTGGGCGGGTAAGAAAACGTTCCTCAAAGGCAAAAGGCAACACAAACCCAATCCCAGCACTCAGTAGCAATGGCTGCTTTAGGGGCAGTCCCGCCTTATATACCCTCCCTGCCCAGCCCACTTAAGTGATTCCTTGCCCTCCGATTGGCCAAGGGTCACTTCCTCCCCGCATCCTTCCCTGATGCATGAGGAAGTGATTGCAGGTATGGACCATGCAGCTTTCATTTTAGTGTCGCCTTACGTTTCATATGAAAATGTCATTATTCATTTCGTGTAGAAGAATGATCGACACAAAACGAATGCACAAAGGAAACAAAGGAAACAAATACCACACATATCCGTAACACATACACTAGGTGGGAAAGATGTACAGTCTAGCTCAGTTATGCTTCTTCCTTTGAAGCAAAGCACCATGAAAATTCATTCTCAACGTAGCTTTAGAATATGACCTTGAGAATCTCAATTCTATCCCTATCCCTATCCCCTATGGAGCAAAACAGAACATGAACTCAAAATGTCTCACTCAGGAGACTTTCTGCTCTCCACTAGAAAGTGGAACTGTCAAGAAAAGTAAGTCCAACCGGTAAGAAATATAATATTGGTTAACTGTTAATCCTTCCCTTGAAGTCTGTACAGAGTATGTAGAAGAAGCACAGGAAAAAAACAATGACTTGAAGGAAGAAAAAATATAGAAAATTCTGAGGTAGAGCTATCAACCTGAGGAGGCATGGATTGTTCTTTACTCATAACAAATACACTTACTTTATGTGAAGATAGCACTGCCATGTCAATAGGGCAGCAGTGACTAGCACGAAGCTAGACAACTTGGGGGCTGCAATTTTGATTAGCCCTAGCCAGCAGAGCCAACTGTAATGGGAATTGTATTTCAACAACTCCTGGAGGGCCAGAGGTTGGCCGTTCTGAGCTAAAGGAATAAGAATCTCTTTTGCTTCATGCACACAATATCCTTGGTGCCTTATGTGGCCTGACCTACACCATGGCTTCCTTTATTTTCTCTTTACGAGTCCACTTCAATCAGCATTCTGTATTTAGCTGACACTAGTAAGATATTTCTTTGGTTGCTCTTGGCACCAGATACAATCATGCAGAGAAGTTCTATTGTGATCCCCCCCCCACACACCCCAGAAGGGTATTGTATTTTTCCTTTACCTTTCAGAGGAAAAATGTTTGGAAAGTGCTAAGCATTCCTCTGTGGACAGAATTGTGGTTCTGAAAGTGTTGCTTTCTAAAAGTTCTTTGGGAAAGTTTATGAATCCCACTTCCTTCTCAGACACAGGCAGGTTTAAGCGGAAGAGGAAGAGAGCTTAGGGTGGGTAAGAACTCAGGAATTCCACAGGGGAGTACAGAGGGGATTGCTTACCCCCAGCCTCTTTCTCACACATGCTCCATTTTAATAGTCCTTCGGCAACACAGAGCAGAAACACTGCATTTATAGCTTTCCATATAAGTGGGGATGCTGATTTTTTAAAAAAGGAATACACACACAATATCCAGAAAAGTTATACTTTTAAAAAGGAGGAGGAAAAGCAAAACAAAGAAAAGCAAAACCAGATCTTTTGCTAACACTAAAGAAACCAGTTTCACCTACATATGTTACTGTTTGACAGGCTCCTACAAAACATTTCTCTTTTTTACACCAGTTTTACATGAATGCAATTCCACAGAGGTTTAGATCAAAATTGAAAGGGATATAGAAGTCTAAGGACAAGGTTTTACTTTTTGAACAAACAGAACTCCAAGGTCTACTAATTCAATCCAGTGGCGAATGGTCAGAGCTTGGAAAGTTCAAGCTAAAATAACATGTTACTTATAATTAATTTATGTTCCCAAATAACTAATTAGGCTATAACATATCAAATAATCATTCAAACTTTTTTGCAGTGTGTTATTGTTTTATAGACACTTTAATAATCATAGGTCAGAAGCCTCTAGTACTTCATACTGAGAAAGTAAGGAGTTACTCAAAAAATTCACTGCAATGGCAAACAACTATTCAGGAGGAGTTGCAACTGATTACTTCTGAGAATTAACTGTCCACATGTAGGAGAGCAGGCAGAATTAAAATAGCTTACAGCACATGCTAAGTGATTTGTTTTTAATGCAAGATCTGAAGTAATTTTTCTTCTATCCAAAAATCCATTGTGTTTAATAATTGTACAGCTGTAATCCTCTTCATACATTATTTGCATGGAGGCTAAATAATGCAGAGAGAGTATTAATGAGTCAAGTCAAGTTGTTAAGAGCTCCATAAATACTGTGACACATTTGCTTTCTTTGATTTTCTCTATCACAGTTTTATTTGTAAAAACACCCCAGCACATATAAAGACAAAAATATAAATGTAAAGTTCTGTCAAGTGACAAGTACTTCTCAAGGAAAGTACCATTGTTAGTCATGAATATAAATTACACATATGTTAGCAAGAACAATGAGCAAGAAGTAGACAGGCTAAAGATGAAAGAAATGCACTCTTGCTAATGTTCCATCTCTTGATTTTTATCTTCCCTAAGACATTTCTGTACCTTCCAGGGCTGGGCAATTTTCACTGTCTTCGCTTGAAATGGAGGCTTTTAATCCTAAACTGTGAACAGCTGTAATATGGCCAACAGTGTTTAGTAAGCTTTATGTTTATGGGCCTTTAAGGGCAGGTGTTTGCAACCAGTTATGTTAATATTTTTTAAAAATATATTATTTAATTCCGATCAACCAGTTATTTTATGCAATGCTGTTAATTTATACCCTGTTTCCCCAAAAAGAAGACAGTATTTTATATTATTTTTTGCTCCCAAAGATGCACTAGGTCTTATTTTCAGAGGATGTCTTATTTTTCCATGAAGAATTCACATTTATTGTTGAACCGAAAAAAGAGAACATTTATTATATACTGTGCAGTAGTTGTCATCACAAACCAGCATGACCAGACAAACTGTGAATCCTGTCAAGAATTTCTTGTTACTACCACTATTTCCATGTACAACAATCTATGGTACGTACATTTACCGATCCTGCATGCTCTGGTGTTCTGTTCAGAGGGCATGCTTCCAAACAAAAACTTAGCTAGGTTTTACTTTTGGAGGAGGCCTTATATTTAGCAACTCAGCAAAACCTCTACTAGATCTTATTTTCAGGGGATGTCTTATGTTCAGAGAAACAGAGTACAGTGCTGTTCTCAGCCATGTAGCAAATGATAAGCTCTTGAAAAGGCCTACTCACTGATGGACCTATATTAACTGACTGGAAAGAGACATTTCAGGAAAATGAATGAAAACAAAATAGTAGGACTTGATATGCCAATAACTGATCACAAAAATTCAAAAATACTAAAGTTTGTGTACATGTCACTTGTCAACTTATGGCAACCCCATAAATTTGATAGAATTTGCTTATTAATGTTAATGAGGAACTATTATGAGCTTTCACTTTTGAAATCCAAGCCTGGTCAGACTCCTTTCTTGCATCAACACAGTAGTTGTTCCAAGTCAACTCTACTGTTTTTTAAGAATAGTCAAATTGTAAATTTACATGGTAACTTCATGTGTGGATTTGTGTGTTTGGTATTTCGTTCAAGGAGAAAGTCCTTGCATTTGACAGGTATTCAAGACCAGTCTTTTGCGATGCAAATGTGAATGTACCTGACAGCTCTGTACTCTGACTTCATCCAGACTTTGATTAGCTTTATTTTATGTCCTCTTGGGACAAAGAAATTTCATGTCTTGAGTGAAACCACTTCTCTTATTTCAAAACTCTTTGTCTTCCTTTAGTTCAATAAAATGAAGTCATAACACTGAGAATTTAGTTACTAACAGCTAACAGATGACATGCTGAAGAATAGCCAGTATTTCTAACGCAACAAATTTTCAACAGAGAAAATAAATGGAAAAATGTGTTGAAACTCAATCCTCAATCCAGAACCATTTCTAGAAAACCAAGAGAGAGACACTAGTATAAAATCCCTTCTATAACTATTCTATCTGGGCAACTCTAAGCAAAATCATCAACATTTTCATCATCATGCTGCTGTCAATGATTCATTGAACATTTTAACCCAGTCAGAGCCAATCAACTATAATTCTTTCCCTTGTATATTGCTCACAATACTCCTTTACTTCAAGGAAAGAGAATTGCATGGCAGCTCGTTTCCCTATGCATACTTATTTTTTACAGAAATGTCAATTTTAGCTTTGACTAACACAATCGATGTGCCTGCAATCTGAAGATACACATATACCGATGAACCTGTTCCTCCAGGCAATTGTTCTATGCTGCAAAGGTTTTGTATTTGTAGAATGTAAGTGACAGGTTGACCTTGACACAGATCTTACAATGTAGATATAAAAGCCACTTACAGCTTGGGTATTCCAAACAAAGTATTGTGTTTTTCTCATTTCACACAAGGAAGGCTCAAGGTGGTGGTGAGATCAAAAAGAGAGAAATGGAAGAAAACACAGGACATTTACAGATGGAAAACAACAGTTGCCTGGAAATTCTATGAATGAGACAGAAGAACCGTACAATAGAAATCTTGCCAGTCCTGACAAGCACCCACAGTTACATAATACATTATTTTATAGGGGTTTTGTTCCTCTCAGATGCTTGCAGTTCTAAGTGAATCATTTGTAAGGAAGACAGTATATTCCTATCTATATTTACTGAAAAGTAAATCACACAAGTGTTCACTAAGGTTAACTTCCCATTATGCTTATTTTAGACTGCAAACTAAAGAAGTAACCCAAAGGTGATGTACTACAGAATGAGCATAAACTGAATTCAAATGTAAATGCAATATGTTTTCAGTGTGTGTTAACAGGAAGCCAAAGCCATCTTGACATTTTCATACTTGGCCTTCTCTGTCCTTTCTCTCTGTAAAATGATGTTTGCCTACCAGTTTACACTTCACTGTTACTTTTAACAGTTTACATATGCTTTTTTTCCTTTAAAACACATTTATACATGATTAGTCTAAGTACTGCCAGATGTTGCTTGAGTGAACATAGTTATGTTTAATTTTTGGCTTAAAATGCTGTTACGATTTAGGGCAGGTCTTATGTCTTTAAATGTGCTCTCAGATTATGGTCTGATTTCTAAGACTTTTTGGTGTAAACGTATATTAACACAAATTAGATGTCAGCCATGTCCCATGAATCCCTTTACATATATTAACAAAATTAGTAACAAAATATTAAGGAATTTGAGATATAACAATCCACTCACAAGCTATGTCAGCAGTGTGATGGAGCTTCATATTTTACCATATAAATGGGAAAGGCGAAGATATTGTGTCTGCAGATTACAATTCTGGCCCTACCCCTAACATTGCATGATTCTCCCTGCTGCAAATGAAACTGTGTGCACTATATTTGCTGTTTAGACTGTCCTTTTGGGATTCCAGGATCAGTGAAATGCAAGACTGTTAGGCTAGGAGTTCTGCAGATCAGCATTCAAATCCCAGCTCAGCCTTAGAAACACACTGGGGACATTACTGCTTGCTTGCCACCACCCTGCAGCATCCTATTGATGGGAAGGTGGCGGACCAGCATTGGATATTGCATGACGTCATGTGAAAAGAGACTGTCATGCAAAGCAAAGAATCAAAGACCCATTTTCCTCAAAGTTACAATTCCATGAAACAACCCACAGTACCCTTCTTACAGTCCCTAGGATGCCTTAGGCTCACTTGCTAAAAGGAAAACCTGCCAGAGATCAGGTTGGAAAGCTGGTGACAACAAAGCAATTGAGAACAGTGAGGAGTGAGAAATACATTCACTTGAGAGCAACAATCTATTGTCTATTTGTTGAATTTTGAGATGCAAGGCTGCAATTAATGATAGGGGAAAACAATTAAGATTGAATTATTAAAGCTTATAGACCGAGGCTCTCTCAGAGTATTCCTTTTCCTAAAACAAGGGAGTACTATTCAAACTACAGCTATACTTCGCTGGATAGGCAATTCCAAGATTAGATGGTGGAGGAACTACAAGTGTACCAGCAAACATAGAATATCAGTTACCAGCAATAGACTTTCACCTGCTTATTGTCTGCCTTTGAGTATGCTGCCCTACACTAATTACAGTAAATCAACTGATTAATTATAGTTAATAAAAAATAACTGTCATGTAGTCAATTACGATTAATATCTCTTAGAACCAATGTAATGAATTTAATCCTCAGTAGTACATATACACGTAGTAAAAGTTTTCCACATTTTAACTAAAATATAATTAAAATTTGGAAAAAAAGGTTTTAAAAAGCAAATACAGGGCAATTGTGAGCACTTATCCTGAAAAATGGTGCCCAATATTATTAGAGCTACCCATCTACAGTCTCTGTTGATTGGCAAACACTCAACATGGTTTCTGACAATAGACTTTTCTCCAGGCCTACATGGAGGACACTTAAGGACCTAATCTGAAACTTCTGTATTTATATTAGTGAATTATGGCTTTTCTGCTATTTTATTCCCCCCCTCCCCGACTTTTAGCATTATGGCAGTTGTGGCATAACATTCTTTAGCATATTCTGGAATGGCCATTAGAATTATTATAAGAACAATATGAAACAAGAGTAATTAATAACCAGTACTTTCTCACAGTACTCTACTGCCATCGTCCATGTACTTTTATATAGTTACTTATGTGTATGCACATATAGATATTACGTATCTATACAATCTATGCTCTGTAAACAACAATTTGTGAAGACAAGCATCATTTCAGTTCCAATAGTTTTTATAAGCACTAGGGGTATTTTAGTAATACCCCATTTATAAAAATAATTGATAGAAGAAATGCTTTTCTTCCTCAAACAGGAAGAGCATTTGAGTCCCGCTCTGGGAGAAAAGTGGAATAAAAATAAATTATAATAACAATAATAATAATGTATTCTTTATTTCTGGTTCTTTGGATAGTCTTTATTTCTACATTTCCAAAATGAAAAGATATAAAGAAGGAATGTATACAAACTTATTTTAATGTTTCTAAACAGGTAAATGTTTTAATTTTCCAAATAAAAGAGGGCACAATGAACGAGAGAGAGAGAAAGAGAGGGGGGGGGGAATGAAATGACACACTAAGCTAGAACAAATAGGATTGAAAAATGCGATTGTTAACTAAAAAGAAACATGGGACATTATTAAAATGTTATCAATTAGTGTATTACTCAATAATCAATAGTGATATACCACTGAAAGTTCTAAGAATCTAATATTAAATTCAGAAATATCCTAAGGGAGCTATACATAAAATAAAAATCAATGTTATAAAACGAGGCTATTAACTCTCTGTTCATAGGGGCTATCTGTTACAATGCTTTTTTTCCCAACAAGCACAGACCCTTAATGAGTAATCTAATACCGTGGGGACCTCTGAATACTGAAAAGTGTCAATCTTTTGTTATTCACTATTGACAGCAGTAACAGTATTTGTCATATTAACAACAGTGCCATGATAATCACAGGATATCAACAGAGTATGAAGATTTACAAATGTTACAACCATGCCACTGTCCTAAGCATATACTGTATTTGATGTAGTTACAAATTGAAAAATTCAGAATTGTTTATCATACTAACATTGCCCTTGTTTGTCCAGACTGAAAGGTTCAAACTGTATTCTGAAAAATGACAATAGATGTTCCTTGTCTCATCATGATTAACAAAGATAAAATAACATTTTTATGCTTGTTACCAAGAAAAAAAACGGTACCCTAGCAATTCTCCAATGCTTGTGAATCTTTACCCACTCTACTTGCTGAAGAATATAAAAGACCATGAAAGTTACAGTTAAACACAAACACAAGACTTGGAGCTGAAATTATAACAAGCAGATCTAATTCAAGAGACAGGAAAGTCATGATTAAAACAAGTTGTAAACTCTTTTGTGAACTTGCAGGGTTGGAAATGAAGACTATAAAGCACTGAATATGAACACTTTCGATGGCTTTGAGTTAAAAGAAGGAACGATTTCTTGAAAGCAGCTCTTTTAAGTACGTATTAGCTTCCCATTTTGCTACTAAGATAGCTCATTCTTACCAAATTAGAAATGAAGTTGAAGCGCCTGCATTCCCTCATCACATACTGTAGTGATCATTTCCTACCTTTTGTAATTTCTTTCTAATACCTCTACCTCTTGCATCCTACTCAGACATAGTCTGGATACCACCATGGTCTATTTAAAGATCCATAAATAGCCAGAGACCTGGCACTGCACTTGCCAGCCATTCTGTAATATGAAGTGGAATGGTTCAGCTGCTCTGGTGCCACAGAGATGTTAGCAGCCCAAAAGTCAGACAGCTGATTTATTAGATGTGAACATCAGAACATTTTCAAGATCCTTGAAAGTTTTATATATTTCGTACATGCTTTTTGAAGGTCATGTTTTTGATCCATGTGGCTTAAAGCAGGGTGCATCTCTTCTTACCTTATCTTATATAAGGACATATTGCCACTTGGGGCAAATCTCTAGAAAAGCAATGACAAAACATCTATTATTGTACAATTAGGGCAGATCCCAGAGAGCTACTTCTGGCAAAATGTAAGAGTTATGCATAATCAGAATACATCACGGACTATATTCACTGGTTGTCTAGGCTTCAAAGTCAGAAAGCTGTTACAAAAATGATTTTTGACTAGTAGAAAAAGAACTAATTCACTGACCTCAAGGTGTTATTTTTGAAAAAATAGGCAAGAGACTACAATGTAATTTAAGCTTGTTGAAAACAGATAACTGGGTTGCATTACAATTGGCTTTCCAAACTCCCTTTCTTTACAGACATTATTTCCTAAGGAGCATAGGCAGATAATGAACATGATACACCAGCAAAGGAGAGCTGGCTGAAAGAATTGCCCAAAGTTTGGATTTCAGCTATAGTCTACAATGTGCCATATTTCACTCAAAAGAAAGAAATATACATTAAAGATGATTTGTTCGTAAGTTATGCTTAATTTCTGGTTTTAATCTTTATTAATCTATATCACAATTTTAAAAACTTTAAAATATTGTCAAGGGAAGAAATTCCATTAAAATATATACCATAGAATCTAATGTGCACCTCAGTTTTCACAACCCTGAAACCAAAAAAAGTATATGCTGATTAATGTAATGCACAGCAGCAAAATGTGCACTCTTTGTAATATGCCCGTTACAGTTGCTGCCTGCTTAGAATTCCTTCTTTAAAAACAAAAATGTTTGGACACCAAAACTTCCAGCAATGGAAAGGAAAATCTTGGGGTGCATCTATGCTGTAGAATTAATCCACTTTAACTGCTTTGGTTTGATGCTATGGATTCATGGGGGCTGTAGTTTTACAAGGTCTTGAGCCTTCTCTGCCAAAGAGTGCAGATGCCTCAGCAAACTACAAATCCCAGGATTACATAGCATTGAGCTGTGACAATTAAATTACAGATAATATCCCTCAAATAGGAGCTCCAGGTGCTCCTGAAGCAGCTTCCCCTATCGCTTTGGCTCAGCACTAAGATTATTGTATTACTCGAATCAAATGCGAACCTTAATTTCGGCAAGATGATTTAGGCAAAAAAAAAAGAAAAAAAAGATGAGTGTTAGATTCAAGTACATACATATAGTACATTGTTGTGCAATTCTATGTAAATCTACTCAGAAGCAAGACCCATTAAAAGCACTACTCTCAGGTAATTGCATACAATGGCTCTGAGTCCTATTTGGAAAAAGGTGGTGTATAAATTAAAACAAATAAATATGGAAAAATAACTGTATATTCTGTATAATTACAGCCTAATTAACTTTTGGGAAACATTCTCTAGTGATTTATTTGGGTAGAATTTTAATTTCCAGGACTCAGCAGGGAAATATATTTCTAATATTTTATATTTTATATTGTGACGCCTCAGGGCAGCGTGAGCACTGGGAACCCGACAAGGAGGCCAATAAACAATCTAATATCTTTATTAAAGAAATAAAGGAGACTAACAGAAATAAGCAGAGTATATAGCCCAGCAATAGTCCTTTCAGAAAAGGTCAAATATAGTCCAGTAATGTGAAAGTAGATGTCCAGTATTAGAGTTCAAAGTTTTAAATCCGATAACCGAAACACACTCAAACTTCTAGGCTGTTTGAGTGGGGATTATAGCAAGGTCTGTCAAAGAGTTCCAGGTTTCAATTCCGAGGTTAGGATACAAGGCAAGGCAAAGTTAGTCGTGGTAGAGCTGAATAGCTGTCCAGGCTTGGCAGGGAGGCGAGATGCAACGCCCGGTCTACTCGAGAGTAGCGCGCTGCAGAAACTAGAGTCGATGTGAATTCCTCAACTGACACGTTGACACCGCAAAGGTCAGTCTGCGCCCAGAACTTTTATGGGACTACAATCTCCCCTCAAACCAGGTGTCTGAACACTCTTTCCCAAGGGAAAGTGGACTAAAGTCAACAACTTGCCAGATGCAACCCTCCCGGGAAACTCTCAAGGGAACTGGCTTAATTAGCGCTTGCTCTCTTCGCTAATCTAGCGCTTTTTCTCTGATTCTGCTTCTCCGAGCGAGATGTTTCCCAAAACAATCTTCGGTCAAAAGGAGCGCTCTCTGGAGAACCGGGCTCTGGCTCAAGGGCCTTTGTAATTAACTGTGGGCTAAAACTATCAACAGGGGACATCTGGAAGGGAGCTGAATCTTGCTGAGTCGGCACAAACTCCGTATCTTCGGTCTGATCCATAATGGCGACGGGGTCATGACTCGAGGGTCTCTGAGACACTACATATATTCACTCTTTTAGACCTTTTTTTGTTTCTGTGTGTGCTTATGCATGTTAGTAAACTGAGTCCCCTGCAGTGGCTCATAATGCATCTTCAACACATCAGAAGTACAGAAAATATAGCATATGTTCCAAATGCTACCATTAATTGAATAGATCTTTTTAAATTGTTTCAAAACATATGTGTTCCCACTTCCATAATTAACATCATTCAAAACCTTAGGATTGCAATCTGTTTTGATTCTAATGATTTCTATAGGAAAACACCTGTCTTTTTAAAACACAATCATGCACTAGAAATTATATATTAAGAAGCAAACATTATTGTCGTATATCTTTATTTTCTCAAGAAGAAAAAAGGCAGCAGGCTGGAATAGTTGTTGTATATAATGAGTTCTGGCAGGCAATGCTGTGAATAATTGGGATGAATGTTTAAACATAAGGAATGGAGGTGGTCTTATTTTTCAGGCACTGAGTAAGTGGCTTGAGATAGGTCTCTGCAATGAGAAAGAATCATGATCAAGCAGTGAGCCAACTTGGAGCATCTGAAAGTCCACTCAGGAATATTCTGATGATGATGATGTCAAGAAACACAGAAACAAATCCTCAAAGTCTACAGAACCTCTGAGAAGGAATAAGGGCTCTGGAATTCAAAAACTGAAGGCAAACGGTGGGAGTGCAGATTCCTGGTTTAATTTTTTTCCAAATGAATGGACTGGCAATAAAATAGTGGTGAGAAAATGCTAGTGGACAAAGCAGATATTTCAATTGTTTATCCCTCCCTCCCTGACTTTTCTAACTGTGTAATCACATAAATCAAAGTACCTTTGTGGGGATGGGGGAAGTAAAAATGTTTTATATATCACCTGCTGTTTTATAAACTTTACTCTTTCCTTGCTTGTTGTGGTATTGTTTTTCATTATAAGTCAGCCCCATTCCCAGCAATTCCCACCAGTTTCATTTCTGCTACCTTTAAATTATTTCCCTATGCACCTTGAGTCTTTTTCTTCATTTTTAAAACCTTATTTTATAGCAGAAATTATCTAAGTAAATGGGATTGAAATCCTAGTAAAATAACAAAGTACACAGAGAAAAAGGGTAAGTGCAGCAAATGCAGATTAAACAAAACTAGGGATCTATCTCAGATCAATTCATGGTTGACTCTGCACACTGACCTCCACTAAATGCCAGAAAAGTGTTCCTCCTTTTTGATCTCCAGATTTATTCTTGGTGAAACAGAACACAGTGACATAAAATATTCAGACAAAACAGAGCTTGTGGATACTGTAGGCACTTGTGCTCTCAGAACCCCATGTTTTATTCCCCCTTGCTTTCCTAATTCTTTTTCTAATACTGTAGTTGAAAATATATTAACGAATACAGAGCTATCCACCCCATTTAAAACACCAAACAGAATTTGAAAATCACTCTGCTCTTCTATTTTTTGGAATCCAGATTTAGTATAAAGACAATGGGTGGCAAAACATGTACAGTAAGGTTACTAGCATCTTTGCATTTATCATAACAATACTGAATAAGTTACAACAGAGAATTAAATATACAAGTCAGCTATGTTCTGCTGGGTCACTTCTCAATTTATGTTTTGTATTCAGGCAGTGACACTTCAACCTATTTCTCACAGTATTTTAAAGAGAGAAACTCTCCATTATTTTACAAACATGCACATCCTAGACGTGGTAAATCCTATGTGTTGTTCTAGTGTATTCCTGTTGTAAAAGAAACATATTTCTTGGCCAAAGTGATTACATCAACAGAAAGTGTTATTATTTTATATATGAAACTGTAGTATATAATTTTCTACTTTCATAACAAAAGACAAGTAGAGTCCAACACAGCAGGCTGACAGAAACACAGCTTACCAACCACTTACAGCACCCATCAACAATACAATAAATCCTACGATTTTGCTGACTGTACAAGACTGTCTAAAACTGGGTATTTCTGAATGTTTGTCATGCATCTGGCAAACCACAGTATATCGGGTGAAGTACATTTAGTTGGCTACATCAGTAAGGAAGCAAAGAATAACAGACAGACTTTTGAAATAAAAGATGCAGCAAGACACACACGGTCTAAGGGCCCTGCCACACTATACAATTATAGCACCATGATTCCACTGTATTTGATTCCACTGTGTCCGATTCCACTCTATCTGTTATAGTTCTATCTTATGGGAGCCTGGAATTTGCAGTTTAGAGAGGCATATTCAGAATGGCCTTGACGAAACTGCAAGCGACAGAATTCCATAGTGGAATCATTGTTATTATCAACCAGGTACGTAGTACTAAAGCAGACTATTTGATTTTATTGGCTGCAACTTGAATAGGGTTAATACATTTTCCCCAGCCTTGCCCAATCTCTCCTATTTAGGCACAGTATTACAGATCTTTGATGTGATGTACTTTCTTCTAAACAAAAGGACATTCTTTTTAAAGCATATTCACAGAAAAGACAGATTTTTCAGGTGAAAATAACTCTCAAGGGAATTATTTCTGATATGATGGAAAAGTAATAAAGATGTCTTCCCTGAACAGTTTGCTATATGCCTGACATGAAATGTCAGATGAAAAGTGAAAGATCAGAAGAAAACTGTTTATTAGATGACACTCTTCTCTTTCCTTCTTTCAGAGTCTGGTTTAACACTGAACAACACACATATAGAATCCACAAAAAAAACTGCTCCAGATGTTTAAGGGAAGAGGAAAAAAATCTGTGCAAAGCCTAAGAATTCCTCACTTTTTATTTGGCTGATTAGTGAAGCAAAAACACTTTATATAATTGTATTCAAGGTGCCCCAAGTGCAGCTGCAGGTTAACAGCTTCTGCTTAGAGGATGCAGTGTGCCTTTTTCTTTGCAAAGAAAAACTAGATATAGTGAATATGGATATGAATTCGGATAGTGAAATACATTAGTGAAGAATGGGATGCAAATGTTAGAATAAAAGCTTAAGTGAGGTTTTTTTTGCATGCCTTTGGTCACAAGACTTTAAGATCCAAAGTCTACTGATGCTTTTGTACACAATGGATTCATGAAATTCTCCTGAAATTTGGCATTTCTGTTTTAGATCATTGTGCAGCAACAACAAAAAGGATAAAGCAGTTACAAAATGGATATGAAGTTTGCTTGGAATCTCAGGCTCCAGCAGAACAGATCTCAGTGTTAATACAAATGCCTCAACCTCTGGGTTTATTATTTTCATAACAGCAGAGGATTCATCTTCCATTGTAAAACAGAAATCTCTGAGCAGCTCCATTTCCTTTTTCTCTGATGTCTGTATTACGGGCTAATTTTTTTTCCGTGTCAGGAGTGACTTGAGAAACTGCAAGTCTATTCTGGTATGAGAGAATTGGCTGACTGCAAGGATGTTGTTCAGGGGACACCCGGATGCTTTACCATCCTGTGGGAGGCTTCTCTCATGTCCCGCATGTGAAGCTGGAGCTGACAGACAAGAGTTCACCCTGCTCCCCGAATTCAGCAGTCCTGCCGGCACAAGGGTTTAACCCACTGTGCCACCAGGGGCTCCTATTAAAGGTCATAATAATAATTACAGGTTATTGATTACCACCCTAAATTTTTGCTTTAGATCAAGCACTCTCATAGACACAAAAAAAGTGGTGCTCTTTTCAGTGGCCATCAGGTAAAAAGCAACAAAGCAATTTATGGAATTTTTAGGGATTGTGTGTTCACTGGGAGCTTCTTGAGCTTCAATGAAAGCCTGCAACATCTTACTTACAGGTAAATTTTATTGCGTCAAATTGCTATATGTGTGTGTGTGTGTAAAGAAATCCTTGCAGGGTTGTTTGCAAGGGATCTCCGCAAAAGAGCTCAGCTTTTTGCAGAGGCAAAGCCACGCCTAAAACAATGTATCAGTTTGCTGGCAGATGGCTGGTTTTGACAGTTGGAAATCTGGGCTTCAAGAGAGAGCACAGAAAAAGACAGTCTCTCTCTAGCTACGGTCAAGTAGCTGTTTGAATATGCTATGCTAGGGGTCCCCAAACTTTTTAAGTGGAGGGCCGGTTCATGGGCTCTCAGGCTGTTGAGGGGCTGAATTATCATTTGAAAAAAAAAATACGAACAAATTCATAGGCACACTACACATGTCTTATTTGTAGTGCAACCCCCCCCCAACAACTGTTTATTTATTTATTTACTACATTTATACCCCACCCTCTCTCACCCCGAAGGGGACTCAGAGCAACTTACAAGTTGTATGTACATACAATATATTATATTATTGGCATAGCACAATATTAGCATTATATATTACTATATTGTCCTATATTATTAGTAATATTACATTGAATATATAATGTATAATTAATATTATTATATTGTATAATTATTAGTATTATATTGTATTACATTATAATATTAGTATCAATATTATATGTATACACAATATATTCAATTATTACCATAGCACAATATTAGTAAATGAAAGAACAATACAATATTTAAAAATAAAAACAATTTTAACCAACATAAACCTATCAGTATTTCAGTGGGAAGTGTGGGCCTGCTTCTGGCCAATGAGATGGTCAAGTTAAGTAGGATTGTTGATATTGTGTGCCTTCAAGTCATTTCAGACTTTGGGTGAGGCGAAGTCTAAAACTGAGGGTGGGGGCCCGGTAAATGACCTTGGAGGGCCGCATCCGGCCCCCGGGCCTTAGTTTGGGGACCCCTGTGCTATGCTGTATATATTGAATGCTGATTGATTAGTTATTGATCCCATGCAACTACAAGGACATTGTACAATTGCTGAACTGTTTATTTGACTTCAACTCAACAAGCAAGAGTAAAGTTCCTTTGTTCATTTCAATTCCTCTGCCTGGTGTGAGTTTCTTTGCACATGGTGTTAACTGGACGTTACTGGTTCCGCTATACACTCACCTGGTAACAAATTTGGCATAATTCACAGCACACAAGAGAACCAGACTCACAAGCTCTAGAAATATGGGCTATGAGAGTATTAACAGTCAGATGGAAGAGTGATTTTACCAGAGAACTGGAGACAGAAGGTAAGAATCTTTATTATATAATCATGAGAAACAGGTGATAGTTTATTCCCTACAGGCACTTTAATGAAGCTTGAATTGACATAATATTTAAGGTAAAGAATGAATAATGTTAGACTACTTCTATAGTGATGCAATATTAAATGTACACTGACATGGGATAAATCAGGCAAATAATACTATCAATTCCTGAGATCATCTTTATAGAGCAAATAGAAAAAGTCAGAGTTTTAATAAGAAAAATAAGTATTTCAGTTAATCAAATTGAACTAATTAAAGACAATGAATCCCCTTTTCTTACCTCTCTTTCTAATATGTTCCTGGGACTGCAAATGTAGCTGGGATTGTAAACCCCAGTTTACAAATTCCCATGGTGTTTTTTTTATTATTTTCTTCAAAATATGGTCTTCATGCTCCATTTTATTCTTTCCTTGCTCAAGATACATTGGCTCACAGAACTGAGCAAATCATCTCCTTAATTTGGAACATATGTTTCTCATTAATGATACCTAATGCATCTCATTACTTGGTTTTTTAAAGAATGCTCAACACAAGCTATTTTATAAATGTGTGTGCTCTTCAGAATACAACATGTGTAAGACCAGAGCTAGTCTGAAGTAATTGTAATAATGGAAGCATTTTTAAAGGAGAAAATTGAAATTGATAAGTCTGCATCTTGACAGTTGGCCACTTAAATCAGAATACAATGCTAGTCCAAGAAAATAGAGAAAATGTCATTGGTACTCAGTTGAATAACAGAAAATGTGTGCACACAGGCACACCCTTCAAATCTATGCATTAAAATATTTAATGAAAATGATTATGTCTGCTATTTTTATGTATTTACTTTATTTTTGTCCTGCCATTTCCTGATGTAGGGATTCAAGGCAGCTAGGCTTTCCGTTAATCGTCCCCAAGTTACGAACAAGACAGGTTCTGTAGATTTGTTCTTAAGTTGAATTTGTAAGTAATTCGGAAGAGTTGTTTTTAAGAGTGTAACTCCAGCCATCCATACACATACACACACATACACATACACACACACACACACACAGTGATACCTTAACTTAAGAGTTTAATGCATTCCGTGACCGAGCTGTTAACTCAGATATTCTTATCTCAAAGTGAATTTTCCCATTGAAATGTATTTAAATGCTATTAATCTGTTCCGGCACTCCCCCCCCCCCCCCATTTTTTGATATGTGTTTTAAAATAAGAAAAAGGACTTTATAAATAACAAATAATGTATAAATGTACATTCGCATGGAACAATAAAAAAGGAAGATCAACTTTAAAATGGTAGAAGCACAAAGTTGTAGCAAGGAAGCACAAAGTGCTCCTTTTTACTGTATTGAGTCCTTTGCCTTCTTTCTATATTCTTCATATGTCTTCCAATCTGTTCTCTTTAGTGGTTTGCCATTACTTTCCTTCAATAAGAAGATTAATCTGTCCATATCATGAATTTCATCAAGATTATTTAGCCACTGTTCGTTTGTAGGAATTTCTTGTGTTTTCCAACATCTTGCAAAGGTTATTCTTGCCGCAGTAGCTATGTAAGTAAATAAGATGTCTTCATTCTAGTTAAAGTCCATCGCTTTGTCAGTTAGTCCTAAAAGGTAATATTCTGCTTTCATAGGGAATGTCTTTTTCATTAGTTTTTGCATTGTTTCGTGAATTCTTTCCCAATATCTTGTTGTCTCTGTGTAGGTCCACCGTGCATGGTAAGATGTTCCCTCATGCTTTCTACACTTTCAACAGTTTTTCTGGATATTTTTGTACATGGATCCTAGTTTCTTTGGTGTTAGGTACCAGTGATGAAACATCTTAAGCCAGTTTTCCTGTAGGCCTGAAGAATATGTGTTATTTTAGTTTTTTGTTTCATATTAACTCCCATTCTGCTAACCTAATTGGACGTCCAATTTTTTTTGCCCAATTCTATCATACATTTCTTTTTTTCCTCGGTTTCTGTGGACCATTCTAACATTTGATTGTATATATTAGTAATATCTTTCTTATTGCTCTGTAACGGTTTATCCCAAAAGTTTTTTACTTCGCTAAATCCCATTTCTTTATCCTTCACAAATTGTTCCTTAATTTGTGCATATTGAAACCAAGATAAATTGTTGTACTTTTGTTTTAATTCTTCTTGAGATCTTAGATCTTTTTCATTACCAAATAACTCTTTATATCTGGGCCATTCCGACCAGCCCAGGTATTTCTTGTGGTTTCTAGTGGTGATACCCACATTGGGGTTCGTGTGTACAGGTTTCTTTTATATATGTCCCAGATTTTAATTAATGATGACCTGATAAAGTGGTTGCCGAAATTCTTTTCCATATGTCTTTTTCTGTACCACAGGTACGCATGCCAACCACGTCTCAGGTCAAAACTTTCTAGTGCTAAGATATTCTTCTTTTGTAGTGATGCCCAATCTTTTAGTCACAATAATTCAAAGTCAAGCTTTAAGACTTGGGAGGCCAAAGCCTCCCTTCTTTTTTTGTGTCAGTCATTATTGTGTATTTTATTTTTGGTCTCTTTCCTTTCCAAATAAATTTTGTAATTTCTTTGTTCCACTCTTTGAACTAATTGTTTCTAATTATTGACAAATTTTGAAATAGGTACAACAATTTCGGTAAAATATTCATTTTTACTGTTGCTATTCGGCCTAGTAGTGATATATTTAAATTCTTCCAATTTTGTAAGTCCTTCACAATTTCTTTCCACTTCTCTTGATAGTTATTCTTTAATAGCTCTGCATTCTTCACAGTAAGCCAAATTTCTAATTTGATTTTTGCTGTTATTTGTATTCCTAATTTCTCTTGTAATACTTCCTGGTTCTTTTTTGACATATTTTTGTTAGAATTTCTGTTTTTGTTTTTTTTTGTTTAGGTAAAACCCTGCTAGCGAACCATATTCTTCTATTTTTGTTATCCAATTGTGTATTTGGGATCTTGGTTCCTTGATTATGCAAATAATATCATCGGCGAAAGCCCTTACTTTAAACTCATGCTTCTCAACTTTGGTCCCTTTCAACTGTCCATCCCTTCCAACATTTCTTAATAAAATCTCGAGGGCAAGAATAAAAATTAGTGGGGAGAAAGGACAGCCTTGACGTGCTCCTTTGTTTATCTTTATATTTTGTTTAAATTGACCACTTATCAAAATCCTGGCTTGTTGTTGATCATAAATAGCATTCACCGCATTACCTCGCAAGCACGGCTGGCAGGGATGAGGGACAGGGCCTTTTCAATAGTGGCTCCTTGGTTGTGGAACACCCTCTCCAGAGATATATGACAAGCCCCAACCCTTCTGAGTTTTAGAAAAGCCCTGAAAACATGGCTATGTGCCCAGGCTTTTGAAGATTAAATGATAAAGACGACCCGGACTCATTTACAGCTATAGCACGAGGATTTTGGATGAACTGATTTTTAACCATATGTTTTATATTTTTATATTGTTTTAATTGGATTTTCATTGCTATGTTTTAATTATGTGTAGGCATCAAATTTTTGCCAATTGTGTACGCCGCCCTGAGTCCCTTTGGGTGAGAAGGGCGGGATATAAATGTTGGAAATAAAAGTAAATAAATAAATATATACTAAATTTGTTACCAATATCTATCTCTTTAAGGAGTAATTTAACGAACATCCAATTTAAATTATCAAAAGCGTTTTCCGTGTCAATTGATAGTAGAGCTACTTCTTTTTGGTAGTTTGTCTCGTAATATTCAAATATATCTAATATTGTTCTGTCATTTTCTTTTATATTTCTTCCAAGGAGGAAGCCATTTTGTTCATGTCCAATCCAATTATTTAAAAATTATTTAAATTGATTCGCTAATATATTTGTGAAAATTTTGCAGTCCACGTTTAGTAGGGAGATTGGTTGGTAATTTTTTACATCTGCCTTATCTGTATCTTCTTTAGGTATCGTGATTATATCTGCCACGTTCCATGATTCGGGGATCTTCTTTTCATTTAAGGCTTGATTATTATTTCCTTTAGGTGGCCCATTATTTCCTCTTTCATAATTTTATAAAATCAAGCCGTAAACCCGTCCGGGCCCAGTGCTTTATTTGGTTTCAGGCTTTTGATAGCTTTCCTTATTTCTTCCTCAGATATCTCTTTATTTAATTGTTCTCTTTGACTGTCTGTGATTTTTTGTAAGTTCTGTTCTCCTAAATATCTCGTTATTTTTTCTGGATCCTACCCCTCTTATTTGTACAATCAACTATAGAACTCAAAAAATTCTTTTTTAATTTCGTCAACCGTGGTGCAGGTTTTTTCTTTGCCTCTCAAATGTATGATCTGCTGATGTTTTTTCTTCTTCTGATTTTCCTTGCCAACCAGGCCCCTGGTTTGTTTGCATTTTCAAAATTATTTTGTTTGATATATTTTAAACGTTTTGCAGTTTGATCCAATTCTAGTTGACCTTTTTCTTTTTGCAAACTTTTAATCTCATTTTTTTTTTTTTGATCCTGGGGGTTTCTTTAAGTTCTTTTTCTTTTATAGCTAATTTGTTACATATATCCATTATTATATTATTTCTTTGCCTATTTTCTCCTGGCCTTTTGTTGAATTAAATGTCCCCTCATCACTGCTTTATATGTCTCCCATAAGACTTGTTCTTTTACTTCTTGATTATCATTTATCATAAAGAATTCTTTTGTTAAATCTTTATTTTTCTTTATTATTTCTGCTTGAAGGTCATATTCCTCTTTTAGTGTTATAAAATTTTTAGAAATCCTCCCGACCTTGTCTCTATTTTGCCTATTCACTTTCTTACTTTTGTCCATATCGGAGTCTAATACCCCATTAAAGTCCCCCAGGATAATTATATGATCTGATTCTGTCGTTGAAATTTGTTCTCTTAAATTTTTGTAAATTGGGTTTTGGGGCCATTGGGTGCATAAATGTTTCATAATAAAATCTTCTGCTGATTAATTGTTATTTCAACTGCCACGAACCTTCCTTTCGTGTCCTTAAATTTTAGTTCAGCTGGGATATTGTTATCCACATATGTTACCACTCCCCTTTTCTTTTTTAAGTCACTTGAGAAGAATTCTTTTCCATTTTTAAAAATTTGTTAAATGTGATACATGTTTCTGGCAAATATGCGTCTCCTGGAGTGCCACCACATCATATCTTCCTTTCATAATTTTATTTACTATGGCCTTTCATTTATTCGGTTAGTTGATGCCGTTAATGTTGTTCGAATAGCATCTTACTTTTTGTGATATTTCACTCTTCATCTTGACGTTTTCCCTCTGTTGATTCGCTGTCATCTCCTTCATCTGGGTAGTCCGAGTCCATTCCGCCCATGGCTGCTCCAAGTTCTTGTTCTTCAGGGGAGTGATATCTGGCTCTCTTGGGCTTTTTTCCTTTTATCGAGGATGAGCCTGGTGATGTAGTTCACCATAATGCCTTGTGTTTTCTCCCACCTGAACCTAATTTTTTTTTGTTATTTTGAGTTTGTTAGTTAAGAAAAAAAAATACTTTTTTCTTCTATTTAAGGTTGCCAAGGGAAATTCTTTTAAGATCACGATCCTAGTGTCTTTATAATAGAGGGGTTATTGACTGTTCTGTATTAGAACTTTGTCTCTTATCCTTTTCTTAGCAAAATGTACTATCACATTCCTTGCTACCTTGTTTCTTTTCGAGTAGTTAGTCTGCATCCTATAACATCTGTCAATCTGTTTCTCAGCCTCCTGGCCCAGAATTTGTAATAGATTCGCCATCATTTCGATAACAATTTGTCTTATATTTTCATTCTCTTCCTCTTGAATGAATCTTAGTCGGAGCTGGTATTCCATTTCCCTTTGTTCCAATTTTTCTTACATTCTTTTTACTTTTGTATTTTTTAGCTCCAGTCCTTCTATCTTCTTCATCTTACTTTGTGATTTCTCTAATTTTGTTGTGCTCTCTTTCAGATCTCTTATATCCTCATGTGTATTCCATCATTGTACTGTAACTTGATCCTAGCCAATGGTTTGTTGACCGAAATAAAGACTGATATCCTCATGTGTCTTCCTCATTTCATCTTTCAGTTGACTAATTTCCTCCTTGGTTTCTTTCTTCATTTCAAACATTTCTTGTTGCATTTCCTTTTGTTGTTTGTTATGTTTCTCCGCCATCTTTTGTAATTCTTTTTGGTGATTGTCCTGTTTTTCAGACATTTTTTGAATTTCCTTCATAATATCTTTCATGCTTATCTCCTCAGATTGAGAGGGTCTTCTTGCCATACCCTTATTGTCCTTGAATTCTTTTTCTAATTTTGTTTTAGGTCCTGCCATTGTTCTTTGAAGATTTCTCTTTGTTGTCTATATCACAGTTTACCCACTTGTGCGATTCAGTCCTTACCCTAATAATTATTAAGAAACCTTCACTTTTTCTTTTGTCCTTTTCTTGAGATCTCTGTTGGTCAATTTATAATTGATTTTTTTCCTTGTATATATTTGAACTTCTTCCCTGTGATATATCGAATCCTCAATCTCAGTCTATCAATCCTCAGTCAAACCTCAGTCCTTCCCGCTTCTTCCTGACCTTCCTTGTTGTCTCTTCTGTCCCTCGCTGATCTTTTTGACGTCTGGTTCCCTCCTTATTCACTGTCCTGTTCTTCCCACACACCTTGACTTCCTCCTCTTCTCAATGTTGTCTCTGATCTGTCTGGTGCCTCTCTCATGCCTCCGCTGTCCTCCGCCTTTCTTTTTGCTTCCGTATTCTTACCGTTGGACCTCTTTCTCAAAAACTGCCATTCTGTGTCACTATTTTTCTATGGTTTCTGTAGTTTTAATCCTCCAGTCCACCTTCTAAATGCTTCTACCTCTCCCAAGAAATTCACTTCCTGTCGGGAGCTCTATGGTGGTGCACCTCTTTTAGTTTTCCCTCTTTTTGTTTCCGCCCGTCCTTCTCGCCACCTCCTTTGGGGTCTTTCCGCCCTTCTCCTTTTGAGTTCCTTTTCCGGTCTCTCCTCTCTTCTCCAGTTCCTGCCTCCTCAGTTGTTTATGAAGAAGGGCGACCATAGACAAAACAACATGTCGCTCAAGGTCAGTGGCTCCACTTTAAGGAATTTCTCAACAAGATAGCAAACTATCTTGACTTACATAGAAAAACCTAGTTAAATTCAGTTTATCCGGTAGAAGCAATGATTCCATTTGGACTCTAAATTTTACAGAATGACTGTAAGTCTGAGAAGTAGGTATGTTTTCTGCTTTTTTTCAAAACTGAAATTACATTTTAATTGTTGTTTATTTGTTCAGTCGCTTCTGACTCTTCTGACATAACCTCATGGACCAGCCCACGCCAGAGCTTCCTTTCTGCTGTAACCACCACCAGCTCTTTCAAGGTCAAGCCAGTCACTTCAAGGATACCATCCATCCATCTTGTCCTAATATTATAAAATCATTCTACGAGGGTTGAATGAAAAGTAATGCCTTCACCTTCGTTACTTGGGTTTGGATGGGAATATTTTAATAAATCAAACACAGAAATAATCCTTAGAATGTGCTCTTTAACTACCACTTTTCACTTTTACACATAATCACCAGACAATTGGATATATTTCCGCCAACGATGAACAAGTTTTCTGAAATCATTATGGAAGAAGTCGACACTCTGTTTCTGCAACCAGCGTCTCACTGTACCCATTGTGCACAATCTGAATCAATCTGCCAACCTTTTGCTTGTGAAACTCGGTGGTTGCTGTCACAGGACGTCCAACTCTTTGTCTGTCACACCAAGTCAGATGTTCCCACCTTAACATCTTTAAACTTACTCGCCCAACAACGCACAGTACTCATATCAACACAATCACCATAAACAGCTTTCATTCTCTGATGAATCTCCTTTGGGGTGACATCTTCTGCTGTCAAGAATTCAATGACTGCATGTTGCTTAAGTCGCATTGACCAACCATCTGCGCAGGGTTCCATACTTCGCACTTTAACAACACAACCGTTCAATGCTAAGGATCCTGCCGAATGGAATTGTAGAGGAGGGTCTACTGAACAAGCCAGTACCTGCCGCATACCAGTACTGCTATCTGTTGGAGAGTTACAAAGGTGGAGGCATTATTTTTCATTCAACCCTTGTACAATCAACTTTGGCTTCACTGTTTGAAAGCCTGTTTGAAAGCCTTCAACTACTTTACAATATAATTTAGCAATGCTATTAGGTAAAAGCCTAAAAATGATAGAATGAACAAAAGCAATGATGACTTGACAAGTTAATCTCCCAAGTGTATGATGAGGAGAGGGAAAGGTCAACAGAGGAAAACTACTGCTTCCAAGACCAGAGCAGAAAGTATGGATGACAGGGAAGCAGAAAGTATTGCTTCCCTTCTTCCTGCCTCCACCGGGAGGGATGTCAGGGTTCAGTTTTCTTGGTAGTGTGTTTTGGTGTGTGACTTGTCCAGTCAACAATGAAGTCTAGGATCTTAAAGAAGCAGAATCACAGAGTTGGAGGAGATGTGATCTTTTATTATTTGCAGTTTTGGGGTATATGCAATTTACTGTATGTGTAATTTATAGTATCAATTATATTCATTTTTTTAAAAAAAGATTCAAAATAGGCCATCCTGTCCAGACTCATTCTGCCATGAAAGAACACACAATCAAAGCACTCCAAGTAGATGATCATCCAGCCACTACATAAAACCTCCAAAGAAGGCTCCCCTGACAATCTAAGACAGGATGTTCCACTGTTGAGCAGCTCTTACCATCAGGATGTTCTTCACGGGTTTAGGGGGGGGGGTGTCTCTTTTTCCTGCAGTGTGAATTTATGGCCCCATGTCCTAGTCTTCAGAGCAGCAGAAAACAAGCGTGCTCCATCTTCCATATAACATCTTTTCAAATATCTAAACATGTTAGCTTTTAATCTTCCTGTTTCCAGGCTAAACATCTTGCTGTGCTTCAAGCATTTCTACAGATTGCACTCAGCTCCATTTTAAGCCACAGCAATGATGCAGAGGACATTTGTAGATAGAATTCTGCTACAGCATCCCGCAATCCCTAGGGCCATATTTCCAAATATCAAAATTACACCCGTCTTGCTGCATGTAGGCTTGAATTATGATCATGGTCTGGTTATATCTAGTTCTCATAAACTACTCAATGTACACTCTACTCCTTTAAAATATACATATATAGTATCGCCTGAGGCAAATATTTAGTTAGGAGGGAAATTCCCATTGTTAATTAATATTTCTGATTAAGTAACACTAAAGGCTTTTTTAATGCATTTTTAATAATGACAAGAAGTCCCATAATTCTTGAGGACATTTATTAAGACAAAAGTGCTTTCTTAGTAATTATACTAATACTAATGGCTCTGAGCACCTTGAGTACATATTTATATTGCTAAGAGGAATATAAATGGGGGGGGGGGATAATACTTCAATGTGCAGGCATGTTTCTTTGAGAAAGCAAATATTGGAATAACTACCATATGGAGAACACTGGGGATGAATTCGTATATAAGAAACAGCATATGGGCTTAAATTCCTTTTTAAGTCTTCTGCATAATTCCTAGTGTGTGAACCTGCCATCCATGTGTGATTTGTGACACCTGCCCCAAATGCAGTGATAAATTGTACCTGAAATGAAACAGCTACACTCTCAAGGCTCACAACACCACAAATGCTTCATATGGATCAAACTGCATTGATTTGGTTACATCCTTGGTAGTTTTTTTTTCTTTTCAGGCCATTTATATTATTAAAGGGCCCTTCCAGAGAGGCCCTATATGTCAGGATCTGATCCCAGGTTTTTTGTTTATCCCAGATTATCTGGCAGTGCAGAATCATATAATCCAGTTTAAAGCAGAAAATACCTGGAATCAGATCCTGGGATATAGGGCCTGTCTGGAAGGGCCCAAGGTTATACTTAATGCACTTAAATTGTTTTTTCAAAGACAAAGGGGCATTATAATTTGATCTCTCAAATCCTTTGTCCACTCCAGAAGACTCAGGCCAAACATTTCAGGTCTGGATACTTTAACTTACTCTGTGATGGAATCACTTCCATATCTTTCGTTATTATCCCTTTTTACTTAAGTAGTGCTGATTGTATTTAACACTCACTATTTAACATGTTTTTTTTTCCTTATTAGGATGCTCGAGATCCTATTCTAACATTACAGTATAGCTAATATAACAGTCTTCTCTAACACTGTGCAAGGAGGGATCCCATTCCTTCTCCTGTACTGTATCCTTCAGGATATGGAATGGCTGCTTGACAGAGCCAGGCACACGCAGTTCTGCCTCCTCAACCCAAATAGCTACTAAATGGTGAGGGTTGTGCCACCTTCTTGGATCTCGTACATTAAGTATGTTGGCCAAATTCCATCCTTTGCCAACATTAAATAAGACCTCAGCCTTAATCCAATGCCAAGGTAAGCAACAACAATGAATTCAAATTTAATTGAGAAAGTAAAATAAACAAGCCTTTATTATAAATATTTGCAATAATGTCTCCTGTACTTTTAATGCTAACACAATTTAGAACTACTTAGTCGCTACCCAAACTGCAATATTATAACAGTTTAATACCATTTTAACTGCTGTAATAAATCCTATGGAATCTTGGGATTTGTAGTTTGCTGTGACACCAGCATTGTCACAGACAGAACGCCACCAGATAAGATTCAACACAGTTTATTTAAAGATACAGAACCAAAAGACGCTTGTAAAAAACAAAGGGCTAGGCAAACACTCGCCTTCAATATGAAAAGTCACTCAAAAACGGTTCAAAAGATAAACCGGATTAAACAGGAGTTTAATCCGGGTTAAACCAAAAATGCTTACTTCAGCCTGGCACTTTAAACAAACAAAAGCTGGTAAACAAAGATTCAATAAAACATAAATACTGGCAGCAGATTCCTCTCTGCTACTTAGCAGCTGTGGTTGAGTAAGTAAGTTGTTACTCCTCCGTGCAGCGGGCGAACTCCGGGTCCAAACACATCAATCAGGGTTGCAGCGGTCAGCGAGGTCCCAATCCGGTCCGAGGTCGATAGCCAGGTGCAGGCGTCTAAGGTTCCACGAATTCCACCGATAGCCACAGAAAGGATAGTCCAAGGTCGTAGTCAGTCAGTCAGTCCAGCGTCAATCCAGAGTAGGTAAATAATGTCCGTCAAGAAGACGACGGAGGTCCAAGCTAATAAGATTAAACACAGGTTGCACAACAAAAGCCCACACAGTTCCTCCCGCCGTCTATGCCCAATGTCCTTGGTAACTTACGTATTCAGCAAACGAAACACACCCGTCTTCAGGAAATTCCCAACAAGAGCCCAAGCGTTCGTCCAGATTACCTTGCCCAACGCAATTAGCCCTGGATTCAAAACCCCATTTTATGCCAGTTTACAACTCCTCATCGCTATCAGCTGCTCCCCTAATTCCAGGTGCCTCATCATCATCATCCTCATCAGAGCTAAAACATCTTTGACTACGCCCCACAGCATCCCCAGCTGTGGATCCCCTTCCATCCCTCCAACTCGTCCACGGGTCCGATCCTGCAACCCGCCAGTCGCTTCCCATGCTATCATTACCAGGAACACCCAAATCCTCCCTCACACGAGTCCATTCCATGTCATCCTCCTCTGAGCTAACCACCTCTTCCTCCATTCCCTTGGTAAAACCCTCAAAGGAATCTTCGTCTGTTGGTTCTGCAAATAAGTCCCGCAGCCGTTTCCTCTCTCGCTCAAGAGAGTCTGACTCTCGAGGAGTCTTACGACCACGTCTCCCAGAATTGGAGCCATAAGGCTCAACCATAACACTATCCCCTCTCACAAAGGCCTCCTCCTCCAAAGGTGCAGATACAGCAGTGATGTCTTCAGCTACAGTGTTACGGCGCCCAGAAGTATCTAACTTCAACAAAGAACGGTGAAAGACAGGGTGGATCTTAAAAGAAGAAGGCAAACGCAATCTAAATGCCACAGAAGAAATCTTTTTAGTAATAGGAAAAGGTCCCAAATACCGTGGCGCAAACTTTCCTCCAGCCTGTTTAATATATTTAGATGATAACCAAACCAGATCCCCTTCCTCCAACTCCTCCCCGGCTTGTCTATGGCGGTCGGCTTGAGTCTTCTGCGCTGCCTTAGCTTCTAACAACAGCCGGCGAGCAACATCATGTAAGGCAGCCATTTCAGACGAACGGTACACCGGATCAGAGGAAACCACATTGGTTGACGGCGCTACCCCTCCCCGCGGATGAAAGCCATAAGTTCATTCAAATGGGGTGTGTTGACTAGACGTATGTACAGCGTTATTATAGGCAAACTCAGCCACCGACAACCACTTAACCCAAGCACTTGGTTGTTCCAGACAGAAACAACGTAAATACTGTTCCAAGAACCCATTCACTCTTTCAGATTGACCATCTGTTTGTGGATGAAAAGCAGAAGACACATTCAATTTGGTTCCCAAACACTCATGGAAGTGTCTCCAAAAACGAGACACAAACTGAGGAGCTCTGTCAGAAATAATAACCTCAGGAGCTCCATGCAAACGAAAAATATGTTTGGTAAATAGTAAGGCCAATGTAGGAGCCGCTGGAATTGTTGAGCACGGTATAAAATGAGCCATTTTTGAAAATAGATCCACCACCACCCAAATACAAGTATAACCCCCAGACCTAGGCAAGTCAGAAATAAAATCCATGGAAATAATCTGCCATGGTCTCTCAGGAACAGGCAAGGAAGATAATAAACCCCTAGGGCGCCCGACAGGCGTCTTACTCTGCTGACAAACTGCACAGCTATCACAAAAGCGGAGAATGTCCTGTCGCATCTTTGGCCACCAATAGTTTCTGGTAATGAGTTGTACGGTCTTAAACCTGCCAAAATGCCCAGCCATTGGTTCGTCATGATGTGCCCTAATAACTTCCAACCTGAGTGCACTTGCCGGTACATAAACCTGACCATTACGTACTAATACCCCCTCCTGGTCTTGTAAATGAGGCAGCATAGTACGATTCCCTACCGAAAGGAGCATGAGTTGCTCTTGAGTCCAGTTATCCTCCTTCTGAGCCCCTAGGATTTGAGCATGTAACCCAGCCTCGTTTTCCACCACACATAAAGAGGCAGTAGGCAAAATTGTCTGACACACTGACTGCTCACAAGTCTTGAACTCAGGCTTACGTGATAGTGCATCTGCCCATAAGTTTTCCTTCCCTTCTACAAACTGAACTTTAAAATTGAACCTAGAGAAAAACAAAGCCCATCGAATCTGACGCTGATTCAATTTCTTGGCAGTTTGTAAATGTTCTAAATTCTTATGGTCAGATCTGACCACAATTTGATGTCGTGCGCCCTCTAACCAGTGCCGCCACACCTCAAAAGCCACCTTGATAGCCAACAATTCCTTTTCCCAGATGGTATAATTTTGTTCAAAAGGTGTTAGTTGTCTGGAGTAAAATCCACAGGGACGCAAAGTCCCTGAAGAATCCCTTTGGGATAATACAGCCCCCAATGCATAACTAGAAGCGTCTGCTTCTACTATGAACGGTCTATTAATGTCTGGATGGATTAGTATATTGTCAGCCTGGAAACTAGACTTTAACTGTAGAAATGCATCGTGAGCCTCCCGTCCCCACACAAACGGTTGTTTCTTTCGCAAAAGTTGCGTTAAAGGTACAGTGAGTTTGGCAAAGTTTGGGATAAACTCTCGGTAATAGTTAGCAAATCCCAAGAATCGTTGTACATCTTTTTTAGACTTGAGTTCTTGCCATGAGTTGACTGCGTCAACTTTGTGCGGATCCATTTTTAGTTCCTTTCCCGAAATTACATGTCCCAGGAACTCAACTTCGGACACGTGAAAAACACATTTTGAAGCCTTAGCAAAAAGCCCACTACCCCGTAGACGATGCAGTACCTGTTTTACATGCTGCTGGTGTTCCCTTTCATCCTTAGAGAAAATTAATATATCGTCCAACTAAACCACCACAAATTGATCAATTAAATCTCTAAACACATCATTTATGAATCTTTGGAAGACCGCAGGCGCATTACAAAGTCCGAAAGGCATTACTCGGAACTCGTGACATCCGAAACACGTGTTAAATGCCGTCTTCCATTCGTCACCTTCCCGTATCCTAATCAAGTTATACGCCCCTCGCAGGTCAAGCTTGGTAAAGATCTTAGCCCCTTGCACTCTCGATAGTAATTCCGAAATCAAAAGTAGCGGATACCTATCACGAATGGTGTTTTTATTAAGTACCCGATAATCACACACTAGTCTAAGCTCCCCCGTCTTTTTAGCTACAAAGAACACAGGTGCAGCAGTTGGAGAGCTAGACGGGCGGATAAATCCCTTAGCTAGGTTCTCGTCAAGAAATTCCCTCAAAGCTTGTCTTTCTGGTACCGTTAAAGCGTACAACCTTCCTGCTGGTAACTTAGCGCCGTCTACTAATTTAATCACACAATCGTATGGTCTATGAGGCGGCAACTTGTCTGCTCCCTTCTTACAAAACACATCTTGAAATTCCCTATATTCAGCAGGCACTCCCTCCATGTCAGGCTGAGAAGGACTAAGAGCAAAACATTCCTGCCTGTTAAAAGCTATAGTACGTTTCACCCAATCCACTTGAGGATTCACCAAAGTTAACCAATCCATTCCCAGGATTACATTATATCTTGGTAAGCGAGTAATGTCCCAAACAAACTTTCCCGTTACTCCTTGTACCTCCCACGTTATTTCTGAGGTCTCACGATTAACCACCCCAGACTCCAGTAGTTTCCCGTCCGCTCCTTCCACCCATATGTCGCATGCTTTTCGTACTGTAGGAAGCCCATGCTTCCTTGCAAACCCAACATCCACATACGAGACCGTAGCCCCTGAGTCCAGCAGTGCCAGAGTAGAAGCAAGTTCTTTTCCCCCAACAGATAAAGAAATGGGTACAAAGACATGTTTCTTCCCCTCAAGTGACTGCTTTAGAAGCCCTAGTGCGTTGGACTCACGTCGCACTAGGGCTGACCTTTTCCCGAAAGCTGAGAAGGCTTAACATTACAATTTCTAGCAAAATGCCCAGCATTCCCGCAATACAAACACAGTCCCAGTTGTCTTCTACGGTCCTTTTCTGCCGTTGACAATTTTCTAAACACCCCAAGTTCCATAGGTTCCTCCCCTTTTGCTACAGGTGCCCTAGGCACTGATACAGTTGGCGCATACATTGCTCTAGACTGTTTGCGAGATTCGAACCGGGCGTCTAAACGCAAAACTTTAGCCACCAAAGCGTCCCAGTTTTCTGCCGGCTCTAAACGCGCCAATTCATCCTGGAGATAATCATTCAAGCCCGCAATAAACAAGAGCATAAACGCATTCTCTCCCCAGTCAAGTTGATGGCGATAAGAATTGAACTTGTTTAAATAGTCCAAAACAGACCCTTTTCCCTGTTTCAACCGATAAAGAGCCCAGCTAGCATTCTCCATACGGAGGGGGTCTTCAAAAGTGTCAGATAATAATTTTTTGAAATCATTTAAATTGTCCTTGACTGGGTCATTTCCCAAAATCAAATTAGTGGCCCATTGTCCCGCAGGACCGGTCAATAAACTCAGAATAAATGCCACCTTACTGGTGTCCGTAGGAAAAGCCTGAGCACTAATTTGGGAAAAATAAAGTTCAATTTGCGCCAAAAAAGTAGGCAGCTTATTTCGAGACCCATCAAAGCGTTCGGGAGTCATTACATGTCCTTTAGCTGGCTGAGCTGCTTGTGCAGCGTAAAATGCAGCCTGCAGCTGGTCAAAACGAGCCTTAAGCTCCTCCATCGTCTTCTTAACGTAATTACCTAACTAGAAAAAGCTTTTTTCAGGCGTTGGGCAATCTGTCACAGACAGAACACCACCAGATAAGATTCAACACAGTTTATTTAAAGATACAGAACCAAAAGACGCTTGTAAAAAACAAAGGGCTAGGCAAACACTCGCCTTCAATATGAAAAGTCACTCAAAAACGGTTCAAAAGATAAACCGGATTAAACAGGAGTTTAATCCGGGTTAAACCAAAAATGCTTACTTCAGCCTGGCACTTTAAACAAACAAAAGCTGGTAAACAAAGATTCAATAAAACATAAATACTGGCAGCAGATTCCTCTCTGCTACTTAGCAGCTGTGGTTGAGTAACTAAGTTGTTATTCCTCCGTGCAGCGGGCGAACTCCGGGTCCAAACACATCAATCAGGGTTGCAGCGGTCAGCGAGGTCCCAATCCGGTCCGAGGTCGATAGCCAGGTGCAGGCGTCTAAGGTTCCACGAATTCCACTGATAGCCACAGAAAGGATAGGCCAAGGTCGTAGTCAGTCAGTCAGTCCAGCGTCAATCCAGAGTAGGTAAATAATGTCCGTCAAGAAGACGACGGAGGTCCAAGCTAATAAGATTAAACACAGGTTGCACAACAAAAGCCCACACAGTTCCTCCCGCCGTCTATGCCCAATGTCCTTGGTAACTTACGTATTCAGCAAACGAAACACACCCGTCTTCAGGAAATTCCCAACAAGAGCCCAAGCGTTCGTCCAGATTACCTTGCCCAACGCAATTAGCCCTGGATTCAAAACCCCATTTTATGCCAGTTTACAACTCCTCATCGCTATCAGCTGCTCCCCTAATTCCAGGTGCCTCATCATCATCATCCTCATCAGAGCTAAAACATCTTTGACTACGCCCCACAGCATTCCCAGCTGTGGATCCCGTTCCATCCCTCCAACTCGTCCACGGGTCCGATCCTGCAACCCGCCAGTCTCTTCCCATGCTATCATTACCAGGAACACCCAAATCCTCCCTCACACGAGTCCATTCCATATCATCCTCCTCTGAGCTAACCACATCTTCCTCCATTCCCTCGGTAAAACCCTCAAAGGAATCTTTGTCTGTTGGTTCTGCAAATAAGTCCCGCAGCCATTTCCTCTCTCGCTCCTCAAGAGAGTCTGACTCTCGAGGAGTCTTACGACCACGTCTCCCAGAATTGGAGCCATAAGGCTCAACCATAACAAGCATTCTCTGACAGAGAAGGTGAAATATCTCAAAAAACTAAAAAAAATCCAATGCATTGTGCTATGGCAGTTAATATTATATCAAACTGCTACAATTCTACAGTGTGGCAGAGCTAGTGTATTCTTTCATTTCTCTTTTTTTCTTTTTCATAAACCCAAATTATCAGAACTGACACAATGCATGCATTAAACTACAGGGTTAGGCTCTGACAGTGATTCTTATTGCAAACGCTATATCTATAAGCATTTGATTTAGCACCACTAAAGGCTCATTCAAAAGTATACTGTGGAAATCCATTATAAATGATATTTAAAGAAGAGGGTTTATAGCAGCTCAGAGCACTGGGGCAATACTTCCTAGGCAAGGAAATCTGAACCACAATGTAAACTCTGTCATTGAGAATTTCATGCATTATGTTAAATACATATGCTTATATTAAATATCCTTTTTTTTCCTTCTTCATATGTTATTTTGCTAGTTCAGGTAAACTTACCAGTTAGATATTCAAGTACAGCTGCCATATAAACTGGAGCACCAACTCCAATTCGGTATTTTGGGTGACCTTTCTTAATATAACGCAGCATTCGTCCAACAGGGAATATGACCCCTGCCTTTGCTGAGCGAGAGGTCTTTGTCGACTTTTTCTTCCCACCCCTGCTGGACATCTTCTTTGAAGTGGGTTCCGGTCAGCAGATTTTAAAAAACCTGTAAACAGGAAAGTGTGACATGATTAAGAAAGTCTATAATGATTACAGTACTTACAAAATGTCTGTGTAGCCTTCAAAGTCCTTTAAAGCACCACTGACACAATCAGACTCCCAGATTTCTGACTACACTTCAGCTTCAATTGCTGCATGTGTTTGTGTGCCTACAAGTCACCTGTTAATTCATGAGACCTTATTAAGTTAATAAGGTTTTATTTGGGAAGAGATATCAAGAAGTGGTGTTCCAGTTCGTTCCACTGAAATATAGCATAAGTGATGGCATTAAACTCAGGAGATCTAGTTGGCTAGCTATGAGGAGGGCCAACAGGTAGGATCACTTGGGAAAGTGGCATAAGTAGTGGGAGACTGGATCAGCTAATTGCTGAAAGCAAAGTTGGTGAAATTGCTACAGTATGAGTCTCTGCCGGTGAACCTTGACTTTGGTGTGTGGATTACGTTTTGACTTGCAGCCTCAGTGTTAGTGAGATTACTTGGCTTTGAACATTTTGGAAAGAACTTTGAATTACTCTTGTGTCTCACTCTTATTTTGGCTGACTGCTGTGGATGCCCTAAGACAGCTTTGGATTATGAGACGATGTATGGCTGTTTAACAGTAATTTGGTGAACAGGACTCTGACAGGATCTAGATAATTCATTTCATCCAGAAATCCCTGGAGTTGGGAGCCACCACATGCTCCAAAACGTTGCTCGAAAAAAGAAGGTTGGACACTGGCTGATACCATGTTTCCCCGAAAATAAAAGTGTCTTAGATTAATTTTTGCTCCCAAAGACATGCTAGGCCTTATTTTCAGGGGATGTCTTATTTTGCTCCCTCATCCTTCATCGAGGAATCGCGCTGAGGCTGTTAGGAATTGTGAGAGTAGAATTCCAAAACACCTGGAGGGCCCAAGTTGGTCCATGCCTGTTTTAGCTACTAGGCCTCCCTCCGGTCGTGCCCATTTTTACCTCAGAGTAGAGCCATGGCCTCGGCAACAGAAAGAAACCACTTGTGAAGGTGGAGGAGGTGAGGACATGCCCACTTGCTTGCTCGCCTCAGGAAGAAGGCCGCTGCCAGCAGCACCGGCCTAGGCCTTGCCAGTACCATTGAGTGCCCCAGAGGCCTGGGCTAGAGCACCCAAGCCCACCCGTGAACTGGCGCCATTTTAACCACAGAGCCCTCCCCCCTTCCCTTTCCTTTCGCTCGCACGTTCTAGCCTGGACAATCTCAGCATGGATGTTGAAGTCTCCTAGCACTAGTAGCTGCTATACTATACTAGGTGATCTCCAATGCCAACCCTGCAACCACCCTGGCTAGCTCAGGAAGGGAGACTATTGAGCAGCAGGGTGGGCAGTACACCAACAGAATCTCATTCTGTCCTGGCTACTTACCCTTCTACCCAATCCCAAAATCTGTCTCAGCTATTTTGTCAATTATTGACAGAGAAGAGAAGCATCTGAAGGCTATCTAATCCATGTTTCCATTCAAAAATCAGACTACCTGACAAAAATGATAATACACAAAACAAGCCCAAAATCAGTTAAAACACTGACTCCACATTATTCATATAACATACAGCTTCATGCCAACAAAGGAAGGCCACTGACAGTCACTCGCCAATGTGAGAAAATTTCCCACCCCAAATATGGTGTTGTTTATAAAATTTGAATGCCATCTCTTGCAAGATAGTGGGTATCTAACATCATAGGGTCAATATAAAGAAAATAAGAACACAGAATCAAAAATTTGGCTTTTTGACAGCACATTTCTGCATATTTACTCAGAAGTAAATCAGGCTGTTTTCAATGCAATGCATTTTCAGGAAAGTAGGCACAAGCTGCAGTCTAAATACACACAAGCGCGCGCACACACACACAGATGTTTTCCCTAAAAGCAATAAAGATGCAGAAACTTTAAGAAGCATGGATATTTATGTTTATTTGTTATAATGGCCATTAAAAGATATTTTTTTTCCATGTCAGGAGCATCTTGAGAAACTGCAAGCTGCTTCTGGTGTGAAAGAATTGGCCGTCTGCAAGGATGTTGCCCAGAGGAAGCCTGAATGTTTTGAGGTTTTACCATCTTTGTGGGAAGCTTCTCTCATGTACCCGCATGGAGCTGGAGAAGATAGAGGGAGCTCATCCATGCTTACCCCGGGTTGGATTTGAACTGGCATCTTTCAGGTCAGCAAGCCAACCTTCAAGTCAACAGTCCTGCCAGCACAAGGGTTTAAGCCACTGTGTTCCTGATAATGGCCATTCAGAGATAATGAGAAACAAGAGTGGAAGCATCCTTTCCATCCTGGTTCATTTCAGCTATCTCATACATCTCACAAAATGAGCTTCATTGACAAGTGCAAAAACATATCCCCAAACTAAAAACAAAACAAAACAAAACATGAACTTCCAATTGATTCATGTTCCATTCTGAATTTTTAAACTGATAAGGTAAAAGTAAAGGTTTCCCCCTGACATTAAGTCTAGTTGTGTCCGACTCTGGGAGTTGGTGCTCATCTCCATTTCTAAGCCAAAGAGTCGGCGTTGTCCTTAGACACCTCCAAGGTCATGTGGCCGGCATGACTGCATTGATCTACTGACATTTGTATGTTTTCGAACTGCTAGATTGTCAGAAGCTGGGGCTAACAGCGGGAGCTCACTCCACTCCCCAGATTTGGACCACCGACCTTTTGGTCAGCAAGTTCAGCAGCTCAGTGGTTTAATCCGCTGCACCACCGGGGGCTCCATTTTTAAACTGATAGCAGATAATAATAATAATAATAATTATTATTATTATTATTTAATTTCTTGCTCACCTCTCCCTGTGGTTTGACAAGGGTTACAGCATTGTTAAAACACATAAACATTGTAAAAATTCAATAAATAAACATATTAAAATGTATTTTTATAAAAGATATTAAAACGTCTTTCTATAAAATACGTATTAAAATACACAGATCAGAGATCTATAGATTGTTTCTAGACTTGTACTTTCTGGTAATGGCTGGGTTAGCTTAGAGTATTGAGAAGTACATGTTATTTGCCTTCCATGGAACATTTTATGAAAAATATATGGTAACTTTCCTATAAAAATTGCATGGCGCACTTTGTCAATAAGTATCAGATGTGGAGGGCTACTTATCATTAGAAAAAGGCACTCTGCAGATGCTAAGAGGTACTCTGGTATCCACTGTGACTTCAACAGGTTTTATTTTTCACAATTTTTAGGTCTCAAATGAACATTCCAAGACTAAAGGCTACTGACACCCACTTTCTGGCTATATCCCACAACACAAAATATTGTTTTGTTAATTTATCTGTTTAGAAAGGACACAGGGTTGCAATTAAGCTCCCGGAGTTCAGGCTGTGGAATTTATCTCCTCTCGCCAATCAAGCTGTTCCCGCAGGAATTTCATAAACTTCAATCTGATCACTTCCTCCCACAAACATAATTGGACTAGACACCCGTGAGTGATGGCCGGCAATTGCAGGTTAATTTACTGCCACACACAAACATATTGCTGATAGTTCTGCCAAGTGTCTGTCATTTTTAACTTGTGTTTTTCTAACTGTATAGGCATTAAATTAAAATGTTGAAAAGCTCCATGGAGAGTGGCGGTTTACAAGCACAGAAACTGTTGCTCTTCTGGGAGCTGGTGGTTTAGAAAACTAGTCCAAATTCCTAAACCTTTGATTTCCTGTAAGGCAAGCCTGTAGTGACTTTTTTCCTTCACCCCTATAGAGATAGACAGGTTTATAAACAATGTTTTATAAGCCAAAGGAAAACCCAACTGTGTATATTAGGCATAGGAAAACCTCCAGCTGACCCAAAGCTGTCCTAACACAAAGGGGTACCTTTTCAGAGTGATTTCCCTCCTCCCCTTTCTAACCAATCCTCCCCCTTTTTGTGCTATTATTAAATCATCATGTCTAGGTTTTGAATTCTTTCTGCTTGTTCTCTCCATTAGCTGCTTGTCCCTGCATTGTTCTGATTCTCTTGCTCCTGGGCTCTCTCCCTGTAAGGCAAACCTATCAATATATATTGTCAGGCACCTCAAAGGGATTCATTTTCAAATGAAGTAGAGCAAGTTCATCCAGTTCCACTCTGACATTTTGCAACTTCTTCTATTATGTGATTTCTGATCTGTGCTGACATGCCATACAGGGTTTTAAATAAATGTCTAGCTCAGGGGTCCCCAAACTTTTTATGCAGAGGGCCAGTCCACAATCCTTCAAACTGTTGAGGGGCCAAATTATCATTTGAAAAAAAATACAAACAAATTCCGATGTACACTACACGTCTTATTTGTAGTGCAAAAACAACAACAACAACAACAATGAAATAACAATAAAAGCGTAATACAATATTTAAAAATAAAAACAATTTTAACCAACATACATTTATCAGGATTTCAATGGGAAGTGTGGGCCTGCTTATGGCCAATGAGATAATCAAGTTAATTAGGATTGTTGTTGTTGTTGTTGTTGTTGTGTGCCTTCAAGTCATTTCAGACTTTGGGCAAGCCTAAGTCTAAAATTTATTTATTTATTTACTACATTTGTATCACACCCTTCTCACCCCAAAGGGAACTCAGAGTGGCTTACAAATTATATGTACATACAATATGTTATATTGTCAGCATAGCACACTATTAGCATTATATATTACTATATTGAACTATGCCACTATACTGTAATATTATTAGTAATATTATTAGTAATATATAATTAATACTATTGTATGGTATTATTATTATTAGTGTTATATTACATTACAATATTATTATCAATATTATATGTATATACAATATATTATATTATAAAACTGAGGGTGGGGGCCGGGTAAATGACCTTGGAGGGCCGCATCCGGCCCCCGGGCCTTAGTTTGGGGACCCCTGGCCAATGAGATAATCAAGTTAATTAGGATTGTTGTTGTTGTTGTTGTTGTTGTGTGCCTTCAAGTCATTTCAGACTTTGGGCAAGCCTAAGTCTAAAATTTATTTATTTATTTACTACATTTGTATCACACCCTTCTCACCCCAAAGGGAACTCAGAGTGGCTTACAAATTATATGTACATACAATATGTTATATTGTCAGCATAGAACACTATTAGCATTATATATTACTATATTGAACTATGCCACTATACTGTAATATTATTAGTAATATTATTAGTAATATATAATTAATACTATTGTATGGTATTATTATTATTAGTGTTATATTACATTACAATAATATTATCAATATTATATGTATATACAATATATTATATTATAAAACTGAGGGTGGGGGCCAGGTAAATGACCTTGGAGGGCCGCATCCGGCCCCCGGGCCTTAGTTTGGGGACCCCTGGTCTAGCTATTCCACACATTTGAGCTTGTCTAAATATCAGATTGGGAACCTGTTTTCTGTTGTGGCTGCAATTTCAATGCCTAACTGAATCTGTCTTTTTCTCCCACAATCTTGTTAACCTTTGATTTCCTACCTTCCTAAAAGGGGAGATGAAAACAAGAGCCCGTGTTCTCTTGTACAAGATAAACAATGCAAATCTGAATATTAGTTTTGACACATCAGAGGAAAATGCCCACAGGAAAAAGGCCAAACAAAACAACATTTCAGAAGAGATGGGAAATTACATATTGAGAAGGAATCTTTCAAGGTACCTCATATTTGTATATATCATGTATAAGTTTGCAAATCAGGATATATGATGGACAACACTTACTTTGTATGTACAGTTCAGGACAATCAGACATTTGCCTCCACATAATGTGTATGAAATGGCATTCGGTCTATCATAATGCCTCATCATGCATTTGTAAAAGGGCAGTGTAATAGAGACCATTTAATTTTGGATTCTTTTTCTATACATGCATTGAAGGGTTTTTGCTCCAGTGCCTCCAAATTGAAGAGGTCTTTTGGAGATGTTTGCAATCCATTTTTGTTTTAATCATTATAAATAATGTGGCATTGCCAACAAATAAGGCTGCCAAGCTGCTTAACTCTTACTTCAAATTATTTAAGTGAAAAATCACACTGCCAATATAGATCCATAGGGCACAAGGATATATTAATATTAGGAGATCTGCAATTTCACACTGAATCCCTTAAGAATGATCATATGGCATTTATTTATAATTTGCCAATTAAGTATTTTTTGTCTCAGTGAATATAATGTTGCTATTGTGTACCACTTCTAACTTAGGGCAAACCTTTGTTGCTGTTAACTGCCGTCAGGTCAACTTTGAATAATTGTGATATAATAACAACAACAACAATCTTTTATCTATACCCTGCCACCATCTCCCTTAGGGACTCAGAGTGGCTTACAATAGCACACATGGTGCCATCACTTGCCTAAGGTGGCCTAGTGGGTTTCTGTGGCTGAGTGGAGATTCAAACTGTTTTCCCAAAGTCTTAATCCAACATACAAACTACTATATCAGGCTGGCTTGCAAATATAACATACCAAGACAAAAAGAGTCCTAAAATGTTTCTCAGTAAACTACGGTCCAGCAAAATGGTAGCAACATGCTATGACTATCAGTAAGTTGGACTTATTAAAAAAATTAAATTTATTCTGTTGGAAGTGGGCAGGAAAATATACATTAATTATTCACCTCTAACCCTATTTGTAAACGTAACTCACACATTAACACTCGATGCACTTCAGTTCTCATTTGATCAGAAAATATCCACTATCATGATTTGCTTCTACTCCCTCCCCTACACCATAATTTAAACAAGGTCTGGGCAAAGTGTAGACTCCAGACCCTTTTTGGGCCCACCACTCCCTCCTCAGGGGGTAAAATATTTTCTAGTGTTTGATTATGGTGATGATGCTATGAAATGCCTCCGAAATCATTTTTAGTTTGGAGGGTATTCTACCACAGTTGGACCTCCCCAGAGGTCAAAGCACTATTTCAAATGTACTCTAGGCACCCAGGAAGGCCCCAAAGTATGCCACTATGCCCCCTGAGAGGGTATGCGGGGCAAAACAATTCAGTTAGTTTTTGCAAGAGGTATAGTGAAGTGTGTGGCTGACCAATGTCTCTTGTAGAATTAATGCATATGCTTAGCTTGCCACAGTCCCCCACTTCTGATTTTCAAAAGTTGGAGCTATCTGACTGCAGATGTAATACTAAACAATAACTGCTGAAAAGCAAAAGAACTACTTCGGAAGTCTTCTTCATGTTATGATTTTTAAGATTGCTATGGCATGGATGTTCACGCTCTTCTAGTTGGTACATGTACTTCTACTTTGACAGATGTTGGATATGAAGAGTCACAAATGCTTCTGTAGGAACAAAAGCAAAGCTACATACGTAACGCAAGCATTTCAGGAAGAAGACTGAGTCTTTGAAAGCATATGTTGCAATGTCTTTTTCTCAGAAAGTCTCAAAGAAGCTACAAGGTCCCTTTGCAAGTAAAGCATGTGTTCTACCACTATACTTTCTCCTCCGTGATATTCAGCTTACCATGTAGTTGTGCAGTACTAACCAGCATTATCTTCCCTTAATCTCAATAGAAGGTTGAAAGAGACGATTTTTTAAATAAAAAAAAGTACCTCCATGACAGAAAGGAGATTGTCCTCCCTAATCCACACTTCATAGATGGAATTCCATGCATCCCATCAAACCATGAACAACATGTTCCATGGATTGCCTGTGGGACCCTATCTCTACAGCATGTAAACATGAGTGGATTTTAAAGACAGTCTGGAATTGACTTCACTGGTCTCCCTGCGGTTAGAAATGCATAGAAACTGGTATTTTTCCATGGGACGGGAAATGGTGTATTTGCACATTTTAAGTCTGGTGTTTCAATGTGGGTGTGCACATAGGTGGTCTTTTCAGGCCCCTCAATGCTCCTTACTCTTCGGACTTCTATCCTTTTTTCTTTTTGTTACTGTAACTGCACAATTTTGAACCTTTGAAATTCTTCAACTGCACATTAGATATTTTAAAAAAAAACCTATGACGTGGGCACTCCACGCATGATGGACTGGGAGGCAACAACACCTGTCCACACATGTGATGGGAAATGAAGCACAGGGTTTAACTAGGAATGGGAGGAGGTGATTCTGCATAACGAAGGTGAGTAAATTTTCTGCAAGAAAATGATTCCTTCCGCTTCCCACCTCCCTTGTGGAAGGAGGTCCTAAATCAACATGTTAGCATCACATCATCCTTTCACAGAAATGTAAGGGGAGGTTTACCAGGGTTTTCATTAATATCTGAAGTGAATTTAAAACAATATTTCTGGAAATACTTATGAATACATGTTAAAGTGGCATTCAGTTGGTAATTACTTTAGAACTCTAAATTTTCAATGTAGCCCATATGGCTGTGCCCCCCCCCCCCCCCATCACTTCACCCACTTTTTATTTAATTACATGTGGACTCCACTTGAACAAGAAATATTGCTTGCAAAATACAGTTATATCCACTTTAACAAATCTGCTCGAAATTGAAGAGGGCTGTTATTGGTTTTTTGTCTCCTGCAGTGCTACAAATAATTCTAACCGGCATTAAATATTAACTAGGCACCTACACCAAGAAAAAGAATTTATCTACTGAGTGATGTATTGAGTCAACTACAATGAACAAATTTATCAGCAGACACAAAATCATTACTCACTGGAGGGAAGCTAATAGTTTTCAATATTACTCACTTTTCAAAATCTCTTCTGCATCTTTTCCAACTCAATGCATAAGCGCAGCATTAGGCACAGGCAATCTTTCATATCAGCACTGTGATTCCAGTTTAACTGCTATGGCTACATCCTGCAGAATCATGGATTTGTAGCTTCACGAGGGGTTGCTCCAACAGAGAATTCCAGTATCTCATCAAACTACATATCCCAGGATTCCATAAAATGCAGCCATAGCAGCTAAAGTGAAATCACAGCACTATAGTTGTGTGGTATCAAGCTAAAAGGATCTTCTGCCAATGAGCCTGGCAATAGCCCTTGGTATTCTGGTGAAACTGGCAGATGAATGAAGATAGGGTCTTCTGTGTTTCCTTTAAAAAAAAAAAAAGGATACTAAAGATCTTGGAAGCTACCCCATGAATAGAGGCTGGTAGATTTGGAGAAGGGGACTAAATATATGCAGATCCAAGAAAACTTTTCTTTTTTGGCTTGGTCTAATATGTTTTGACAGCCACTGTGGTTAAGGCTTCGCTTCTGTAACATTTGTGTGCCTTTCATTATGAGTGGTATTAAATTGCTAAATAGCTGGGATTACAATTTGTGTTAAGAGTTCTCATCTTTACTTTCTTGATAGATTGGGATTCCAGTCCTCCCCATCCCAAAAGTTTCTGGGGAGGGGCGGACAACAATCCATTAGTTATGTTGCCCTCTTCTGGTCTGGCTGTCACAAAACTACTGCTTTTTGGAAGACCTTCAAGCTGTGGTTGCTGTGCCTGTATCTGTGGTTAATCATTTTGTGTTGGAGAAGGCCGCACAAAAGAGGGTCCTGCTAAAGACAGGCTTGTAATAGGCAAGATACTCAGTTCATTTCAGCAGAGTAATTAGCATTCATCTTAATGAATATAATGCATTGGCCCGTCTATTCTAAGATACGCATGTTTATGGAAAGTAATTGCCTTCATAGACAAGTGACAGATTTTGCTAGATATACTTTATGGCATACATTTGTTATTTTTTCATCAGTTCCTCTAAATAACTAATATCTCATTTGCTGCCATCAGATACATATAACCTCTGTATCTGGAATTGGTACCTGCAGTTCCATTTATCCATGTCTAACAAAATATATCCTCTTTAGGCGTTGTCTAGACTAAGCATGGGCAAATGTGGGCCCTCCAGTTGTTTTGGACTTCAACCTCCACAATCGCTAATAGCTGGTAAGCTGGCTGGGATTTCTGGGAGTTGAAGTCCAAAACACCGGGAGAGGTGAAGTTTGCCTATGCCTGGTCTAAACAACTCTGTGGTATTTGTGGGCCAGAATTCTTTCATTTCAATAGGGTTCACTATTATCTACTATTTTGTATGTTCACTAGCTGTGCCCAGCCACATGTTGCTGTGGCAAAGTGTGGTGGTATGGGAAATAATGTATTGAGGAATTAGTGGTAGTTAGTATATGTTATTTCCTAAAGCTTGTGAATATGCAATGTTTCTGGTTGTTCCTTTTTGTGTGTGTTGGAGGCTAGTATGAATGCTGCAATTAGCCAGAAGGATTAGCATGTAATGGCCTTTCAGCTTCAAAGCCTGGCTGCTTCTTCCCTGGGGGAATCTTTTGTTGGGAGCTGTTAGCTGGCCATGATTGTTTCATATCTGGAATTCCCCTGTTTTCAAAGGGTGGTTGTTTACTTACTGTCTTGATTTTAGAAATTATATTGTTCTGTTTTATTATACCACAGTAATTTTTATATATTATATTTATAATCTTATATTATTTGCTTTGAACTGGATTATATGAGGCCCCTTCTACACAACTGTAAAAAAATCCACATTGGACTGGATTATATGGGAATGTGGACTCAAGATAATCCAGTTCAAAGCAGATACTGTGGATTATCTGCCTTGGCATTCTGGGTTATATAGCTGTGTGGAAGGGCCTTGAATCTACACTGCCATATAATCCAGTTCAAATCAGATAATCTGTATTTTATAGCCAGTGTGGAAGAGGCCTAAGTGAACCCACAGCCATTGTAGCGGAGGGGGCTGCTAGGACACGAAGTGAGTGAGGTCTAAAGGGGGCGGGTCCGACCCTTCTAACTGGCAGCCAGAGGGAGAACAGCTGTTCCTCGTCCTCTGTAATTTGAACTTTATTTTTCTAGGTTTTTTATTGAAAGATATAGATTGGATAACTATGTCTTTTGTGGCCAAAGTTGGTGTGATCTGGTTCAGTGGTTTTGTTGTTTACTCCATGGGAAAAACACACATTACATTTTTTTAAAGATAGATGTGAAGTTTGGGGACATGCCCTCCATACAGGGGTTGTAATATATTATTATATCAGCCTTGTACCACTCAAATATTATTTTATCATATCAATTTATTCAACTCTTCCGCCATGTAGGCTGGCTCATTTTTCTTCATAAAACCCACCTGAGATTCATTAGGAAGAGGGACTGTAATTGACCATCCAGCCTACTTCACTGCTGATTCCAAGCCTTCCAAGTGTAATTCCTATATACTGACCATGATATAACACTTGTTCTCTTACTGTTCTACTGAATTCTTTCTAAGTATTCTACTACAATTCCAATTCCTCCTATTTCAGTATCATTGCCAATCTCCACACACTGTACTCCACAGCTCCTTATGATCCTATTGGCATCTATCTCCCCCTTCCCATCAACTCTTCATATTTCAAGAACAGACGGAAAGTCAGGACAAAACCAACAGCACCTATGCTATATTTATATACATCTATATTAAATGTTCAGAAAACTGCATATAATACAACCCTCACAGTGGCGGGAGATACATTCCCAGACTTTACATAGGTAAAGGTAAAGGTTTTCCCCAGACATTAAGTCTAGTCATGTCTGACTCTGGGAGTTGCTGCTCATCTCCATTTCTAAGTCAAAGAGCTGGCATTGTCCATAGATATCTACAAGGTCATGTGGCTGGTATGAATGCATGCAGCGCCGTTACCTTCCTGCTAGAGCGGTACCTATTGATCTACTCACATTTGCATGTTTTCGAACTGCTAGGTTGGCAGAAGCTGGGACTAAAAGCAGAAGCTCACCTTGCTCCCTGGATTCGAACCACCAACCTTTTGGTCAGCAAGTTCAGCAGCTCAGCGGTGTAATCTGTTGCGCCACCGAGGGCTCATGTGAAATTACAAATAGTAAACCCTATTGAATTTAAGGGCTTTTGGCCTCAAAATACCATAAAGTTGCATTGGAGGTACAAGAAAATGCCTAGAGAAGACATATTTTGCTAGAGAAATTGATAAATGAAGCCATGGAAACCACCTCATTTAGAACTTACAATATACTGCTATATTGTGGAGGCTATACATGAAGCTTAAGCAATGGAGTTAGATCTCTGTACATACAGCACAAAGTTACACACATTGAAAAGTCCTTCCATGTTTAAAGACGTGCAATCAGAAAAAGAAAAACTCACATGTGCATGAGAAATTGAGTGTGAGCCAGTGGGGGTTAAAAGCATTCTGACACTATAAACCATAAACATGCTAATTATTTATAATATCAAAACAATGTGTTCCATCTTAATTATTTTGACACAAAGAGACAATGTGGTTAACCACTATAAAGTGGTCAAATTTCAAAACAACGGTTGGCATGCAGCAGTTTAAAACTTTCAGCTTTCTGTTCTCCACAGGTGGTAACTCACGGAAAGGCAGGGCACAGCCACTCATGGAAAGACAACAGCTCTCTCCTCCAGTAACTGATATCCAGAGGCATGCTGTCTTCTAGCTATCATGACTAGTGGCCACTGACAGCCTCAACCTCTATGCATTTATCTAATTCCCTTTTAATGCTGTCTAAGCCATCACTACAGGAAACAAATCCCATGGCTCTAACTAAACACTGCATTTCCCACTGTAGTGGATTGATCATGGGAATATGACTCTGAAGACCAGGGTTCAAATATCTACTCAGCCATGGAGACCCATTGGGTGACAAGTCCATTAGGCAAGTCATACTCTCTCAGCCTCTCAGAGGAATGCAAAGGCAAACCTATCCTGATCAACTCTTGCAAAGAAAATGCCATGATAGGACCGCTATCGGTAGGGCATGACTTGAAGACAAACAACAAGAACCAGGGTGTCTTTTCAAAGCAAACAAAGCACATTATTCAAAGCAAGTGCCAATCCCACCAGACAAGGGAATGGTGGACAGAAAAATCACAGGTGGATGGATAGGCAGTACAGAATGTCAAGTGGAGGAGGCAGGATTATAAGTGCAACACCACTGAACTGAGAAAATAGGCAGAGTGCATGTTACTTTACTTCTCTAAGGATAAAGATAAAATAATTTATACTTATCAGGAAAATCATGCACAAGAAGCCTCAAATTAAAGAGAGTTTTGGTATACTTTCAGTATTTCAGAGTGCAGTCACCAACATCAACATAAATCCATACATCTCCAGGATTTAAACTCACTGTATCATCATGCTATATTTCAGAGGTGGGTAATACTGAGGCTGGAGGGGAGATGCTGCACTACAACTCTCCAGGACCCATCACCCTACCTAGTAAGCCATACATTCCTGTTGCCATCACCCCCATTTGACAGTGTCCAGGGTTCTCTAAGTTGACAAGCAATCTGGAGGCACATACCCATGCAAGCTTCTCACTATCACAGCAACTACTAACATTGGTGGCAACCACAGCACCTCTCGGATGTGCAGAATGGAGCCAAGATGCCCTCTAAGACAACAGAGGAATCCTATGCCATAGACATCTGCCACTTCGAAAAGATAATCATACATATATCCTTCTGGAATAGAATGGGGGAAACATATATGGGGGAATGGGATAGTTTACATAGCCATTAAAGCTTCTGTTGTTAGCAGCATCAGTGAATGAGAGCAATGGCAACTCCATGGGGTCTAGGGAATCATGGTTTCCCTTTTCTTGAAATATGAAGTTATAGGACTGCTCCACTAATTGTGGGCTGGGTTGCATTCATAAGTCTTCCCTCGCTTGCCCAGTATATGTTTATTTCTTGTCATGCTGGCAATCTGCCTCTTCACGCATGAACTACTCCCTGGTAAGATTGTCACAGTGAAATATAGGCAGGGCTTCTGTATATTTGACAATATATATAAAGCTTTTTATCTGGCTGTGTGACAAAAAACACCTACTAAAATTCTCTCTTCTGCATAATCATTAAAGCTAAAGGATCTCTCTCCAGGTTTCTGTTTGAAAACCATATTCCCTTGTTCTCCTTGTTGAGATGACAAAAGATCCTCTCAAAAGTACAGAGTGTAGTTTTCTTTTCATCCTTTCCATATACCTAAGTTCATATACCTAGGTTCTGCTAGACATGTAGGCTGAGGTTTTCAAAAATGTCATCAAAGGTAATTATGCAAAGGCAAAAAAATCCCTTATTTTCCCCAGTAATTCTGATTAAATAATTTAGATACTTTATTATAATTGTAAGTTAGATGACTACATATACTGCAGAATTTAATTTTTTAAAATACTTAAACTGAGTGTGCCTTTTATTTCAAAAAATTCTCTTTTATGCAGCAGCCATTATTTTGTGACTGGAAGATTTTGAGCCATGAACATTATATTCCTATGTGTATATATTGATATGTTTTCTAATCAATAGTTCACACAACACTTTGTGCTAAAGTTAGGAACCCTTGAACTGTATTTTCCAGTGTTTAATGTCACTGGTTCAAATTCTGTTCTCAGTTACAACAGTGTAAAATCTAGAGCTTAACTTCCTCTATTTCTTCCCCAAACTTATTTTAGATTCAGAATAACAGGAAAACAGACTGAAATTCTTCCACATTATGTCTCAAGAGATAGGTTTTAAAACATGCCACAGATCTTTAGCTGAATTAATTGATATATTGGATTTACTCAGTCACTCTTTCAACAACATTTAAATGCTAAATCAAAATGTAATGGGCCTGTATTTGCTTAAATATATCTCCTCAGCAGGTGTTCCTTCTGTAATGACAGTTTCTTGTATTTTGGTTTGGAAGTCACTATACACCTGTTGCTAAGTGACAGCCTCACAATAACCACAGGCTTAAATATGAGCACTTTGATCATACTGACAAAATCTGAAATCCCAATCAGCACTTACAATTTGGGCATTCCACAAAACCTGAAGCTCCTTGGAGCTGGGTTGCTGTGAGTTTTCTGGGCTGTATGGTCATTTTCCAGAAGCATTGTCTCCTGATGTTTTGCCCACATCCATGGCAGGCATCCTCAGAGGTTGTGACCTCACAACCCCTGAGGATTCCTGCCATAGATGTGGGCAAAACGCCACGAGAGAATGTTTCTGGAACATGACCATACAGCCCGGAAAACTCACAGCAACCCAGTGATTCCAGCCATGAAAGCTTTTGACAACTCCTTGAAGATATATCTGATTGAAATACCTAACTGCAAAGACATCACAGCAAGACACACACACCGAGATAGCTGGGCCCAGATTTTAGTCATGCCTAGAACAGCCCTAGTGCAACCAATGGGATTTATCACATATATCAGGCACGGGGAAACTTGAGCCCTCCAAGTGTTTTGGACTTCAACTCCCACCATTCCTAACAGCCTCAGGCCCTTTCCTTTTCCCCCTCAGCCGCATAAGCGGAAAAGGAAGGGGCCTGAGGCTGTTAGGAATGGTGGGAGTTGAAGTCCAAAACACTTGAGAGGGCTCAAGTTTCCTCGTGCTTGATATCTAGTCATGTATACATTGAAGGCAGGTGTGGGGGCCCAACTTATGGATTTTGATATGGCCTAGGTTTAAGTCGGGGGTTATTCCACTGAGAGGAGAAAACACAACTGCCACCTGCAACTGCCACAGCCTTTTCCTGCCTTGGCATTCCAAAAGGCCAGAAACGACACAACAGTGGGCATTGTGGATAGATAGGGCTGGTGTTTCTTTAAGGTTCTCCCAGGATGGAGTAAGGACACAACAGTGGGTTTTATGGAAAGGGCTGGTGACTGTTTAGGGTTCTCCCAGGATGGAGTAACGGGCGATAAGCGAAACCTGGTCTTGGTCTTGTCTCGTCGGCCTTACTCCTCTCTCTGCACAGAGGGATTCTCTTTGGTGCGCCACGACCCAGGGCGGCAAAGGCAGGGAAAGGGAAGAAGGGAGGAAAGAGGGAGCGGGAGGGGAAGCAAGCAAGCAGGAAAAGCAGCAAGGAAGGAAAGAAAGAAACGGGCTTTCTTGGCGGCGGTTGCGCCCCACCTTGTTCAAAGGCGTTCGCTTTCCCAGCCGTCAAGGCTCAGATCCGAAAGGAAAGCAACACAATACACAATACGAGGGCGCTGCCTTGGGAGCGGGACCAGAGCCGGGAGAGGAAGCCAAGTTCCGGTCCCTCAAGGCAAACGCTGTGCCGGGGCTGCACCTGGGAGGAGGGAAGCCCGCCAGCCAGGCAGATAGGCGGGCAAGCAAGCCAAGGGAAGCCCTGCCTCTCCCTTTCAGACCTGGGACGCGCACGCACAAAGGAGGCGGCCGAGCGCGGGGCCCAAAGCAAGCAGGCAGGCAGGCGGACAGGGAGGAACGGGGAGCCCCGGCGCCCCTCGCTTACCCCGGAGCTCCGCCAGGCAATATGTCTCCCTGCGCCTCCCCGGCTCCTCTCTTTCTCCGCTTCGCCTCCGTGTGAACTGGAACAAGTCGGCAGGCTGGGCAGGGAGTCCCACAATGCACGGCGCCCGAGCTCGTCACATCCCCTCCTCCTCCGTCTCCGTCCGCGGCCGAGGAGGGAGGCGCAGAGCCGCCTTCCCTGCTGCCGCTGCCTGAGTCTCTCGCCGCCTCGCGCCCCTCCTCTCCCTCCGCGGTGTCTCCCGCAGGTTAACGCCGGCCCAGGCCCCGCCTCGCCCGCCCGCGGGTTGGGCACCGCTGGCCCCGGGTTCTGGAAGAAGGGGGGCGGCGCCCTTTCGCGAGGCCTTTCGCCTCCCTCGCACAAACCACAAGCTCCGGAGCCGCCAGTGGCGCAGTGGGTTAAACTCTTGTACATGAGGGTTGGGTTGCTGACCTGGAGGTTGCCGGTTCGAATCCAACCGGGGAGAGCGCGGCTGAGCTGCCTCTTTCAGCTCCAGCTCCATGCGGGGAGCTTCTCACAAGGAAGGCAAAAACATCAAAAACACATCTGGGCGTCCGCTGGGTGACGTCCTTTCGGAGAACCAATTCTCTCGCACCAGAAGCGACTTGCAGTTTCTTAAGTCGCTCCTGACACGAAAAAATGGCCGGAATCACTGGGTTGCTGTGAGTTTTCTGGACTTTATGGCCATGTTCCAGAATCATTCTCTCCTGACGTTTCACCCACATCTATGGCAGGCATCCTCAGAGGTTGTGAGGTATACAGTGTTCCCTCTCTTATCGCTGGGGTTAGGTTCTAGGACCGCCCGCAATAAGTGAAAATCCGCATAGTGATACTATATTTATTTTAATATTTATACATTATTTTAGTAGTTATACACTATTTTAAGTCTTTATCAGTCAATTGTGTGTTGATAAATCGCCTCCTTCTCCCATTGCCACGTGGGTGCCTTTTCTCCCCCTTTGGCTTTTCCTTCTTCCCATCCTTAGGCTGTAAATTGTAAATTTTTATCATTTATAATAGTCTTTTAGAGTTTATTGAAAAACCGCAAAACAGTGAATCCGCAAAAAGTGAACCGTGAATTAGTGAGGGAACACTGTATTGGGCAGTGGTCCCCAAACTAAGGCCCGTGGGCCGGATGCGGCCCTCCAAGGTCATTTACCTGGCCCCCGCCCTCAGTTTTATAATATTTTTATATCATTTTAAATAAAACAATATATTGTATATACATATAATATTGATATTATAATGTTATACAATATAATACTAATAATAATACCATATAATAATATTAATTATATGTTATATATTACATATAATATTACAGTATAGTGGTATAGTTCAATATAGTAATATATAATGCTAATATTGTGCTATGCTAATAATATAATACATTGTATGTACATACAGCTGCTCTGAGTCTCCTTCGGGGTGAGAAGGGCGGGATATAAATGTAATAAATAAATGTAGTAAATGAATAAATAAATAATTTTAGACTTAGGCTCGGCCAAAGTCTGAAATGACTTGAAGGCACAACAACAGTCCTAATTAACTTGACTATCTCATTGGCCAGAAGCAGGCCCACACTTCCCATTGAAATTTTTTTTCAAATGATAATTCGGCCCCTCCACAGTCTGAAGGATTGTGGACCAGCCCTCTGCTTTAAAAGTTTGAGGACCCCTGGTATTGGGTTTATTAATCTATGGAAGGTACAGGGTGGGAGAAAGAACTCTTGTCTGCCTGAAGCAAGTGTGAATGTCGTAATTGATCACCATCATTAGCATTGAAAAGCCTTGCAGCTTCAAGGCCTGGCTGGTTCCTGCCTGGGGGAATCCCTTGCAACTTCTGAGGATGGCTGCTGTAGATGTGGGTGAAACATGGCCATACAGCACAGAAAATCCTAACAGCTGGTAAACTGGCTGGGATTTCTGGGAGTTGTAGTCCAAAACACCTGGGGACCCATAGGTTGAGAACCACTAGTTTAAACAATTAAAACATTGTTTTTGTCTCTTATTTGGTACATACAAACATTCTCTTCAGCCTAATACATTACTGAACATCAACTCAATAAAGACTAATTATACACTGCAGCATACTGACAGTGTATAGGAGGCTTGTAGAAGGTTACTATTGCCAACAGTTATCTCCCCGAGGGGCACTCAAAACAGCTTAACATAAAACCATCAGCGTAACAATTTAAAATATACAAACATTCAAACAGGATTAAATGCAAACAATATTTTTAAAAATCCCAGTTAAAAATCATTAAATCAAATTCAAAGCAAAAAACCACAGCACCTCCTGAATTGATCTTAAAAACCTTCATCTTTAAAAGCCTGTCAAAATAAAAAGGTTTTTGCCTGCCGCTGGAAGGATAGCAAGGAGGAGGCCATTCTGGCTTCCCTGGGAAGAAGAGAGTTCCAGAGTCAAGGGGCAGTCACCCAGAAGGAAGGCCCGCTCTCATTGAGATGGAAGTGGGACTGAGAGAAGGGCCTCTCCTGAAGATCCCAGAGCCCGGGCAGGTTCATGCAAGGGGATGCAGTCAGCCAGATAGCCTGGACCTGAACCATCTAGGGCAGTGGTTCCCAACCCATGGGCCACAAGACCTAAAGTAAGGTCCGCGAGACGTGAGGAATATTGGTACCGGGGGTATGTGCCGCTGTTGGAGGAGAGAGCGAGGAGAGGGAGAGAAGGAAGGAAAGAAGGAGACACCAGCGTGTTGCCCTCACCCCTGCCAGTGCTTTTCGCCCTTGGGAGGCTTCCCAGACCAGGACGGAGAATACTCACCCGGCAGCACGCATGCGCCAGAGAAGGAGAGTCCCCAAAATTATTATTACTATAATTAGCTCTTATTTCCATACATCAGTTGTAATGGGAAAGCAACCCTTTGTAAGACCCTGTTTAGTTCCCCAAAGTTGTTGTTGTTATGGTTGTTAAAGCTGTTAGGGACAGTTTCTTGAGTTTCACACTCCACTTTTTGTATTTTTTTTCAACCTCAACCCCTTCCCCCCCCCCCTTTTTTTACATGAGTGTTAACAAAATCCAGAGATAATAATACAGCCCACCCAAAAATATTCTTGGTGTCTTTGTTTTTAGGCCTGCTCCTGGGGTTATTTGGGGTGCTCTAGATTATTAAAACATTTTCTGTGGGTGAGCAGATGGCGACTACTGGATGTCATATGTTCTGTATCAGAAACTAGAGCTGATGTGGTCTATCCAAATAACCAAACCGAATCTAAAGTTGAACATAAACTGATTCATGACTCTTTTGGTACTAATGTTGGAGAGTGGTCCCTATGGTCCCCGGTCAAGTGGTCCCTGGTCAAAAAAAGGTTGGGAACTACTCATCTAGGATTTTAAAGGTCCTAATCAGCACTTTGAATTGTGCCCAGAAACAGACTGCCAAGCAGTGGAGTTGCTGCAACAGGGAGGTTGTCCGCTCCCTGTACCCAGTCCCAGTTAGCAAACTGGCTTTAGCTCTTTGGACCAGCTGAAGTTTCCAAGCACTCTTCAGAGGCAGTCCCACGTAAAATGTGTTACAGTAATCTAGACGGGATGTAACTAAGGCATGTACCATCATGGCCATATCTGGCTTCTCAAGGAATGGGCATAGTTAGTTGGTGAGAATGGACCTTGGAAGCCTGGTTCTCTGAGTAGTAATCCAACTACACACTTAGGCATGTGTGATCCAGAAAAAAATGGGTCTAAACTGTTCAAAAGGAGGGGGCATTGGCGCTTAGTTTCTAAAGTCATTTCTGAATTTTGAAGCAAAACAAATTGAAAGTTTCTGAAACTTCCAAAACTTCGTAATTACTTTGTTAATGGCGGACACACATGAGCAATAGCAAAAAACAGCACCGGGGGGGGGGATTTTAAGGGACCCTCCCACTGTGATGACTCATGGGCCTTGTAGTCCTGTTCCTAGTACTATTGTGACAGACGAAGAGGAAAACATGGGATTTTTGCCGGTTCAGCCAGAGCCGGAGTATTCTCACCTGCAGGATGTTGATGTTTGTCCTCAAGAATTCAGCCAAACAGGCCTTGGGCAGAACTCTCCCCCGTTTCCCAGAAAAGAATCTTATTCCCGGGAAAGGGGAAACAGAGAGGCTCATCGGAGGAGTTTACGCATTGCTGCCAGAAATCAAGCTGATTAGGTTTACTTCCCTTGGGAAATTCTAAGGAGTCACACATCTGGACAGAGTTGGGTTTCGCTTCTCGTTCTCTAGGGAAAGAGTTCTGTTGGCAGGAAAACGAGACCCAATATAGGTGCTTAGCGCCAGGGATACTTTGCGGAGTCAATTGTTCAGCTTGAGGAGAGAGATCGTGTGTGGACTTCGTAATCCAGTTCCTTGTTTCCCGGATCAAGTTTCCAGCCTTGTCTTGTCTCACGGACTTCCTTGGACTCTATTCCTGTTTCATGTTTACCTCGTCTTCTAGTCACTGATCCAGCCAAGAATCAAGTTTATTTTCCAGCCTTGTTGTCTAGCTTCATTGGACTTTAAAGACTCTGTTGATTTCCCCACACTATTGCTTGGCAAAGTGTGTGTTTCGGTCAAGTGGATTAAAACTTTGGTCTCTAATATCTTATATTGGACAATACATTTCTGGACTATATTTGACCTCATCTGAAAGGTCTGCTTCTGAACTATATTCTTCACTTGTTTTTATTGACTTTATATATTTCTTTAATAAAGATATTAGATAGATTCTGGCCTCTGTGTAAGGTTATTGGTGCTCTGCAGCCTGGGTCCTGACACCCACTCACATTTTTTGAGCTATCCTGATGAAATTTGCTACAGTGGTAGAACACATTTACCACTATTTACCAAATTTCAGAACATTTCCCTTATCCTTTGATTTTTGGAGAATTTTCATAGTTAATATAATTTTTTTTAAAATAATTACAGAAATCTGTTCCTGATTTAAACATATTATTTCCTGTTTCACTGGGTTGTCTTTATTTTGAAAGTCATTGTTCTACTTGAGAAATTTTGTTTTTGTGGCTGAAACTCTGTTAAATTGGTGGACATCCAGCAAACCATAATGTGTTATTGCAGCACGATGTCCCTTGTGCAAAGACAAAGTTTTGGCAGTGTAATAAAGTTTTGCCGTGTTTTTGTGAGAGAACCAATTAGGAAGTGACAGTTATCAACCAGGAACAGAAATCATAGCACACCATCAAACCACTCCTGACAGATGCCCATCGGCCTCAGAATGAGGAAATCTGTTCTTGGTTTGAAAGCAGAGAGAGTTTTTGGAAATGATGGGACATGCAGTGCTTTGAGGAGGCTCAACCAAAACAAACAAACAAACTCAAAAGGCGGAGAGGGCTTGAACTCGGAGAAGGATTCAGCTATGTAACGTTGCTAGGCTCCCCAGACTTAGGGAGTACAGCAGAGAGGGCTTTTGGAAATGATGTTTGAAGAGGATAAGGCCAAACAAACAAACAAACCCAAAAGGTGGAGAGGGCTTGAACCCATAGATGGATTCAGCTATGTAATGTTTGCTGCCTCTCCCCAGAAGAAAATGCGTCTGATTTTTAAAATAACCCCCTTCCCCTCCCCAAACTACCAACCCGCACTTTTGTCTCAAGAAATAAATGCTTTTTCTTGCTCTTTGATTTTAGAAGAAAATGCGTCCGATTTTTAAAATAACCCCTTTCCTCTCTCCAAACTACCAATCCCCACTTTTGTCTCAAAAAATAAATGCTTTGTCTTTTACTCCTTTATTTTAGATTTTTAAAACAACAATCCCTTTGTCGCACCTCAGAATAGTTCACCTTGCTATAGACACTCAGACACAGAAGGAAGTCTTTTGAACTTTTATTGAGCAAAAGCAAATATATATCAAAGCAGGCAGTTGAAAGGTTTTTCAAAGTTGCAATAAAAAGTCAATAGGAATCCAATTAGTTCATAAGCCATAAAAATCCATTAGTCCATAAGCCATAGCAATCCAATAATCCATAGGTCAAAACAGTAGACAATAGATCCCAAAGAATAAAGGCCCAAAGGTTACAAAGATCCAGAAAACTTCTCTTAGGCATGAAGCATGAACATCCACACAGGGGAAGTGAGAATTTGCTTTGACGAAGATCTATCTGCAAACACACACTTTTAAAAGCACCCCAGAAAAGCATTTCTCTTCCTTGAAGAGGCCTCTCTCTTTCCCGCCAGATTCACACTCCTACGAAGTTGAACTCCCTTCCATAACAACCGGTCCGCCCTAGATAATTCAAGGTCTTTGTTATCTTGCACCTGAACCGGGACTTGAGACATCTCTTGCTCGTTAATTCCCATGGGAATGTCATCCTAGCTGTTATCTATGGCTTTTGGGATCAACAGTTCATTCTGCTTAAACTGCAATTCTCGCCTCTGAATCAGCCTGCATTCCCATGCCATCTTCCTGCAGCCCATCTTCTGACTCAACTGACTCTTGTATCTGAAACCCAGAATCCCCTTCTTCATCCTCACTCTGGCTATACTGTGGCTGAGTCACAACACCCTTTCCCACCCCACTCCCAAAAATGCCTCCTCTTCTTGGTAAAGAGTCGACTCCTTTTTTTCAATGGCTGCCCCAGTGCCTCTAGGTCCCCCTCCAACAACAACAGGCCAGGCAGGCAGGCACAAGTAGCAAAAGACCAGCCACCCTCCTTGCTCCAACTTCCAAGTTAGAATGAGCCTTGTGGCATGCACCAGACGCTTTTAAAGGAGGATGTCCAAACCCCTGCCCTTACATGAAAGCCCACACCAATTGGGCAGGGAGGCAAGCCCAGGCTAGGCTGCTCCTCTCTGCAAACAAGTTTGGATATATGAGCATGCATTTTTGAAGCAACCAATTTAAATTACGAGCCCATTAAATGAATGGTCTCCAATGCTTTGAGGGTTAATTCCAACGTGCTAATGTGCGTCGGAACCCCATTCGCAAATCGGAATAGATACGATTTTATTCCAATTTATTATTCTGAGGAATTGGTCCATGCCTAATAGATATAACTTCCCTTTCCTCTGGTGGGTGGGGGAGGGGGAGAGCTAGGAAGTTCAAGTGGGTGGCAGGCATGGCCAGCAGCCCCCTTGGCCTGGGCAGTGCTGTTGAGCCAGGTAAAACCACTCCAATGGGATAAAACTGGCTGCATTGGGACAGGCTCATCTGCCAGAATGAAGATTGGAGAGGACTCCTCTACCTTTGTGAAAACCTACTGGGTAATCCAGAGCAAGTCATACACTCTCAAGGCCTTTCTACACAGCCATATAACCCAGAATACTAAGGCAGAAAATCCTGCAATATCTGCTTTGAACTGGAATATCTGAGTCCACACTGCTATATATTCCAGTTCAAAGCAGATTATGTGGGATTTTATTCAGCTGTGTGGAAGTCCCTGAAAATTCTGAGATAGATTTCCCTTTGGGTTATTAGAAGTTGGAGAAAAAGGCACACAAACGATAACAGCAATGAAAAGGGAACTTCAACTGATGTTCTTTGTTACCAGGTTCCATAGCAGACAGCACCTATTAAAATCCCTTTTCTTCAGAACCACTAAAATGTACAGGTGCCCTCTTCAATTTTCCCTTTGGCAACCCTACCTACAATGGATCCCTCCAAGCCCTTTCCATGCTGAATGCAGGCTGCTCAGGGGAGTCGTAAGCCAAAACACAGAGAGAGCCAAAGTTCTTCTGCCAATACTCAAGTTTGGGTGGTTATCCTCATGTGATCACTGGATCAAACCAGGGGTTAACATGTGCATTATTAGTTTTAGTATTACTACTTATATCTTCAAGGTGCCACAAGGCCCTCTGCTCCTCACCCACAATAGAAAGAGAGTGCATTGGTGAGCAAGCGGAACTGGCAGTTTTTTGCTCATTGAAGTAGCTTCTGCCTGACTTGTTCTTTTGCATGTGTAGTAGCAAGGACTGCCCCCTTGCAATAGCTCTGTTGCCCAAAGGAAGATAGAGATCAAAGATGATCAAAGTAGCATAGGCTGCAGTATTCTCCCCATAGCCACTTCTTTGGGCTGGTGAACTGTGTTGGCGCATCAGGGAATAGTAGCTGCCTTTTTGTGTAGGAGGCTAGACAAAACTGGTACATGGTCTGTGAATGCTACCACTGCCAGCAGGATTAATTGATTCTGTCCATAGTTTTTTTTTTACTGATTTGAGTCTTTCTGCCCTGAATAACCACGGGGAGAGGGGGCAGGATATAAATAAAATTTTGATTTCCTGAGAAGGCAAATAATTATGTTAGAAGAAACAAATGGCTTGTTTAGGGAGTGAATTGCCTTATTGCCAATTCCAAAAAATAAGTGGAACTTTAAACCCCATTAGTGCATTTTTTCTTATCTCCAACAAGCCAGAATCCTGCAGAATTCTAACTTTTCATTCTTTATGAATGCCCAGAGATGTGTGTCCCTCCCATGACATACAGGATTGCATCTGATGTGCATCATTTAAACAAATCATCAATTTATTCACATCAAAATGGCAATTTTAATATAGAATTTTAATTTGCACATAACTCTTTTAATTAAAACTGTAATCAATGGTAATTGATTGCTCATTTAGTCTAATTTCTTTGTAAAAGCTGGAAACAGCAGAAGGTATTGGGTAACCCGGCCGGGCTGTGGGCTGGGCTGTAGCGCAGGCTGGTGAGCAGCCTGCTGTAATAAATCACTCTGACCATGATGTCATGAGTTCGAGGCCAGTCCGTGGCGGGGTGAGCACCCGTCAATAAAAAAATAGCCCCTGCTCGTTGCTGACCTAGCAACCCGAAAGATAGTTGCATCTATCAAGTAGGAAATAAGGTACCACTTATAAAGTGGGGAGGCAAATTTAACTAATTTACGATGTTGGAAAGAGGAAGTGCCGTCACAGTGGATGATGAAGCAGCTGCTTCCCCCTGTGGCCAGAATCGAACATCCCCTCAGGAGAAGGTTAAATTGCCTTTGCGTCTGTCTCTGTCTTGGTTCTATGTGTATATGGGCATTGAATGTTTGCCCGATATGTATATAATGTGATCCGCCCTGAGTCCCCTTCAGGTTGAGAAGGGCGGAATATAAATACTGTAAATAAATAAATAAATAACAAGGGTTTTTTTTTGCAGGAGCAGTTTCGAGCCTTTTGCACAAAAATGCCTATGTTTGTATGTGTGTGAGAGTGTGTGTGCATATGCCTTCAAGTCTAATGGTGACTCCATGATTTTAAAAAGGTTTTCTTAGGCAAGGAATACTGACAGGTGGTTTTGCCAGTTCCTTCCTCTGAAATACAGCCAACAGCACCTGGGTATTCATTGACAGTCTCCCATCCAAGTACTAACCAGGTCTGACCCTGCGTATCAGATAGAATCTGATGCCTAGGATATTGCACTTAAATATTTGTTGTTGGGTGGCTTCAAGTCATTTTTGTTTTATGGTGATCCAAGGTGAACTTGTTGTAGGATTGTCTTGGACTGAGAGTGATTGACTTGGCCAGGGTTACTCGATGGATTTCCATGGCTGAGCAGGGAATCAAATTCTAGTCTCCAGAATTGTAGGCTCATCAACACTCAAACCACTATACCACATAGGCTCTTACACAATACAGGTGCACAATTTTACCACTGTAAGTAAAAAATGTAGTTGCAAAATTTGCATTAAAAACATGTTGCCAGAATAGAGCTGACTAGAAAAATAAGCAAAAGTGCACTGAAATAAAGAAGTATCAGCTCATTTCCTCTAAGTGTTATTGCTAATGTAACATTCAACGCTCTTCCAAAGAACATAAGAATAAAGTCACAGCTATTATAACTAGATTGCTGTTTGCTTTTTTCAGAAATAGCTACATTTGAGAGCTTCCCAAAGTAATGGGGAGACAATACAAAAATCATGATGATGACATGCAGGTGCTGATGTAGAACAAAATGGTTAATTCTAGAATAAATATCTAGCATGGAAACACCATTTTCCTCAGGCAACTTTAGATGTGAATTTTTTTAGCAGCTCCAGTTTTCTTGACAACAAAAACTCTGCCCATCTTTGGCTGATGCTTCAGTGTGAATAAATTATTTCCTATATCCTGCAATTTGGTGTTTAAAACATCTAGAATTGGATCCAGAGGCATCTTTGCTCCTACAAAGTAAGCTAATTTGTAAGTAAATGTAAAATAAGCATGGGTAATTAAGGATCAGTGACTCACTAAAAACTGGATTTATCTAAGAATAAGCATTGTAAGGTTGTTGTATGTATTCCGGGCTGTATGGCCATGTTCCAGAAGTATTCTCTCCTGACGTTTCGCCTACATCTATGGCAGGCATCCTCAGAGGTTGTGAGGCATGGAGCAACTAAGCAAAGAAGGTTAATATATATCTGTGGAGAGTCCAGGGTGTGAGAAAAACTCTTTGTCAGTTGGAAGCCAGCGTGAATGTTGCAGTTAATCACCTTAATTAGCATTGTAAGGCTGACCATCCCATTAGCCAAATTAGGGCATCTGCCTAAGGTGGCAGTTGCCATGTGATCTTGGGGCAGATCAACTCTAACCACTTAGGTTAGTGTAGATAAGGATCAGTCTTATTGCAGGTATTCACTACATGGAGCTGACCCAGGAAAACCTAGAGTAAAACAACCTTAATGCAACCTTGATCTGGGCTAATCTACATTGGGGGAAGACCAAACTCCCCAACCTAGGCGCTGTGAAGATAGTTGAGTCAGTTCCCAACTAGAATAGGCCTTGGCTATCCTGACTGCCATCCTGAGTTCCCGGCTCTGAACTCCCGGGTGGGAATCTCTGGTCCCCAGTTATGACATAGCATCTACCTTTTCTCTGCCTCTTGCTCTGACATCAGCCAGAGCGAAGAAGAAGGGAGGGGGAACGGGGAGCTGCCCATAGCACCATCCTATCTCTGCAGTGGCTGAGGGAGTCCCTGTGTGGACTCCATGCTGGCCTGATCCAAATCTCCAAACCAGGACAGGTTGCACAAAACATTTGTATACTTATTTATGTTTATTGAAATGCTTGCTATTCACTTTCAAATTTGCTGTGGATAGAGAATTAACTGAAGCAAATGGCAATTCTACTGATGGTGAGCTGAGATTCCTTTTTAAAAACAAACTGATCATAGTGATCAGTTTCATATGAGGGAAATTCAAATGTCATCATTTTCAACCATGTAAACTTTCCTCCAGGTTCAAATTCTGAAAATAAAAAAAATGCAAAACTAGAAATTCAAGCTTAGTTCCACAAATTGATTGCTAGATTTTCTCTTGAATTTCCTTTAGGAGAAAAAGAAATATAGAATAAATATAGTTCATGGCTATGATCATGTGTATTGCAGGGAGAATGTAATTGCTCTTTTATTGCATTTCATAGACACAGGCTCACACTGAAAGTAGCAGAGTTGTGTGTAGATCCACTGGGAACTTCAGGTGACATTGTGCCAGATGAGAACATCTGGAGTCCATCTGCTGATGCTATTCTTATCAGTCTATAAAAGAACAAGCATAGAAACTAAGGTTATTCTGTTTCAATAGATGAGTTCTTGCAGTAATTTTTCCTTGCAGTCTTTTTTTCATATGCTGTATCTGTATTACATTCTTCAGTTTCAAGTCTGGGTCTGCTAAACCACTTCAAATGCTCCAACTATCTCAGTCTGAAAAGACAATCCTAATTGTTTTTCCCACTTGCCTTTTAAATGTCTAGTTCTTCTCTTATCCTTCTCCCACCTTTCTTCTCTCCTCATATCAGTTGCTGCAAACTGAATTCAAAGGGCAAAAATACTCTCCACTCAACTCAGCAGGAGAGAGAACACAGAAGGGAGCCAAACTTGTCCTCCAAGTAGAATTTGTTTACTAACTTGTCTGTCCTTTCTCATGCATAACTTTTGTCATCTTGATCATATCCTAATATTGATTGGCCACACATTCCTTGTTATTCAACTGTGGAATATTGGAGGGTATACAATGGCAGGCTGTAGGTGTATTAGCTTCTCGACACTTGCCACTTCTCAATAGAAAAATCTGCCCTACTCAGAACCCAAACATTCAGGGCAAACAGTTCTAGCCTAATCTTTTTCCTTGACATGAAAAACTTCTATTTGCAAGGAATTTTAATTCAAGGGAAATTAAATTTATAGCAGATTCAGTGTGGGGCTGAACATGGGAGTCACCAGTCACCATTGTACATGATTACATGTCACTTCTGTCACATTGTTACTTGACAGCTATATGACTGTGAAGAGAAAAGAAGTCCCATCATAATGAAAGCCAGATCTTTGAGCCAGTGGGTGGGAATGTTATCAGTAGGTGTTAGACTTGCCAGGTATAGAAGAAAGCTTCTTAAACTGGTTTGTGATCCATTTAAGGCCCTGTAACAATGTGGGGCTTGAAAAACTGTAGTTGAATGTGGGGGTTGCCACCTAGTGCCTGTTTTAGACATGTATATGAATCTTTTAGTAACAATATGTCACAAATGCTGTATTCCCCGCCCCCCTTCGCAGCACCCCCTTGCTGCTGCTTTTTCTTTTACAAAGAAGACCCAGAAGCAGGTGACCCAAGCAGCCAGCCAGCCAGTCAGTCAGCCAGCCAGCAAACCAGTCCTTCCCTCCCTCTCTTCCCCTTTTGCTTATCAGAAATTCAGATTGTATGCAAATTCCTGCCCCTCCCATCTCCTTCCAGAAGCTTTTTTTCACATGGGCAAAAGAGAGAGAAAAGGAGCTTGAACAGAAGCTTCAGCTGCAAATCCATTCCCAGCTTTCCTCCTCCTGTTCCCCCTTTCTGCTTTCTCCCCTTACATCTCTTCTCCTTTCACTCTTCCCATCTCTGGCAACAAAAGTACCCCCCTTCTGTACGTATTTGTGTGTGTGTGTGTGTGTGTGTGTGTGTGTGTGTGTGTGTGTGGTGGTGGTGGTGGTGAGCCAGAAAATTAGCCCTCCTTGTTTAGCACGTTCAGAAATACTTTTCTTTAAATTTTGATTCTTAAAAAACAAAGCTGGGTGCATAAACCATGCTTCATTGAAATAAAAACTATCCGTTATTTGTCATTAAAAGATCAGTAATGTGCAGGGAGAGAAGGGCCAATACCACCTTTTTTGGTGTGTGTGTGTGGAAATTGAATGTGTGCATGTATGTGAACACATCATCATGGGAACAAGAGGGATGGGGATATGGGTCCATTGCAGGCACATGGCTCACTCTGCCACTTTGAACCTTTTCAGTTGGGGATATGGACCCCCCTCAGATGCTCAATTGCGGTCGCCAAATTAAGGAGAAAAAATGAGAGCCCACTTTGTATATTTTGTCACTTGAGGCTGCAAACCAAGTATGCCAGGATGGCATGAAAAATGTTGAAGATGCTCTGTATCAGTGGTAGTGAACCTATGGCACATGTGCCAGAAGGGGCATGCAGTGTCCTCTCTCCTGGCACATGTGCCGTTGATTGCCATTCCCCCCCCCCCCTCACTCACCCACCCCCTGCTCACCTTCTCACTCTCACCCGCCCATTTGGTTGTCCAACCACCTGCTTGACCCTCACCCCCCCCCCCCCACTCGGATGCCCCCAAGCCCGCTCACTCACCCCTTGCTTGCTTTCCTGCTCACCACCTCTCCTGCCTGCTTGCTTGCATGCATGCCCCACAGTGCCCCCCCCCCCCCCCCCCCGGTTTGGGCACTCAGTCTCTAAGAGGTTCACTATGCTGCTCTACATCCTGTAGTGTCCAATATTCAATCAAAAATTAATTCTTTATGTAAAAATAAACAAGCATTGCCATCTCATTAGTATGCAAATTTACTTTAATCTTTAATAAATGGTAAAGTTATGCATATACCAAGGAATTGTTTTTAAATAAATTTCTTTATGATTTATTAACAGTAAATGTTTGATCTGTATATTTATTTTATATACTTATATACTTGGGCTCATGTAAAAAATTATTGAATGTAAAGAGGTCACAAGTCAAAAACGTTTAATAAGTCCTGCTTTGGAATAAAGAATGTCCCTTATTTCAAGAGGGACTGTATGGTATAGTGGTTCATGTGTTTGACTAGGACTCTGGAATAACTGGGTTCAAATCCCTGCTCAGCCATTGAAACTCAAGATAACTATCTTAGCCTTAGGTAAAAATAATAGCAACCCCACTGTATATAAAACATGCAGAGAAAACATTTTGTTAGGATTGCCTTAGGAGTGCCATAAGTCATAAATGATTTCAAGGTACACAACTACCACCCTTATTTCAGGGCAGGAAGGCATGTTCTTTAACACAGACCCACTGGGATGCCAAAAAAATCCTCTACTTGGGGGTATAGGCATTTTCAGAAAAAATGAAGCCAAGTTGCAGGAGCAACTGAACTTACCTGAAACTTATTGCCAATATAAATAATCATTCATCCTCAGTACAGTTAGCTGCACTGGCACATTTTGGTGTACCAAAAGTAATGTGATGTTACTTCTGGCCAAGATTTTGGCCAATTTTGTGGCTTTAACCACTGTACTTTAGGCACATTCGGGGCAGTTTGGATGAAATTTTTCCCCCCAAATCAGTCTGTTTTTTAAAAGTCTTTGAAGCTTCTGGGGGCTTCAGAGGCTGCGTTTAAGACCCAAGGGCCACATTGTACTCACAGTCCAGTTTGCCTCCCACTCCCATAGCGGTCTGCTTGCACAGGATTCCTCACCGGAGACATCTGAACTCAACCCAAAAATACCACAGTAGACCAGAAAAGCTGTATGACTGGCACCAATACTGGTTTCACTCTAAAATTAAAATATGTCTGTTTTAGTACAGCCTCCAGGCCTAGTTGTTTTCATGCAATTTGTACATTTGCTATGGTTGGCATTATTTTAAATTTCTACAACTGATTTTAAATGATATAGTTTTAAGTGACAGAGACTTTCATAATTATTGCTATTGCTATTTATTGTCTTAATAATATCTGAGGATCTCAGGGAATAACATATTGTACTACAAAATTCATTTAAGAATATTAAACAATCATGTTAGTGCAGAGATGATGGGAAGCTTTTATGCTGGTACGAATTGCAGTTGTTATGCCATCAACTCCGCTGGACTGGCCACGTTGTCTGAATGCCCGATCACCGTCTCCCAAAGCAGTTGCTCTACTCCGAATTCAAGAACGGGAAACGTAATGTTGGTGGGCAGGAAAAGAGATTTAAAGATGGGCTTAAAGCCAACCTTAAAAATTGTGGCATAGACACTGAGAACTGGGAATCCCTGGCCCTTGAGCGCTCTAATTGGAGGTCAGCTATGACCAGCAGTGCTGCAGAGTTCGAAGAGGCACGAATGGAGGGCTTAAGGAAGAAGCATGCCAAGAGGAAGGAGCGTCAAGCCAACCCTGACCGAGATCGCCTTCAACCTGAAAACCGATGTCCTCACTGTGGGAGAACATGCAGATCAAGAATAGGTCTCTTCAGCTATCTATGGACACCCAAGGTGGAAGACAATCATCCTCGAACTACGAGGGATCGCCTAAGTAAGTAAGCAGTGGCTTGATGCAAATATAAATTACTTGACTCAAAGACCTGAGTAAGATTACTGGTGAGTGAGGCACTTCAGGGGCATTTCAGATTTTTTCATTCAGCTGCTTGTTTATGTGCCTTTAATTTCATAGGGGTTTCTTAAGCAAGTAATAGATATAGGATGATTTTGCCTATAGCACTTGGTATTTTGTCTACAGCACTTGCTGTCTCCCATTCAGATACTGACTAGGACTGACCCTATTTAACTTCCAAGATCAAGTGGGATCTGGTATTTTTTGTGTACTGTTTAGGCCTCAGTCACTGGGTCACAACATGTCAAAGGCAGTTTGACAGCAAACATGGATATGCAATTAAACTTTTCAACCAGGAGATGGCACTTTTGTAGACAATTCACATAGATTACTCAGAGAGTCTTGTTCTTGCCAAAACCCAGTCACCTCAGGTAGTTCAAATGTTTTGAAATATCTGAAACAAATGTTGTCCATTAACACAGAGAGCCATCTTAATCCAGATAATTTTTGCATTGAAACTATGTTGTGGTTTATTATCACTACTGCTTGAAATCTTTATGATTAACACACACGGCATTTTATTGCAGAAATGTTCTTTATTTAAAAGTCTGAACAAATATGGTTTAGTTTTGTTGTTCAGTTTTAGATTTGTTTTCTACAACTATGATGAACTGCATAGATTTGTGTACCGTAGCATATCAGGTTTCAAAATATTCTCTGATTCTCCTTTTATCTTGTGAACAGACTATAATCTTGCATGTGCAACATAATTTAATAATAATAATAATTTTATTTTTATACCCCGCCCCATCTCCCTGAAGGGACTTGGAGCGGCTTACATGGGGCCAAGCCCAGTCCACAATAAAAACAAAGCAATAAAAACAAATAATAACAATAAGAACCAGTAATAAAATCACATTCAAGAACAAAAGGTAAAATCATGGATAAAATCTAGAAAAAACCTGGGCCAAAGTGCTAGTTTGTCAAAATCATCAGGAAGGGAGAATTATCCAAATTGTCAACGCCTTCAGGGTGCTGGAAGAGGCGTAAATATGGGACTATTATTGGAGATGCAAGAGGTCAGACATACTGGATCAATTATCGAAGGCCTGCTGGAAAAGCCATGTTTTCAGGCTCTTTCTAAAGGAGAGGAGGATAGGGGCCTGCCTGATCTCCCTGGGGAGCAGGTTCCAAAGCCGGGGGGCCACGACGGAGAAGGCCTTCTTCCTTGTCTCCACCAACCGCGATTGTGAGGGTGGTGGGGGCGAGAGGAGGGCCTCCCCCGACGAGCGAAGAGATTGTGCAGGTTCATAGGGGGAGATACGGTCGCGAAGGTAGGTGGGCCCCAAACCGTTTAGGGCTTTGTAGGTAATGACCTGCACCTTGAATTGGGCTCGGAAAATAAACTGCAGCCAATGGAGCTCCTTGAACAGGGGAGTAGAATGTGCCCTGTAATTTGCTCCAGTTAGAAACCTGGCTGCCGCACATTGTACTAATTGCAGTTTCCAGGCCGTCTTCAAAGGCAGCCCCACGTAGAGTGCATTGCAATAATCCAGTCTAGAGGTAACTAAGGCATGGACCACCTTGGTCAGATCTAACATATTGTTAGATCAGTAGAAAAGGACCATCGTGAGCTCTGTTTTTAAAATTACTTATAAGAAAACATAAACCATTTTCCTGTGAAAGAGGAAAAACAGTCAATAAAGGATGCATTATTAATTCTTCCCTGCTAGACGGACCTGCAAGGAGTCCAATAGGACCACTATGGAAAATAATGAAGATGAGATAATCAAACCATATTTTACGGTTTAGGAATATGGGCTCATATACACTGGCTGGTGAATTAAGGCCAGTTGAAAGCAGAAAACCCAAACCCACAGTGACAGCAGATTGGAGTCCAGATGGTCACTGCAATTCTCCCCTTCTTCCTGGTCACTTGAGTGCTTCTGCTGATGTCATTATGGGATTCCCATGATGCCTAGGGGTTCTCAAGGAGCTCTATGGCTGTCTGCGAGCTGTGATGGCAGCAACATGTGCCTGATCTGTTCCCTTTTCCAATTGGCCACTGCCTGCTGTGACATCAGTTGGGGCGATGGGGCAAAGGAAAAAGAAAAAGGAGGATTCACATCTCCTTTCCTCCCTCCCTTCCCCAGTTATCCCATCTTCTTGACTGACCTCATTGCAGATGACGCTGACCTATAGATCCCTTGTCACAGCTGGAGATCACTGCAACATAGAGAACAGGAGGAGACAATAATACCATCTTGCACTCTCAAGCCCAGGGAACACGGGATGGCAGTAAAAACAGTTGCAGCTGGTTCCATCTCGGAACTGACCGAACTTTTTGCATGAGTCCAAAGTCAGGAATTGTTCTCAAATTTCTGGGACAGAACTTGGAGCATCTCACAACTTTGGTTAACGTGGGTCAAGGCTGTGTGAATATGGCCTCCCCACATTACTCCAGATCAGCTCCGGGTGGCATTTGGCCGCCACTGAGCTTAACCAGGGCTGTTTCACAGTAAGTGGTCAGTGTAAATAGGCCCATAGAAAACAAGTCACAAATATCTGAGCTTTCAGATTTTTAGGTAACATTCTTGTCAGATCCACCAGTCTCAAACGCACATTTACTGAAAATGGAAAAGATGGCCTTCTGAGGGTTTGCTCTTACGTTTTGGAACTCGCTTTCAAGAGAAGTTAACTTGACCTCCTTTTTGTGCCATTCCACTGGCCAGCAAAGATTTCTTCAGGTGGGCTTCTTGCAACTGATTGGCTGCCAAGGAAGAGGGTTTTTAATGAGAGGGTGCTGGATTTGATATACTTTCAAAATTGCTTTTGAATTATTTATGTTTTAATTTTATAATTTGTTCAATTTTATTATTTAAACATGAGGGTGTTCTTATTTATTCTTTTAAAAATTATTTTTATGTTGCCTTGAATCCCAGTTTTGGAAGCAAGCTGGGTTATAAATAATGTCAAATAAATAAACAAAACAGTAACCCAACATCCTTTTTCTGGTTAACCGAGGAGTGCATAAGGCAACAAAAAGGTTTATAGGACAAAGTCTGGTACTATGCTGCCAGACTGCTTCTATTGGTGGAGTATCCCTCACCCAAAATACTTGAGAGAAGAAGTGTTTTGGATTTCAGATTTAAAAGATTTGGAATACCTGCACTTTAAAATAATATAATACAATCCAATACATAATGCAACATTTTGGAGATGGGACCCAAGTCTAAACATGAAATTCACTGATGTTTCATCTTTTGCTGGAGGCAATTTTATGACAAGATTTTAAAAATATTTTTGTGCATGAAACAGTTTGTGAACTATCAGAAAGCAAATGGGTCACTACCTCAGCTACCCATCTGGGCAATTTCAGATTTTGGAGCATTTCAGATTCCAGGATAATAGATGGTCAACCTGTACTGCGTTTTTAGAGGGACTAATATTAAAATAATGCAATGTTCAGGAGACTTCCTTTGCCAGATAAAAATAACTTTTTCTTGCATTTCATAAGATATTTCAGTAACATTAAGAACACAAAATATTTTAAAAATAATATGTTTTGGTAGGATTATTGTGTTATTGGCTGAATCAAATTGCTAAAACAAGCACTCCTATGTGTGGTAGAAGTGTAATTAAACACAGCCTTGCTATGGAAGTTGTCCTGCTTTCCTGCACCACCTAGTGGAAGTTAGAATTATTTGATCTTTCTCCAAAAATTTGAACTCAAATTACTGGGTAAAATGGACTAGTGTATTTAGGTTGCTAAAGAAATGTAATAAAAAGTTTTGCAGCTGAAACAAGCCTTCATCAAAATTATTATCAGGAAAATGAGCTGATTGATAATTGTGTTATTCCAGTTCGGGACAAATCTGTTATATATATAAATGCCACATAAATGCATGGGCATGGGATGAAAGTTGGACCTCTGGATATGTTCGGCCCTCTGCAATTGAGGATTTAAGGTTTACATATTTGATTATTCACAAATTTTATTAATATGGTTTCTTCGGGAATCTCTAGGTATTCCAGTGGGACTCTATGATTAAATTCCAGTTGAAATTAACCATAGGCGTGGAATATAAGACATGGATATTCATAAAAAGGTATTTTCTCAGATTTAAAAAGGCTTCAATTTTTTGCTTCTATTTATAAACTAGGCAAGTTATTGCCAAGTATGCTTCAAGGCATGTAAAGAATTCATACATACCCTGGGTACACATGCCTATTAGGAATCTTATAACTCTGGCAATAACATGTTTTGGCAAATTGGATTCAAAAACTCTCATTCACACAGACCTCTCTAAAGGGGACATTTTATTGAACATACAGCAATCAAAATAGATACTTGGGAGAATAGCAAATATTAAACACTGCATGAAAAATGTAACACTCTTCCTTTAGGAAGGGAAGTTATAAACTTAAAAGGAGCAGACTTAGAAAGCCACAATGATCTGAAATTAAGCAATTTGAAGCTAATGGAGGTTGATAAGAGGAAGAGATGAGACAAAAAGGTTGAAAGTGAGTGCACTACAATATTTTCCTTAATACATGTAAATGTGTGTACTCTCTCACACACACCCTAGAGAAAGGGGGAAGTTTTATGAGCTGCAATGTGCAGAAGTGCTTCCCAAAAATAGATTTTAGAGATGATAAACAAAGGGGTGAAAGTGAGCTTAACCAGTGATTTCAGTAGGAAAGGGCCTAAGCTAGGGGCTCCAGAGAGAGAAGGCAGCTTGACCTCTTTGTTCAAGTGAACATCACTCTCAGACTGGCTATCTTTAACTTTTGGGTGTTTAAAGTATCTTGCATGGGAAAAATTAGGATGACATCAACAAACCCTTGAAAATAAAGGAGCGGCACTTTTCCATTATCCAGATGGAGACCACCAGGGGCACTAGAGGGAGAAGGATTGTCCCATTTATGGGGGTGGAGGGTGGGTTGAAGGAGGAAAACCATTCCCCCCTGTTTTACTGTTATTCCTCCCACCCATGTCCTAGTCGTGGAAACAGTCTTTTTTATGATATGGGAAGCGGTGTGTGTGTGTGTGACGTAGCTAGAGAAAATAGGGGAAATGGTTTTTCTCTTTCAACGCCACCCTCATAAATGGGACAATCCATCTCTCCCTAGTGCCCTTGGTGGTCTCCATCTGGATAATGGAACAGTACCAAAGGAACTTCTTTTCTAAAAGGGAGCGTGTCCACCTGGGCTTCCTGGTGGGCTTCCCAAAGGTGACATTTCATATCATTGGCATTTCCTGTTTATAATTCATTGCTTATCAGCTGCTGGGCTGCATGATGAAAGAGACAAATCTTTGTTTGGGAGTTAATTTAGTATTCCAATGGCTTAAATTGGTTTTCTTGACATACTTAATATTTCCATTAATGGAATTAATTCTTTCGAAAAGGTTGTTATGTAGAAGGTTTTGATTAGTAGAAGCTTTTCAGCAAATGCTTTTTGTACTAGGCCAGAGCGTCAAAGAGATCAATTTTATGGCATTTACATGTATGTGTGGCAGAAGTATTGTGGGGATCTGGCCATCTCTTAACATGGGGATTATGGAGCTACTACTTATATTATTTCAGTAGGTGCAGAAGAGTGTTTCCAGTGCAGTGATGCCTCTTTCACTCATCTTTTATCTGCTTAGCTAGATACTAATGCATGTATTTGCAATAATCCTTGGCTTGCATATACCTATGGCAAGAAGTTCCATCTGCCAGATCACATAGCTAATGACCTGTATAAGAATGAGGAATGTAAAATATTCTGCTTCTGTGATCAAATAATATAAAGTGTCAGGTATTGTCTGCTTTGGCAACACTACACATTTCTACACACACACCCACACCCACACACAGCCTGTTAAAAGAAGCTATGACATGAGCCTGCAGATGGAAACCAAAACAATTAGAGTAGCTTTCACCTCAATAATTCCTTGAAGATTCACCAAATGATTCCAGAACTGAATAATTAGTATCTTCCTTTTTTCTTCAAATGTGAAAAAAGGAACTGTGGCAAGCTTCCTTTTGTTACTTGGCAACACACACATGATTTTGAAATTTAGTTAAAAGAGAGAGAAATATTTCTCAAGAACTCCCAATTTGGCAGTCAAGGAAAATGGCTTCAAATCATCAATTGATAAAACCACACTTGGAGAATTCTCTTTCTTTCTTTCTTTCTTTCTTTCTTTCTTTCTTTCTTTCTTTCTTTCTTTCTTTCTTTCTTTCTTTCTTTCTTTTTTCCTTTCTTTCTTTCTTTCTTTCTTTCTTTCTTTCTTTCTTTCTTTCTTTCTTTCTTTCTTTCTTTCTTTCGTTCTCTAAGCTTTCTACATCCCAATTAAGAAATAACAAAATAAAGAGAAAGAAATGTCACCTGAACTTTAAATTGGCAGTAATTATTTCCAGACTTTTTCATTGACCTTCCTACAAGTTCTTCCAGCTCAGATTGTTAAAATATCCTCTTTAACATGTTTGGTGATGATGCCACATATCAATTCCTAACTATTTATTTCTCAGGTAAACAGGAAAACCGAATGAAAATATGACACTGTTCATTTTACAGTAACATTTGTAAGGAAAACATATAGGCTGGATAATTGTGTGTTTTAAACAGCCCATAATGTCTGACTGTCACTAGGCTGTCTATCCTGATATTTAGGCATTGAGCTGTTGTGTACCTGCCCCATTCGCTAGCCACTTGTTACTAGTGGAGACATTATTCAGAGTGGCCACATTTGGACCAGCAAAAAAAAAATCAAGGGAAGAGGAATAAAAATATAGATATGCATAAATGTACACTTTTAAATACAATTTAAGGAAGTAATAGCTATAATTTTAAATGAAAATGCAATACATTGCTCCTGTGAAGGAAGACTAGAACCAGGCAATGTGTATGTTCACTCTGTCTATTGCCCGTGTGGCAACTATTGACAGGCAACTCCAAGCCCATTATCATTACTATTTATGGATCTTGGTCTTTAAAATAGACGTTGACTGGACAGAACTTCTATCGAGAATACCTTCAGACAAAGGAATGTATATTTAACAATACCTGTATCGCCTATTATATTTAAACAATTTATATTGTGATTAGAAAACTACAGTCAGATGCTTGCGTGTCAAATCCACTGTTTTTGTGCCTCCAAAGATAGCAAACAAGTCCAGGGAAATTAACAGATAGTGCAAAGGTAGGGTCTCCTAACTTTTCTTAGAACAAACACATTCCAGCCCACCCATCCATGCCGAGAAATGGACTTTATTTCAGGCTCATTGGCTGTTGGTTTGAGCTTGTTTTTATTTTGTCACAACTGCTATGTTGTTA